>NW_006399814.1:11010411-11011300 GCF_000299155.1 Elephantulus edwardii
ACCCTCATTGCATACTCCTACGATAAAAATAATGCCCTAAAATATAATACTTTTAGACTATTCTCTCCCCCATAGACTTCAATGCAGTAAACATATTTCATCCAGTTTTTCTCAGTCTTACCCCCACCCCAATGCCAGCCTCATTCTACAACAGTGGCACCATATAGCATTTGTCCCTTTGGGACTGAGATACCTCACTCAGCATAATGTCTTCCAGGGTCACCCATTTTGAATAATATTGCATGAGTTCCTTGTTTTTCAATGCAGCATAGCATTCCATTGTGCGAATATACCACAGCTTCTCTACCCATTCATTTGTTGATGGGCATTTAGGTTGTTTCCAGCTCCTTGCTATTGTAAACAAAGCCACAATAAACATGGGTGTGCATATATCTACTTGGATGTCATTTATGGTCTCTTTAGGGTATATTGCCAGTAGTGGAATTGCTGGGTCAAACGGTATCTCTATTTGCAGCTTTTTGAGAAAGTGCCACATCACTTTCCACAGTGGAAAACCACTATTTTATGGATTGCCATTCAGCCTTCATAAATGACAGTGTGGAGTGCATATGGGAAGAACTTTATGATGGGTTGCTAAGTAAGTTGCAAAGGTGGGATCATACATTTTTGTAGGAGAAGAATGTGTGCATATCAAAAAAGTCTAGAAGGAAATGCTGTAAGGTGTCAACACCTCTATTCTTTTTTTTCTTAGTTTCTCTAAAATTGACACATAGAAACTAAACAAAACGCATTAACTAAAAACTCAGGCTCATTGTCTTCAAGTCCGAACTGATTAATGATTGACCCTCCTTTGTAGTTCAAAGACTATGAGTTACTCAGGAATAGACTGTCCTACGGAGCTATTGTGTTCTTTGTTGTGTACAATCGA
>NW_006399814.1:11011638-11035439 GCF_000299155.1 Elephantulus edwardii
AGGAGATTGTCCCTCCTTCCCCAGTAGAGCATCTGGTGGATTTGCACTTTTAAAACAATTGTTTGAGGAGCTCTGGTGGCCTAGTGGCAAGAAGCTGCCCTACAATCTTGAAGTCACGTGATTCGAATCCACAGGTGCTCCACTGGAGAAAGAGGGGCAATCTCCTCTTGTGCCAGTAGAATACAACTAGATGGTACATAATAAGAAAAAGAAAAACACACCAAAATAACTGTTCATTGAGAAAGCAACTGATCAAGTATCAACCTGGAAAAAAAACAACACAAGTTCAATAATAATAATCCTTCTCAGCCTTCCCGACACATACATACACACACACACATACAGAGAGAGAGAGAAAGAGATAGAAAGACTGAGAAAGAAACTTAACACCTCTTATGCTCATCCACCCAGCCAAGGGAAGTCACCAGTCACCAGAGAGTTATTTTAAATTTTAACTAAACAATCAATTCCCCACTGAGGGGTCTGAATATGACTCTGCACTCCTGGACAGATTCCTGGAAGCCCCCAACAACCTCTGCAGGAGGTGATGGCAGAGAGCTGCTCTCTGGAAAGTGACCATTGACCTCAGGCTTTCAGAGAGCACCAGAGTCACATGGAACCAGCCATGGGCGTAGTCCAGTCAGCAATGGCATCAATCTACTAATTGCGACATTAATTCTCTCAGGAGCCAATGACCTCATCCATCAGACCGAAGCTCAGTAAGCACCTTTCCTGGGTCTTCCTCATTCTTTGCCATGTGCAGCTGAGGGGTGCATAGGGTAAGTATTGGCCCAGGTGATTGGGCCCAACCCCACTTGAGAAAGAAAACAGGAAACAACAGTGATGCAATGCTGACTCCATGCCAAGGAATCAGGTTGGCAGCTCACACGCTAGTAACTCAGAGGACAGCTCAGCAAGGCAGCAGTGTGAACCCCAGTATTCCCATCTGTAAATTTGGAGCATGAAGCAGTTTAGTGACTTCCTCAAAGTGATACAAGTAAGAAGGGGCAGAGCTAGGATTCAAACTCTGACCTCCCTACGTCTTCCACCATTCCAACTTTCAGGATGACAGGATTGACTCATTTCCTCAGGCACTGGGATCAAAGTTGGGTGAACAAAAGAACCAAGAAACAAAAGAATCTGACTTCTTTCATAGCTCCACCCTTGCTCACCAAACAGAAAAGCCTGGGGCAGCCCCTCTGCCATCCTGTGCTAAAGAAGATACCTGGAATCTGGAAGAAACACTCACCTGGCCCAGAGGAGCGTGGCGGCCTGGTGTCCTCACAACCCCGTGGCCCCATCCACAGAAATGTGGGGCAGCAGGGCAAGAGTCCTTGGATGTGGCTGTCAGAGCTCTATTAGGGTGGGCCTGGCTGGGTGGTGCTATGAGGCGAGAGGGGAGAAAGAGGGGCCCACTGCACAGGGCTCCATCGCTGAACCCACAAAACAAAATATTTTCATTCATGAGTTCATCCAGCCTAAACATGCACCTAATCCCCTGGAACTGACAGTTCAAAACAGCTCTCAGGAGAGAGAGAAACAGAGCACTCAGTTCAAAGGCAGAAGGGGCCAGGCACTGCCTGCATTACTGCTTATCGCCAAGTGGACATCAGAGTCAAGGAACTATCTGGCTTAATGAATCCAGGCCGCCACCAGGGAGGCCAGATTCTTAAAGGGTCCAAGGTCCCATCACCGTCAGCTTGCAGCCCGGCTGCTTGTCTCAGACCTGAGAGAAGTCTGAGGGTACAGGGAGAGGGAGCCTTTTTCCTTGGATGTCTGATGCAGCTTCACTCTCAAGCTAGGTTCTAACTTGAAGGAGTAGAGCAGCTATGTTGTTGTTGTTTGCTATTGAATCCAGCACGACTCATAGTGACTCTATGAACAAAAGACATTGCAATGTCTTTCTATAACTATCATAGTTTCTCCAACTTCATAGAGTTTCCATAGGCATGTGGTTTAGGAAGCGGATGCCGCTCCTGCTGCCAAACCTGTCCTACTGGGAGCTTCACCAAACACTGTCCATATTGGTAAACCATTTTGGTATTTGATCCTCCAGTGTCACAAGGTTCGGACTCACATCAAACCCAGGTGACCTCAGCACAGCAAATTGACAAGGAGTGATGTACAAAGTAGAGGAATGTTCCTCCAAAATATAACAAACACTAGTCTCACTTAGCTTAAGTGTCATCAAGTTAAATACGACTCATAGCGACCTTATGAACAAAAGACCTGAACTCTCTATTCTGTAATTAACGTCATTTCTTTATGTTTACAGATTTTCCAGAGACATAGAGTTTCCATAGGCATGTGGTTTAGGAAGTGGATGCCACTCCTGCTTCCAAACCTGAATCAATCTAGAAACTCCTCCAAACCCTGCCCATGATGGGTAACCATTACATATGGCACACTGATTGGCAACTCCAAGTTATTCAGTACAACAAATAGACAAACAACTACTGTACCACTTAAAGAATGTTCACTCTCATATTGATAAATTTGGTCTGAGGGCTGCAGGCACGTGGAGGGAAAAATAGTGTGGAACAAATATGCTATGGTGTGATGAGTACTCAAGTAGCCCCAGTCTGTGCTAGGAGGGGCCTTGGGATGCTCAGTAATCATGGGAAAGAGTAAAAGGTGGGGAAAGGAGAAGACAGGAGGCTATAGGAAGTTGAATGCAGCATCAGCTGTGTACAGGCTACAACCAGCATCCCTGCCCTCACTGAAGCCCCAGGAGACAGATGCGAACCATTCTGAGCCTCCTGCCCCAGGTACTGGCTCTGGGGCTTTCTTTGGTCCCTGGAGGACTTGGCCAGGTTCTCTCCCTCGAAGGCAGGCTGGCTGGAATAAGGAAGCTCTCTGTGGATGCTTCCTAGCAGAGAGTGTTTACACTATCCAGAATCTGTAATCCCTTTTGGGAGGCCAGCCTGCCCTTAGGGACTTTGAGTAGACACACACACACACACACACACACACACACACACACACACTCTTAAATAAAAATCCCTTTTGGCTCTTGCTTTCAAGAAAATGTCTGTTAGTCTTGTGAGGAACGAGCTTTGCATCAGGGTAGCATGTGTTTTCCCACGGAGGTGTCTTCCTCTAATTCGGCCGAAGTGCCTCATCAACCCCTTCCTAAGTACACTGGAGGAGTCACCAAGTCCTGTGTGAGGAGACAAAGGCACTCACACTAGACATGCAATTAGTACTCAGAGAAAATTCCTTAATGCCATCTCCTGTGTCTGAGCTTGGGGACCCCAGGTGGCATCTCTTACTCTCCTTAGAGACAGAGAGGGTCCTTAAACAACAAGTAGCTGTGTGAGATTGTGCCCAGTGTTTACCAGACACCAGGTGCCAAGCTGAGTGCCAGGTGTTTACATGCTTCGGGATAATCCTTACCTTACAAGGATAAGGATTATCTATTTTGTACATGAAGAAAATGAAGTTCAGAGGTGAAGCAGCATGCCTCAGATCACACAGGCTGCAAATGTGAGTGACGGGACATGGCCCAGGGCAGTCTGCCTCCCAAAGCCAGGTGAACCCAGAGACAAGAGCCAGGTAAGTCCAGGACCCACTTGCTGAAGGAATTCATGCCTGGTGGATGCCTGGTCTCTAGCTTCCAGAGAAAAGCAGGAGTCTCTGGGAAAGGGATCTCCAGACTAAAGATGGAACAGTGAAGGGCTAGCATGGGGCAAGCGGAGGCGCACTCCACCACCTGCATCCTTTCGCATCCTAAGCAGTCCCATTTCAGCCACCCACCCTCAGCCCTGCTCCATCACCATTGCCTTTCTGTCATTCAGGAGAGATTCTCAGAAACTCATACATAGTTGTTAATTTCTCCAAAGAAATAACGTCCCTAAAAATGCTCAGGTTTATTAATCCAATGGACATCCATGGCTCTTAGTCATAATTTGAACATGCAACAAAACTTACCCATGGCTTAACTTTCAATCAAACAACAGAGAGGCTTGTAAATTGAAGAATATTACCAGGGAGGCAGGCACTTACTCCTTAGAATAATCAACTGCGTAAGATGAAAAGGACAGCATGTGCTCAGGTTTTAAATTCAGAAGGTGGAAGGGGTAGGATAGAAGAATTAATGGGAATGAGAATCACAGAAGGGGAGAAGGAAGAGTGTGATTACACTGTGGGTATTATAGATTAATGTCATAAAATATGGTTGGATGAAAAACCAATTTTCTTTTAAAACTTTCACTCAAATTAAAAAGAAAGAAAAAAAATAATATCCCAATGGAAGAAATTCTTGGTCCTTGATAAGCACTAATTTCAAGCTTCATGAAGGCTGTCTTTTGGGAACCTTTCCCCCAAACAGCCATCCTTCTGAGCCCTTTCACTGTCCCTTTGCTTACAATGAGACTTAGCCAGTGCAAAGACCTAGAGCCACAGCTATAGGCTCCAATCTCAGCTAATCTCAAAGAAGTTGTTTTGCTCCTCTGAGACTCAGTTCGCTCATCTGTGAAATGGAAATACAATCCCGTTGGCTATACAACAAAATGGAATGAGGCTACAGCTAGTGTATGAGTCCTGGTTAAGTTGTTGGAATTGAAAGACCATCAAAGCAGGGTGGAGGTGTTCCCCAAGTTCACCCAGGACTCAGTTCCTCTCTAAAATGACCCCCAGGGGAAAAATGCAAGCGTGCTAGAGAGAAAAACCAAAGGACACAATCCCCACAAGTCCATGTCATTACTGCCCACTCTGCTCTAGGATGCTGAATCCCAAAGGCAGTCAGAAAGGGCTTCTGGAGTCATCAGTATTGAACTCATAGAGTTGGGAGTGGGATCAGGTGGTACAGTGGTCGTGGCAGGATCTTTGACCCTGGCCTGTCCAATGCTAGGGTCCCAACTCTAATTCCGGTTAGCCATGCGATCGTGAGCAAGTTACTTCACTGTTCTGAGATTCAGTTTCCTTATATGTAAAATGGGGATAATAGCAGTGACTTCACAGGGCTCTTGGGAGGACTGAAAACATGTAAAGGTCTTAGCACAAGGTCTCGCACATGTAAGTGTCCAATAAATGGTAAACTCAACCACATAAAATTATGTCAGAGCCACAGACTATTAGAGTCAGAGAAGAGTCTAATCAGAGCCCTTCAATAGAAATAAAATATGAGTCACATATGTAATTTTCTAGAAGCCTCATTTTAGGAAGTAAAAAGAAACATATGAAATGAATTTTAATATGTCTCACTTAACCCATTACGTCCAAAAGTTATCATGCAGTACGTAGTGAATGCAAGCAATTATTAATGAGCTACTTGACCTTTTTTTATTCTAATTCTGTATGTATTTTACACCTACAGCACACCTCCATTCAGATGCTAGATATTTCTGCAAAATATTTGATTGGTATTCGGTGGTTATAAAATTTACAGTTGTAAAAGTAGATTCATATGCCAATAACTTTTTGAGTCCCCGGGTCTGCTTTGTCTCATTTTCTCTCTCCTTCCTGTTGGCAGGCTGTATCCATTTTTTAAAATTAATTGACATTAAATCCATTAACAATGCAGTTCCTGGGTCCCACTAGCCACATTTTAAGTGTTCACTGGCCACATGTGGCCAGGCTGTCACAGTGGACAGGGAAGATTTAGCCATAGTAGCTGTCGAATGAGAACATTAGAGGACTATCTACTCAGGGACCCCATCACAACAGAAATATACACTTTCCTGCAGGTACTGGGAACCACAGAGTCACCAGAAAGAGCGGTGATCCCCTTAGCAGTTCTCTGTAGGCTCGCCATTCCCACTGACTAATCTTGTTTCCCTAGCTCTATCCTAGGATATATCCCCTGAGTCACTGAAAGAACCAATTTCACAGCTGCCTTGACCAGGAGACGTCCCTCAACACCTTACATGGATGTGTCTCTGTTCACAGCCTGACACTTAGCTCACAAACAACAATTCTGGGAACACCAAGGCAAGAATGATGAATGTTTATCACTTTGTGAAATGGGCTGCTCTTTGAAGATGTGAGCCAATGTTTAGTTGTTTCTGTGTATAAACCAGAAGTATCTGTAAAAGATGAGAGGAGGAAAAAGAAAGAGCCATGAAGGAACGTTTGCCAATAGGGAGGAGAGAGTAAACTATAAAAAGCAGGCCCAAGAATGTGGAGAGTAGCCCCTGGGACCATTTAATGCACAGGGAGCAGGGCACACACAGCACCCTCTGAGGACATCCCTCAATCACAGCTGAGAGCAAGCGACAAACTTGAGGTTAGCAAGAAAATGTTCACAATTGAACAAAGAATGTGGTGAGACATTATGTAAATATTTTAATGCAGAATAGTAAATGGGCACTTGTTAGCAATCCAGAGAGTCAAGCGTTTTCCTCAGAAAAACCAAGAGATACAGTTAGAGTGAACATGTGTCTACATATGGATTTTTAAACGGGGCGGGGGAGGGAGGAAAGGATACAGAAAACACTTACATTTGGTTGATAAGTTACGGTTCTGTGCAGCTTGATCTGTGGGTACATTGTATTGTTGTTTACTTGTCTATTATTTAATTTCCCCAGTAGAATATAAGGCAGGGATTTTTATTTCACTTGCTGTTTTAATGTACAGCATGTTACAGCACAATGTCCTATATGATATATGGATGGATGGATGGATGGATGGATGGATGGATGGATGGATGGATGCATGCATGGATGGATGGATGGATGGATGGATGGATGGATGGTTGGATGGACAGATGGACGGATGGATGGACAGATGGACGGATGGATGGACAGATGGATAGGTAGACAAATAAACTTACTCCCAGCTATCTCAAACTCAACACCCTATTTTTAAACAAGAAATATCTGTTGCCGTAAATTTTATACTAATCATTATCTCTCATAAAGAGAAAGTTCTATATGTCCAGCTTAAAACAAAATAAATAAAAGCTATATATTCATCACTTACCTGTACCAAGTTGCAAATTGTCTCCAGGGAATGTGATAGTATTTCCCTGAGCCACAGGATGAAGAGGTCAGAGCAGCAGACATTGCCTGGCCTTATGCCCAAGGCATGTGCGTATCAGCAGTGGGACACCAGCTACTCTCCCATCCTAGGGAAGCACATTCTGTCTTAACTGGAGGACATGAGCAGCCCCAACTGTCTCCTAGACCTCCCACCTCACCACATACCACGAAGACCTCGCAGTCACAGAACTGCCTCTTTTTATTTCTGAGGAGCCACGTCAGGGTTTTGCAGTTCCACGTGATCTGCATGTGGTGGGTCTAAGAAACGAAGCTGCACTTTCAGCATCATTTATACCTGTGTTTAATTTCTGCTTAGTAAGACAAGTAAAATGTTCTACCTAAAGTCCAGCAGACTGCAGGACACACATTTCCGGATTAACAGCTCTGTTAGGGATGCTTCCAGTAGGAAAATTACCCCTCTGTGGTGGTTATAATTATAACCACATAACATATAAATCTCAATACACTTTTAATAAGCAGTTAATACTCTGATATAAAATATTTACATCTCCACCAAATTCATCCTGCATGGAGTAGCCCTGGTTTACTGAGTTATTAAATCCACTGCCATCAATCAGTCACCCCAGCTAAACAGAGAACTGAGACGCTAAAGAATGCTTCCTTCCACTCTCAATTTTTGCTAAAGCCTTTGGAGTCTGAGAGCTTAAAGATCCCCAATGCCTTCTGCCAGTTGTTTTACCTGGAGTGACAGGATCTCAAACAGAATCAAACCATCCCTGTCAGCACTCACGAGAGACACCTGAGAAACCCCCTGGGCTCTCAGCATCTCTCCAGCAATTGGCAGGTATATTGTAAGGACCTATTAGGGGCCACATCCCAGACCAGCTCCCAGGCCTCAGGGGTAAGGGGGGAGAGGTTGGCAAAGAGGAGATCCATATCTCCCCTATCCTTGTACTACTCTTAATCAGCATAGTCCATACCCTACCTTCTAAGTCCAGCTCAAATGTCCTCTTCTATGACATCTTCTTGAGAACTAGAGTATTATAGATAGATGATCATCCTTGATGCCAGCTTCTCACATATGAAATCCAACCCAGTAGCAACGTCTATTTGGAAGGAGTGCATCCACTTCCGTAATAGCTTGCCTCCAGAAACTCTATGAGCCTGGAGAGAGGAAGAAAGGCACCCAAACGTCGAGGACTCTCCTTCATAGGGTCGCTATGAGTCGCCTGTGACTCGACGGCACTTAACAACAACAACAACAGCAATGCCTATTGGCTCTCCCTTCAAAACGCATCCATAACGCACCCCTTCCGTGCTGATCTGAATCACCAACATCTCCGAGCCTAGTCCCTAGAGCAGCCTTCTTACTGATATCCCTACATCTCTCCTTCTCTCACCTGTCCTGGCTCCATAGAAAAGTCAGAATCATCCTTTTGATGTAAATAATACCTCATTCCTATGCTCAGAAATCTTCTGGGGTTCTCCATTTCACTCAAAATCAAAAGCTGAGTTTCTTACTGTAGATTATCTGCTAACATTATCAGAGGTTCTTTACTGTTTCTTTGCCACAGAGACAGCTCTCAGGCCCACAGAAGCTGATGATGTCTACAAGCCTACAGACCCCATCACAGAAATGTTATCACATACAAAACATTTACAAACGATTACAAGTGAAATGTAATGAAATGAAACCATGATTATTTTTTTAACTTTGTGATATGTGCATTAAATAAGATCTCATAACTTATAAATTCAAAATAATAGAAATATTTCAAGGCATCAGCAACAGCTTAATGTGCAATGAAAATATCTGTCATTTCCCTCACTATGCGCTCCAGTATTAAAGGAATGGAGATCGGATCCACTGGGTGCTCCACAGGAGAAAGATGGGGAATCCTCTCCTCTGAGGTTTACTGCATCTGAAAATCAACTGGAATTTCAACTATGGGTCGGTTCTGACTCAAGAGAAAACGCAAGTACCACCATACTCCTGTGACGTTTTGCCTACATGCATAGCTGATGTGCTGAATTTCCGCTAACGGCTTCATTTCCCATACAAATTCAGATACACTAAGAATTTTCTCCATGAACCCTTTGGGGATCCAGGGACACTAGGATAAGCCCCCAGATATCTTTGATCTGTACCCCTTCACCTTCCATCTTGGCTCTTCCTTATGATAACTTCACTCTGCCCTCTTTGCTGTTCCTCAAACACATCTGACCCATTCTTGTTGCTTTGTCTTCTGTCTGGAAAGTCTCTACCCATGATATCAAAATTAATAATTCTTTTATTTCATTCATGTACTTGCTCAAATATCAACCTCTTATGAGATAGACCCTATCCACCCTCAGTATTCCCCAAGCCTCTGGACCTTTTCTTTTTTTTTTTTTCCCTTTGTTATGGCACTTCTTTTCTAGCATATTATATCAAGGGGCAGAGGCGGTTCAGTGGTTGACTTTTTGCTTTCCATGCAGAGACCTATATTTAGTTCCAAGGCAATATACTTTTTGAGTAGTCAACCCCAGTCCATCAGTAAAGCTTACACACTGCTATGATGTCAGGTTTCAGCTGAATTTCAAGATTAAAATAGACCAGGGAAAAGTGCCTAATAATCTATTGGCAGGTACCATCAGTCCACTATGAGTCTTAACACTATGAACAACAGACTGAGACCCTGCCCTGTCATGTATCATCTTCAGTCTCCACCATGCTCAAGCTCATTGCTTCAGTCATTGTGTCAATCAATCTCATTGAAAGTCTTCCTCTCTTCTGCTGACCCTGATCATGACTGGCATGATGCCTTTTTCCAAGGTCTTGTGCCTCCTGACAACACTCTTAAATTATGTGGGACAAGGTTTCACCATCCGTGGCTCTCAGGAACACTTTGGTTACACTTCGTTCAAGATTGATTTGTTCACTCTTTTGGCCGACCACGGGATCTAGTCAATACTCTCCCCAAGCACCATCATTCTTAATTTTCCTTATTCATCATCCAATATTCATATACATGCAAAACAGTTGAATATGTTATAGCTTGACTCAAACACACTTGAGTGTTTAAACTGTCGTCTTTGCTTTCACACTTTAAAGGAGTCTCTGACAGTAGATATCCCCAATACAACAGATCTTTAGATTTCTTAACTGAATGAGTATTATTTAGAGATCTAAGAAAAAATAAGTTGACAATGTCAGTATTTCCTCCTTGTATCATGAGGCTTCCTATTTGTTAGTTGTGAGGGTTTTTGTTTTTGTTATGCTGAGATATAATCCATATAGAAGGTTTTAGTTTTTATCTTCTTCAATAAATGTTTCAAGTCTTTTTAACCTTCTCCCAAGCAAAGTTATATGATCTACATGCACAGACTGTTGATGAATTTTCCTTCAATCCTGATGTTACATTCTTCTTTATATAATTCCCCTTCTCTTATTTTCTCAGCATATATATTGAATCAATATGGAGAAAAGATACAATCTTGATGCATACCTCTCCTGATTTTACCATGCAGTATTTCTAAGTTCTGTTCTAATGATTGCTTGCTGGTTTATGTATTGGTTTCACATAAACATCATTAAGTATTCTGGAATTTCTATTCTTCTCAATGTTCTACATTATTTGTTATTATTCATGCATTTAAACACCATTGAAAAGCTAATAAATCAGAAGTAAATGTATTTTTTTTGTTCTTTGCTTTCAGCTAAAATCCATCTGATGTCAGCAATTATAATAATCCTGTTCCATGGCCTCTTTTAAACTGAGTATGAATTTCTAGCAGTCCTCTGAACAATCTTCAGCAAGATCTGCTGTCAGGGTATTCAGAGTCTGGAGTACTGAAAAGCAAAGACGTCAGTTTAGAGACTAAGGTGCATCTGATCTGGGTCATGGTCTTCGCAATTACTTGCTATGCATCAGAAAGCTGGACAATGGCTAAGAATGACAGAAGAAGAATTGATGTCTTTGCATTATGGTGCTGGAGAAGAGTCTTGGACATACCATAGACTGCCAAGAAAGAAAATAGGTCTGACTTGAAGAGAGTGAAACCAAGTTTCTCCTTGGAAGCTAGGAATTTGAAGCTCTATCTCATGTACTTTGGGTAAGTGGCCAGGAGAAGGACATCATGGTCGGAAGGGTGGAGAAGACCCTGGATGCGAGGATTGGCACAGTAACTGGGGCAACAAGGGTAAGTGTATCAGAGTCAAAGAGACTGGCTCAAGACAGAGCAGGCTTCAGAGTTGTTGTAAGTAGTTTCGCTATGAGTTGCAGGCAACCTGAAGACACATAACAACAACAAACAAGATGACATTAATTATATTTTTCTGTAATCCACTGATACTGGATCATCTTTTTTTTTTTCTGAATGGGCACAAATCAGGATATCTTTCAGTTGGTTGGCCCAGTAGTTAGTTGTCTTCCTAATTTCTTGGCCTATACTAGTGAGCACTCCCAGTTTTGCATCTGTTTACTGTACACTTCAGTTGGCATTCTATCAATTCCTGGGGCCTTATGTTTTGCCAATGCCTTTAGTGCAGTTTGGAATTCTTCTTTCAGTACCACTGATTCTTGACTACGTATTACTTCTTGAAATGGCTTCATGTCAATGGATTCTTTTAGGTAGAGTGACTATACATATTTCTACCATCTTCTTTTGCTGCTTCATGCATAATTTAGTATTTTGCCCATAAAATTCTTCAATCCTACAACTAAAGGATTCAATTTTTTATTCTGTGCTTTAGTTTGATAAATGCTGAGTATGGTCCTCTTTTTTTGTTTATTAACCCCAGGTCTTTGGACATTTCATTGTAATATTTTGTCTTCTCAAGCTGCTTTTTTAAATCTTCAACTCTCTTATTTCATCAATTCTTCCTTTAATTTTAGTTTCTCCATATTTAAGAGTAAGTTTAAGAATCTCTTCCAACATAATTTTAGTTTTTCTGCTTTCTTTCCAGTTTTTTCATAACTATTTGTTTTCTTCATATATGTTGTTGGTTTTTGATGCCACCAAGTCAACCAGGACTCATGTTGTTGTTGTTGTTGTTGTTAGGTGTCATCCAGTCGAATATGACTCATAACAACTCTATGAACGAAAGATCAGAACCCTGTACTCTCATGTGTCATCGTCATACTTCTTGGCAGTCACTGTGTTTATCCACCTGGTCAAAGGTCTTCCTCTCCTTTGCCAACCCTCCACCTTTTCAAGCAGCATGTCTCTCTCCAAGGAATAGCCCTTCCTAGTAACATGCCCACAGTATATGAGGTGAAGCCTCATCGTACTTACCTCCAATGAGCATTCTGGCTGAGCCTTCTCCAAGACATATTTGTTCTCTTGGCTATTCATGGGATGTTCAGTGCTCTTCTCCAACATCACAGCTCAAAGGCATCAATTCTTCTTATGTCATCCTTATTCATTGTCCAGGTTTCAGATGCATAGCTAGTAATCAGAAAGACCATAGCCTGAACCAGATACATCTTAGTCCTCAAATAAACATCATTACTTCTCAATAATTTGGAGAGGCCCCTAAATGGAGATTATCCCAGTATAATGCAACTTCTCATTTCCTGACTGTTGGTACCAAGGGTGTTAATTGTGGATACAAGTAAGATGAAGATGTTTACAGTTTCAATCTCTTCTCCATCCATCATGATGATGCCTATTGGTTCAGCGGTAAGAATCTTTGAAAACCCTATGAATGTTAGAAGAATGAGGATTGATAATGACCTTATAAACAATAAACCTGAGCCTTGACTTATCCTGTGCCATCCTCACTAACTCTGTTACACTCAAGCTAACTTTTTAGTCACTATGTCAGTTCATCTTGTTGAGGATCTTCCTCTCCTCAGACTGGAAGATATTTTAAAAGAAGATAAACAGCTATAAGCATTAATAACTGGACTATGGAATGTACAAAGTATGAATCTAGCAAAACTGGATGCTGTAAAAAAGGAAATTAAGCATATAAGATCAACATCCGAGGCACTTGGATATCTGAGATGGACTGGTATTTGGTAATTTTGAATTGTTGTTTTTGTTGTGTTGTGTAGTGTAGAGTCAGAACTGACCCATAGCTGATCCTCCAGTGGGTTTTCAGAAGCAGTTATCACACAGGAAGAGATTGCTTATCCTTCTACTGAAGAGTGGTTGGTGGGCTCAAACCATATGCCTTTGGGATTATAGTGCAGCTTCTTGCCAATAGGCCAGCAGAGCTCTCTCATTTTGAATTAAACAATCATATAATCTATTATGCTGTGAATGACAAATTGAAGAATGGTGTTGCATTCATAGTCAAGAAACCATTCATGATTAACTCTAAAGTACAGCGCTGTGAGTGATAAGATACTACTGTCTGTTCATAGGTATACAGAGCTTTGTTAATAATTAAATACACACACTAACCAAGACTTGATGGAATACTAATTGAAATATTTCAACAAATGCATGCAGCCTTAGAAGTGCTCACCAGGCTGTGCCAAGAAATCTGTGTGACAACCACCTGGCTAACAGACTGGAAGAGATACCTATTTATTCTCATTCCAAAAAAAGGGGGTCTGACACAGTATGGGAATTATCAGACAATATCAAACACAAGCAAAATCCTGCTGAATATTATCAAAAAGTTAATGGAACAGTACATCAACAGAGAACTACCAGAAACACAAGCTGGGTTTAGAAGAAGTCATGGCACAAGGGACATCATTGTCAGATAAGTCTTGGCCAAAAGCAGAGAGTACCAGAGGAATGTCTATCTGTGTTTCATTGACTATGGAAAGGTATTTAACAACTAATTGTGGGCAACCTTAAGAAGAGAAAGGAAACCCACAACACCTGATTGTGCTCATGTGAAAGCTATACTTGGACTAAAGGGCAGTTGTCAGAACAAAGCTAGAAAATATTACATGGTTAAAAATCAGAAAATTAGTGCAGCAGGGATATGTCCTGTCTCCATATATTTTTCAGCTGTATGCAGAAGAGATCACTCGAGAGGCTGGACTTTATAAGGAGAAATGCGGCAGCAGGATTAGCGGAACACTCATCAACAGCCTGCACTATGAAGATGACACAATCTTACTTGCTGAAACTGTGGAGGACCTGGAGCATTTGCAGCAGAGGGTCAAGAAATGTAGTTTGCAATATAGATTGAAGTTCAACATCAAGAAAATTAAGAATCTCACCACTAGGACAATTGGCAGCATCATGATAGATGAAGAAGAGATGATATTGTTAACAATATCAGCTTGCTTGGTTCCATAATCAACATTCATAACACCTGCAGTCAGGAACTAAAAAGATGAATTCCATTAGGAAACTCTGCTGTCAGGGACTTCTTCAGAGTGCAAAAGAGCAATGAGATTTCAGTCTAGAGACTGAGGTACACCGGATCCAGGCCATAGTCTTTGCTATTACTTGCTATACATTAGAGATCTGGACAGTGACCAAGGATGACAGAAGAATTTATGCCTTTAAGATGTCCTGGAGAGAGTGAAACCAAGCTCCTCCTTACAGCCAAGGATTTTGAGACTCTGTCTAACATAATTTGGGCATGTAGACAGGAGGGATCCTCTCTGGAGAAGGATATCACAATTAGAAGGGTAGAAGAACAGCACAGGAGAAGAAGACCCCAGACAGGATTGACACAATAACTGGAGTAATGAGGATAAGTATGTCTGTGACAATGAGATTAGCTCAGGATAGATCAGGGTTCAGAGCTGGTGTGCATAGTGTTGCCACGAGTCATAGTCTACTCAATGGCATATAACAACAACTACCACGAAAACCAAAGATGAAGGAGAGTACTTCTACCAATTTGTGCAGTCTAAAATGGATTGAACATGCAATCATGATGTATTGATAATAACTGGCGACTGGAATGCAAAAGTTGGAATCAAAGAAGAAGGAGTGGTAATCATAAAATATGCACGAGAGAAATGAAGCTGGAGGTCAAATGATCTTCATATAAAATGTCTTTGTATCACTGCACAACTCATCTGATCTTCAATCAACATAGTTCAATGCATCAAATCTACTCTTGAAGATGTTGTTTAATTCAGATAAGACAAACTAAAGGTCATATTTTGGCTGTAATGGTCTTGTCTGGATTTTCTTCAGCTTCAGCTTCAACATGCATGTGAGTAATTAATTCTATGACTAATAATGGAACATTCCTCAAAAACCTTAGCAATCTTCTTTCAAAAAATTAACCAGTAAAAACTCTATGAATGACAGTGGTCTGATTGACAACTGATTGTAGCAATAACAAGGACTAGGAAATATTTTGTTCCATTATGCATGAGGTCATCAAGAGTTGGGGTTCACTTGATGATGATTAATGACAACAACATACTATATTGCTCAATTTTTTATTCTAGCTGTGCATTCTCATTCATCCTCTTCCACACAAACAACCGACCCCTAAAGAATGCAAAATTCAAGTTCCTCAGGAATAGGTTTGGGGGTGTTTTTGACTCTGGTTCTTTGATGTATTCCTAGCTCATAGAACAGGGCCTGACAGAGAGGAGAAACTCAAATATTTGATAAATGAATCAGTGGCTTCCTCAATGGTTTCACCTTCTTCTAATCTGTCATATTTCACATCCAAATATGATCACAACACCTTTCTAAAACTTGTCAGAGTTCTCCACAGACTTTTGGACAGAGGCTGACTTCCTTAGTAGAACCCTACAGGCCCTCCACCATGTCGATTCTTGCCTGCCTTTCCAGCCCTTTCTTTAATAGTCTTAGCCAATCTCTTGTATTTGAGAGGCTTCGCTCATTGGAAATTCCCTAACTACTCCAGGCAAAGCTAATCTCACTCCTTCCCTCCTGTTCCATCTCATTTTGCCTTCTTCCATTTGTCTTTGCCTCCCTTTCCTGATCAAAAGGCCATGAGATTCTATCTGGTTCAGCTATAGGCCTTGACCCAGTAAATACCCAGTGACTGTTCAATGAATAAATGAAGGAGTGAACAAACCTGCAAAAAGCTAGGGCAGGAACCTGTCAGGCCGCCATGCAGAAGGCGGCTCACTATCATCAGACACACGCCCAGGTGAGACCTGTCACCCTCTGGCTCCCAAATGAACGTCTCACAGGGGACCCACAGAAGCTGGTTCTCAGTTTGAAGAAATAATCCAGCTAATAGCAGGATTAGTTCAGGCACATCCCCTAAACCATACACTTGAAACCTCTACCTGGGCAAATGTTTGATCCGTCTCTGCCAGGATCCCTACTTCATCAACCACAGTCCTTCCCCATGATGCACACAGCACCTCACTTCTGCCAAGCTCCCTGTGGGGGTACAGACAAGGGCTTAGAGATGAGCAGCCTGTTCCATGAGGCCCTAGCATCCCCAGTGCCACAAGTCCCCATCGTATGGCCCTGCCAACCTCTGCTCCTGTGACACCACCTGCTCTTCTTTGTGCCAAGAAAGGTGATTATGTGGGCACTGTGGAAAAAAAGAAAATCCCCCCCCAAGAGGGCAAACACTGTTGGCTCTAAACTGACAAGTGATATGTGGTAGCACCTGGCAGAGCAGGTTCCAGTCTGTGTTCATAATGCACATGGGGCAAAAGCTCACAGGTGCCAGCATCCAGAGGCAGAATCCAAAAGGGATGCTGCCTCCGTGTCCTTGTGGCTCCCCAGATTGCATGCAGTAACTGCAGGAGACTTCACTGCCAGGGGTTTTGGCTGTAGATGACAGAGCAGGCTCACAGGCTCATTAGCCTGACAGCAGAGGGAGCTGAAATGTGTGAGGCTGGGGCTGCGGTCAGTAAGGAGCTGCTACACAGGAAGTCACACACCGGAAGTGTGATGAACAAGGACTGCCCAACTCTGAACCTCTCCCTCCTTAGATTTCTAATTCTAACCCATGCTGAGCGTAAGACTTCAGACAACTTAACCTCTTAGACCTGTGTTTATCCAATACCATAGTCAGTAGATATGTTGGGGCTATTTAAATTTTAATTTAAAATAAAGAAGATTAAACATTTGCTTCTTCAGTTACCCTAGCCTATTTGAGTGTTCAAAAGCCATATGGCTAGAGGCTACCATTTTGGACAGAAGAGAACATTTTTTTTTCATCATTATAAAAGAGACACATTTCCATCAAGTCAATTCCTACTTGTAGGAACCCAGCAGAACTGAGTGAAACTGCTTCCCAGGATTTTTAATGCAATAAATCTTTACAAAAACTGTTAGCTTGTTCTCCCACAGAGTGGCCAGTAGGTTTGAACCACTGACTTTTCAGTTAGTCAAACATTTTACCAGTATCTCCTCAAGGTTCCTTATTTCTTCACCATAAATGAAGTTAAATAATGTAACTGCTGTGAAAACAAAAGTATAGTAGACAGGAAGTGTCCAAAACACTTCATCCTTCCCATAAGCTCTAGCCACTTTTGTGACCCTTCACTGCTCATAGTACCTCCTTGAAGTTCTCTGCATGAACAGAATCCCACTCCCCACAGCATTCCTCCATCAGATCTGGAAGCTAGATTAGCATCTTCATCTTCGTTCCTACTACCACTTTATATCTGGGACACTATTTTACAAACAAAGAAATACAAGCATAAATAGGATAATTAATTTGCCCAGGGTCAGGAAACTGAAAGCTTACAAAAGTGCTGAAAGGATTAAAAACATGAGCTCTAGGTGTACCTACAGCTACTCTGATGGCACAAAAGGCTGAGCTTCTCTGATGACATAACATCACCAGGAGCCCCACAGGGCAAACTCTTCCCATTTAATTTGTTTTTGTTGTTGTTGTTGTTGTTGTTTTTGTTTCTTTGTGCCATCAAGTTGCCTGTGACCTATAGTGACCCTGTGTACAACTCTGAAGCTTGCCCTGTCCTGAGCCAGTCTCACGACTCCAACACACCTTCTCCTATTACCCCAGTTACTATCTCAATCCATCTCGTCCAGGGTCTTCCTCTCCTGTGCTGTCCCTTCACCTTTCCAAGCATGATGTCCTTCTCCAAGGACCAGTCCTTTCTGGCCACATGTCCAACGTATGTGGTACAAAGCTTCAAAATCCTAGCTTCCAAGGGGAAACTTGGTTTCACCCTCTCCAAGACAGACCTATTTGTTTTCTTGGCAGTCTATTGTATGTTCAAGACTATTCTCCAGCACCACAACTCAATGGTATAAATTCTTCTTCTGTCATCCTTAGTCATTGTTCAGCTCTCTGATGCATAGCAAGTAATTGTGAAGACCATGGACTACATCAATGAGCACTACATCTTGGAAATTTGATGGAAGATCACTGACCCAGAATTGACTAAATGGCAATGGTTTTTGTTTTAGGTAAGCCTCCAGAAGTTATTTCCAGAACCTCATTAAACTTACTTGCCACTTTAGAAGACACATGTTGGAGATGGCACTGTGGCCTAAGATGTGAATTCTTTACATTATATGAGAAGGAAGACTTTCCATTTGTTGTTGTTAGGTGTCATGTTGTTGTTAAGTGCCACTGAGTGGAGTTTCTAGTGCTCCTGTGAGCAACAAATCTGACCCCTGTCCTATCCTGTGCCATCCTCATCATCTCTGACACACTGGAGTCCATTGCTGCAGTCACTGTGTCAATCCATCTGATAGTCTTTCTCTCTTTTGCCGATCCGCCACATTTCCAGGTATTATGTACCTCTCCAAGGAGCAGCCTCTCCTAGCAACATGCCCAAAGTATGTGAGACAAAACTTTGTCATCCTTGCTTCCAAGGAGCATTTTGGTTGCACTTTTTCCAAGACATATCTGTTTATTCTTTTGGCTTTCCTCAGAATATCCATTATTCTAGGTGTCATGTTGTTATTGTTGCTATGTGCCATCAAGATACCTGTGACTCATAATGACCTCATTGACAATAGCTCTGTTTTATCTGTAGCCAATCTCACCATCTCTGGCACACCTACTCCCATTACCCCAGTAACTGTATCAACCCATCTTATTCAGGGTCTTCCTCTCCTGCACTGTCCCTCCACCCTCCCAAGCATGATGGTATTCTCCCAAGACTGATCCCTCTTGGCAACATGCCCAAATATGTGAGATAGAACTTCAAAACCCTTGTCTCCAATGAGCAATTTGGTTTACCCTCTCCAAGACAGACCTGTTTGTTATCTTGGCAGTCCATAGTATGTTCAATACTCTTCTCTAGCACCACAACTCAAAGTCACCAATTCTTCTTCTATCATCCTTAGTCATTGACCAGCTCTCTGATGTATAGCAAGTAATTGCAAAGACCATGAACTGGATCAGGTGCATGGCATAGTCAACCCCAATTCACAGTGACCTTAGATTTGAGCTCATTGCTGTGGTCACTGCATCAACAAAACAAAATCTTGCCCAATTCTGTAATATCTTCTTAAGACGACAGATGGTATTAATGTTTCTAATCAGCTGATCTTAAAATGGGAATATTAACTTAGGTTTTACCACATACTAAGTATGGTTTGGATGGTGCCTGTGTGATGGTAAGTGTCCATACATATGGAAGAAAGAAACAAGAGAATTGGTGTCAAAGTGATATAATATGAGAATGACTAGACCAGCCAGGATGATGTGAAAGGTGTAAGGAAGCCAGGAGTCAAGGAATATGGGAAGCCTCTTGTCAGTCAGTTTGCTGTACAGGGGTAACTTGTGGGTTGCTGTGATGCTGGAAGCTATGACACTCATGTTTTGACACAAGCAGGGTCACCCGCTAGGGACAGATTTCAGCTGAGCACCCAGATTAAGAGAGATGGGGAAGTGCCACCCACTTCCAAAGTAACAAACCTTTGAAAATTGTACAAACTATAGAAGACCATGGGTAGCTTCCTAGATGGGTAGTAACTAAAAAATTAGGAGAAACTGCTGCAAACATCTGCAAAGAACTAGAACATGGGTAGAGGTACAACACCTATTTGTTGTTTAGTTAAATTGAGGGAGTGATTGCATGTTGCTATTTATTTATTGATACAGTGATTACAGCAATGAGCTCAAGTGTGTGGGGGATGGTAAGGACGGTGAAGGATAGGACAGAGTCTATATATGTTGTTCACAGGGTGACTGTGAGTCATGCTCAACCCAATGGCACCTAACAGCAACAACTAGAAATTACATATGAGAAGAAAAGAAATTTTCCTTCATAGTTAAGTCATTAATTTGTATTCTTAGAGGCCACTACATTTATGGTAATTTATTACAACAGTCATAGGAAATTAAAGCAGACTTTCTCACCAGAAGCAGCCCACTATTGTCACGAAATGTCTAAAAATGTAGAAGTAGTTTCCAAATGAATCAGCTGGAGAAGATAGAAGAGTTTGGAGAATCATGACAGAAAAAGTTTAGATTTTTCTAAACTTAGTTATGCTATTCATTACTCTGCTAATGAAGTTTGCTGTCAGGGACCTCTCCACAGTACTGAAGAAAAACCATGTCAGTTTGGAGACTGAGGTGTGCCTGATTCAGGCCATGGTCTTTGCAATCACTTGCTATGCATCAGAAAGTTGGGCAATAGAAGGAGAATTAATGCCTATGAACTGTGGTGCTGGAGAAGAGTACTGAATATACCATGTACTGCTAGGAGAACAAACAGGTTCATCCTGGAGAGGGTGAAATCAGGCTGCTACTTGGAGGTAAGGATTCTAAAGCTTTTTCTGTCATACTCTGGGCATGTTGCAAGGAGGGACCAGTCTTTGGAGAGGGACATCATGCTTGGGAGCATGGAAGATGGTAGGGACAGCCTAAACATCTTCAAGAACACTTAAACTGTTGTGAACAGAGGGTTAGTAGAAACATGAGTGTTAGATTGCTGCCAATGAGGGCTCATAAGAGAATGAGGAAAAGATGTTGGAAATAGGAAGGAAGAAGATTCTTATTACATAGTGACAGAAAACTTAGTCAAATTGCATCCTGCTATTATGTGGAAAGCAGAATATGCAAGTAATAGTGTCTGATACTAATCTGAGGAAATTACTAAGCAAGCTGTTGAAGGTGTCATTTGATTTCTCCCAGGACTTCAAACTAGTGTAAAATGGTTCAGAAACTGCCGTAATAAACAAGGGCAGTGCACATGTTGCATAGCAACTAAGTCTGTTGCCCATTTTACTGTGACGGTGTAGCGTAACATGTCAAGTTACTCACCAAAAGGGCCAATAATCCAATCTTCTTCCACTCCAGGACTTTTGGAAAACAGCATTATTGGCAGGACCCTGGAGAGCAGTATAGTCTCAAAGCAGTACAGTTGGAGGCTATCTTTGAGTAGAGGACAACAATTTCCTACTCAGATCAAAATATATTTGGTTGCTATGCATTACATACATGGCACTTACTTATGACAGTAGTCACTGAGCCATTTTTAAATGTGGGAGGTTCTAGTTTCTTCTTGCTATGTATGTAAAATGTAAAAAGGAAAGAAATAATTGGAGGGGGACCTCTGTTATATAGGAACTGTTGTTGTTGTTAAGTGTCATCAAGGCAAGTATGTTTTACAGCAACCCAATAATAGATAACCCTAAACAACAAATGTGAACCCTGTCTTATCTTGTGCTGTCCTCATCATTGCCAGCACACATGAGCCTATTGCTGCAATCATTGTGTAATCTATCTCATCAAGGCTCTTCCTCTCTTTCACTGACCCTCCACTTTTCCAAGCATGATGTGCTTTTCTAAGGAATAACTTCTCCTATCTTTGCCTCCAAGGAACATTTTGGATGCACTTTCTCCAAGACATATTGTTTGTTCTTTTGGCAGTCCGTGGGATATTAAGTGCTCTTTTCTAGCACCACACAACTCAAAGGCATCAATTCTTCCTCTGTCATCCTTATTCATTGTCCAGGTTTCAGATGCATTGCAAGTAATTGAAAAGACCACAGTCTGAAACAGGCACATCTTAGTCTGCAAACTGACATCTTTGATTTTCAGTAATTTAGAGAGGTCACTGACTGCAGACTTTCCCAAAGCAATATGTCTCCTGGAGGCATGAGGACTTAATAATTTGAGAAACTCTCAGCCTGTCCACATTGCAAAAGATGCTAAAATTAAGTCAACTATGAGGAACATGTGCTCTTTTGGAGCTAGGGGCAATGAGAACTGAAGGAGTGGCTGGAGAACCTTTTACAAATACTTCATAAAAATAAAAAAGTCAGAGTATTCAGCTATGTAAAAGACTCTGAAAAGATTACGTATGTGACTCATAGATTCCCCTCAGCCATAGAAGCAGAAGCCAAAATTAGAAATGGGATTATATAGGAAACACCAGGAATGAATGCACTCCTTATAATAATCAGCCATCCAAGATCAAAAGGGCAGCATTTGTCCAGGGAGAAAGCTCAGAAGGAGGGAATAGGAAAAAAGGATATGTGGAAATGGAAAACACAGTAAGTGGAGAGATTGCTATTACATTGTGGGGATGGCAATGACATGAAACTAAATATACATGAATTGTTGAAAAGAAAACCAATTGGTTATATAAATTTTTATTAATCACAATATAAGGGTGTGGTTTGTTGTTTTTTTAAAAAAAGACTGGCTTGAGAATGAGCCTTTTGTCAAATGGAATATATCACTATAATATACATAGGAGACATATTAGGAGCTTGAGAACGTTATATTGTTATGTGCATTCAAGTCACCTGTGAACCATAGTACAGCAGCTCTGAAGCCTGCCCTGTCCTGAGCCAGTCTCATGATTCCAACAGACCTACCCCCATTGCCCCAGTTACTGTATCAATCTCATCCAGGGTCTTCTACTCCTGCACCATCCCTCCATCCTTCAGAACATGATGTCCCTCTCCAAGGATCAGTCCCTTCTGGTCTCGTGCCCAATGTATATAAGATGGAGCTTCAAAGTCCTAGCCTTCAAGGAGAAACTTGGTTTCACCCTCTCGAAGACAGACTTATTTGTTTCCTTGGAAGTCCATTGTATGTTCAAGACTCTCCTCTAGCACCACAATTCAAAGGCACTGATTCTTATTCTGTCATCCTGGTTCATTATCCCCAATCTGATGTATAGCAAGTAATTGAGAAGACCATGGTCTGGCTCAGGTGCACCTTACTTTCTAGACTGACATCATTACATTTCAGTACTCTGAAAGGTACCTGACAGCAGATCTTCCCAGTGCAATTAATCTTTTGATTTCATGACTGCTGGTGTTAAAAGTATTGTTTGTGGAGCAGAGCAAGCTGTAATTGTTAACAATCTCAATCCCTTCTCCATCCATCATGGTGCTTCCAATTGGCTAAGTAGTGAATCTGTCTTCTTGATGTTGAACTTCAATCCATATTGAAGACTACAGTCCTCGACCTTCTGCAGCAAACACTTCAGGTCTTCTTCACTTTGAATGAGCAAAGTTGTGTCATTTGCATAATGTAGGCTGTGGACGAGTCTTCCTCCAATCCTGATCCCACATTCCTTCTCATATAATCTTTTCAAAATATTATCAACTTGGGTTAGAGGGTACAGAGATAGGGATGGGGAGTGAAAGAATGCTGTCATACTTACAAAACTCTACAGGATAGGAACACTCTGACAAAGTTACTCAGCTGCAAACACTTGGTATCTTTCATGGAAAAGAAAGGATGGCCCACAGGGGGACCTTAAACCCAAGGGGCAAATCTAAGATTTACAGAGAATTATTTCCATCCTTAAAGCCAAATGGGGTTTTCCCAGGAAGATTTCAAAACACTTCGAGAGTTGTAACTTTTTTCCACCACCCTCTCCCCATTTTGAACATAAATATTTACAACTACTATACTATGTCCCATCATAGTACTAGAGAAAGACCTTGTTTCACAGATTTCAGATGGAAAGAAATTTAATTTCAAAATTCATTATGCAATATTATTCAAAATGGGTGACCCTGGAGGACATTATGTTTAGTGAAATATCTCAGTCACAAAAG
>NW_006399814.1:11035875-11063639 GCF_000299155.1 Elephantulus edwardii
CAAAGATGACAAAACTTCATCTCACAGATTTCAGGCATGTTGTTAGGTGAGGCTATTCCTTGGAAAGGCACATCATGTTTGGAAATGTGGAGAGTCAGCAAAAGAGAGGCAGACTCTCAAACAGATGGGTTGACACAGTGACTGCAACAATGGGCTCTAGTGTGTCAGAGATGATGACAATGGCACAGGATAGGAAAGGATTCAGACATGTTGCTCATAAGGTCACTATGAGTTGTACTCTATACTTGATGCCACCTAACAACAACAGAGCTATATTCATATTTTGTTTAGTCAAGAATCAAGAGGCTGTTACTGGAAGTACTTACTTCAAGAACACAGTCGAGTCAACAACTTAACTTCATACCATCAAGATAGAACCAACTCATAGCTGGCTCAACAAGGGGTTTTTGAGCCTGTAACTTGCTTGGGAGGAAATTCTCTTTCTCCCATGAAGCCATTAGGAGATTTGAATAAACAGAAATGTGTCACCTTTGGTTAAGCAGTGCAATTCCCTATAGACTATGTCCCTAAAACTGCAGCTGTTGTTTTTAAGTGCTGTCTAGTTGGGTACAACTGATAGAGACACCATGAGCTACAGATCTTAATGCTCTCCTATCTTGTGCCATCCTTGTCATCCTAATCTCAACCCCAAACTAGAAAACACTTTAGTGGAATCCAGCTGTTCCACTGTTCCACTCATCTTCCCATCCTGGAAATAGCCCCAAACTGTAAGCCAAAAGCCTTTTTAAATATAAGGTAAAATCCAATTAGCAATAAGTCTTTTCTTTTCCTGGCTGCTAGTCAAGAGTGTACTAGATATAGATAGACAATGGATGGTTGGTTGGATGGATGGATGGATAGATAGATAGATAGATAGATAGATAGATAGATAGATAGATAATCCTTTCTGAGAAGGAAGAAGTTGTTCCTAAACGGAATAAGTTTCTAAGACAGAGACCTCTCTAAATTATTGAGTAACAATGATGTCCCTTTGAAGACTGATTCAGGCCATGGTCTTTTGAATCCCTTGTTATGTATCTGAGAGCTGGACAATGAAGGACTAATGTCTTTGAGCTGTGATGTTGGAGAAGAGTACCAAATACTCTATGGACTGCCGAAAGAACAAATAGATATATCTTGGAGAAGTACAGCCAGAATGCTGCTTGGAGGCAAAGATGATAAAGTATCATCTCACGTACTTTGAGCATGTTGTTAGGAGAGATTATTCCTTGGAAAAGTACATTATACTTGGAAACATGGAAGGATAGTGAAGGAGAAAAATATCCTCAACCAGATAGACTGACACAGTGACTGCAGCAATGGGTTCATGTATGTCAGAAATGATGAGGATGGCACAGGGTAAGACAGAGTTCAGATCTGTTGTTCACAGGGTTGCTACGAGACATAATCAACTTAACAACAACTAACAACAAATCAGACCAGGAGGTTGCACAGAAGAAAAAGATATCTCAGAAGAAACTAAAGAAATAAAACTTATGGCTTAAGAGTAAATTCAGCAAAAAATAAAACTGAATGCAAAAAAAAAAAAATCCAGAATGAAAAAAATGTTGCCTAAACAAAACTTGATAGCCTTTCTAATCCTGACACTCCATGGTGAACCAAATGAAGGCAACAGAAGTCCTTCCAAGCAGAAACAGTCATTAGGTATATGCTATAAGTCAGGCAATGGAGGATAAAATGGTAATCAATGCAAAATGAGGCATTAGCCAAATAATCACACAAATTAACCTTTAAGTATAACTATTATGATAACTAAGAAGGATACAAGCCCATTTTCCAGAAAAAAATATAACTTGGAAGCCAGGCTAATGTTAAAAGTCAGAGAAGTTTTCCTAAGTGAAGTTACAAGAGGAGCCAGTTAATTTGAATTAACCTGCTACGTAATAAACCTTTAAAATTTTTTAATAAAGTATTCTTAATCTTCTCAAAAACTGAAAAGCTAGTAAGAGAGACAATGATTAACTACCAGGCTAAAATTTACAAAAAAATGAGGATATAAAAAAAGTAAGCTTAGCATTCAGAGCTACTCTTCTCCTAAGGAACTTTGTGGACAGAGAAGACAAGAACGGAGCTATACAAGAATGGAAGTATGGATTTGGTGGCTCCTAGGGTGAGAGGTATAAACATTAAACCTAGACCCCACCTACAATTGGGGAGTGTAATAACATTCCAAATATTATAATTCTAACACCTAAAGGATTTCACTCTCAGAATAAGGATGACCTTGACATAAGCAAGCCCTCCAGAAAAACTGACTTGTCAGTCAGTTTGCTGTACTATGGTAGTTTGTGTGCTGTTGTGATGCAGAAAGCTATGCTACCTGCATTTCAAGTACCAGCAGGGTCATCCATGGTGGGCAAGTTCCAGTGGAGCTTCCAGACTAAGAAGCAGAACTGGACATATGCTTCTGAAATAACAAGCCTTTGAAAAACCAATGGACAACAGAATAATATTATTAGATACAGTGCCAGTAGTTGAGCTCCTAAGGTTGGAAGGCACTCTAAAGGACATTAATTTGCTGATAAGACTCAAAATGAGGATAAACAGCTGTAAAGATCCATTAATAATTACAACATGTAATGTACAAAGTATAAACCTAAGAAAATGGATATTATAAAAAAATGAAATGTTAAGCCATAAAAATCAACATTCTAGGCATTAGTGAGCTGAGTTGGCCTAGTATTAGCCATTTTGCATCAGACAATCATATGATTTACAAAGCCATGCCAGGAATGACAAATTGAAGAGGAGTAGCATGGGCATTCATCATCAAAAATGCATTTACAGATCTATCCTGAGGTACAATACTGTGAGTTTAGGACACTATCTGCATTCAAGGAAGTATACAACTATTATTCAGATATACACACCAAACATGAAAGCCAAAGATGGAAATATTGAGGATTTCTATCCATGTTTGCAGTCTGAAATGGACTGAACATGCAATCAAGGTGCATTAATAATAATTTATTAACAGCATGTAAAAGTTAAAAACAAAGAACTGGTAGTTGGAAAATGTGGTCTTGGTGACAGCAATGAGGTTGGAGGATGAATGATGGAATTGTGTAAAGTGAATGATTTCTTCATTGCAAATATTTAAAAAAAAACATTAAAAAGGATCCATACACACGGAATTAATCTGATGGATTTCACAGAAATTAAATTGACTACAACTGTGGAAAGAAACACTGGAGAAGCTAAGTATCATTAGGCACAACCAGGCTGACTGTGGAAAAGACCATCAACTACTCTCAACAATGAATGAATGAAAACCCAAAATCTCTGTAAATGTTCATTAAAACTAATAAAATTTAATAATAAAAAAATTTTAAAAAGACCATCAACTACTCGTATGCAAATTCAAACTGACGGTAAAGAAAATGTAAACAAATCCAAGAGAACCAAAATATGAGCTTGAATATATACCACCTGAATTCTAAAATCATTTTAAGATTAGATCTAACTCATTGAACAGAATTGACTAAAGACTAGATGAGTTGTGCAAGGACATCAACCATGAAGAAAAAGATCACTACAAAGACAGAGAAGAAAGAAAAGACAAAACAGATGTCAAAAGAAACTCTGAAACTTATACAGGAACAAAAAGAAGCCAAAACAAAGGGAAGGAATGTTGAGTTAAGAATGGTGAACAGAAGATTTCAAAGGGCAACTCAAGAAAACAAAGTAAGGTATTTTAAAGAAATGTGTAAGGAGCTGGAATTAGAAACCAAAAGAAGGACAAGCTTGGTATTTTTCACTTTGACATAACTGAAGGAAAAAATTCAACCATCAAGTTGCAGCACTGATAGATTCTATGAGTAAGATCTGGAATGATTCAGAAAGCACCAAAAGAAGATGAAAGGAATACATAGAGTCACTATATCAAAAAGAATCGATTAACATGGAACAAAACAAGTCTTTCCCATTGGACTAATAAGCAACATCATGATAGATGGAGAAAAGATTGACGTTTTCAGTGATTTCCTTTTACTTAGGTTCACAATCAACACCCATGGTAACAGCAGTGAAGAAATCAAAAGATGTGTTGCATTGGGCAAATTTACTATCAAGGACCTCTCTAAAGTTCTAACGAGCAAATATATCAGGTTAAAAACTAAAGTGCACTTTATCCAAGCCATGGTCTTTTCAATTTTTGTCCTACGCATCTGAAAGATGAGTGAATGAATAAGGAAGACTAAAGAAGAACTGATGCTTTCGAATCATGGTGTTGGCAAAGAGTATTGAAAATATGCCATGGGTGGTGAAAAAGAACAAACAAATCTGTCTTGAAGGATGTGAAACTTGGGTGTTCCTTACAAGCAAGCATAGTGAAAATCTGTCTCATTTACTTGGACATATTCTCAGGAGGAATGGGTGCTTAGAGAGAGATTGTGCTGGAAAAGGCAGAGTGTCACCAAAAAGGAGGAATACCTTCAATGAAATTGATCAACGCAGTGAATACCAAAATGGATTTGAGTATGATGGAGATTATGAAGATAGTATAGAATAGGGCAAGGTTCAATTCTGTTCATAGAGTCACTATGAATTATAGTTGACTCAACAGCATCTAACAACTTTTGGGCTCACTTTCAAATAATCTTAGTGTTCAAGCAATATCAAGCTTAACTGTTGTACCTCAAAGTCCAGCAATTATAGGTGAAATCTTCAGAATTGTTTTTAAAGTATTAAAAAAAAATAACAGCACAAAATAAAAAATAAGACCATTAAAAAAGACATTATGAACCAGATGACTGCAACAGATCCACAAATGCATCAGATAATGGAATTCTTACAGTTTATAAAACTGTTAGACTTACTATATATTAAAAATGTTTAAAACAAGTTGGAAAGTATTACAGGGATGAACTATCTAAGAGTTGAAAGACTAGTATGAGTTTATTAGGTAGAAAGGGCTCGAGAGAGGAGCTGGAGAAGAAAGATATTCCCAGCAAAAGAGCCAACAGGCTCCATGTCTTGTCCTACCATAAAGCATCAGTGTATTAGAAATTGTAGAAAGAGGCAAGCATTGGTAGAGTACAGGAAACAAGGTCTTGGGGACATGCTGTGTCATAAAAGAACAGAGATGAATAAGGCCAGACTACAATAAACATTTTGGTTTCTGTTCTGAGAACCATCACTGAGAATTCTGCTGTCATTGGAAAAACATTGAAAATGTATGCACCCTAAGTAGTAACTGAGGTGGATAAACTAGGTTTAGAAGTCATCCTAAACTCCTGCTCGTCTCTGAAATATCTTCTCCTTCCTACCCTGTGAATTCCTACAACAATCCTGAGAGCCACCCTAACCGGCACGACCTTCCCCGTTAAGAGAGTGGTAACATAGACTCAGAGAGAAGAAGACATGGCTGGCCGTGAGGACCCTGTTGAATAGCTTTAGGTCTATTTGGTCTTATTTCAGCTGAGAATACAGTACAGAAAAAGAGGAAGTAGAATAATATTAGCAGAAACAACTAGAAGGCCATATCCTCTGAGGCCTGCTGGGCTCCATCACCCCAGTTCTGCTTTGTATCAACTCCCATAACTGGAGATGGAATCCCTAGAACCAAGGCCTTGGGCAGTCTGTGTGTGCAACTTATGTGAGCCACTCACACAGTCTCAGCAGACAAGGCAGCTTGTGTATGCATTCGTGTGTGTGTGTGTGTGTGTGTGTGTGTGAATGTACGTAAGAGGAGGAATAAGACAGAGCCTAAAAGGAAGAAACACAATTTTATCTCCAATGTTGAACCCATCAGCAGCACTGATGGTTTCAGGGAACACTTACAACCCCACAAAATAGGCCATGTGCTGTGGGATGGCAAATTTCTTTTACTAGCAACTTAGGAAGCTCCTCCTTGGGCCTGCCAAGTGGGCAGGTGCTGTGGACACATCACCCACCCAGGGCCCAACCACTCCTACCCTCACAGCACTCATCACCCCCAGGCCACGAGGCCTTTGTTCCTACATGCCATGGAACTGCCATCCTGCCTCTTACCCTGCAGCAAGCTCCTAGAAGATCATGGACAGGTCATGACCCCATCAGGGGCCATCCCATCCATGCCTGCTGCTCTGAGGCTGCCAAGAGAGTAGCAGGAGGACAGCAGGCAGACCACCATCAGTTCAGGCACCCCTAGCAGTAATGGAGCCTTTGAGGGGAAAGTTCATTTTGTCAATCAGCCTATTGTTGGCCTGCCAAGCACAGGCTCATCCTCCCCCGGTGTGTCACTGGGCACTGTTGACACAGATGTCAACTGTCAAGAGTGCCCTCCACCCGCCTCCTGGGGCATCCTGCAGGCCCAACACAAGGGCCTCTGTCGCAATGCTCCCCACTGGCCCCTTGTAAGAACCAAGATTGCCACACCTTCGGAATTGCCAAAACTTGACTGGGTTCTTCATCATGTGGATTGGCCACAGAGGTTGCAGCAGACAGAGGCAGGTATGGCAGATACTTGACTGTTTGCCAGATGACAAATCCCAACTGAGCGAAACCTGCAGACTTCACAGTATCTGTGGTGTGTGCTTCCTCCCACCCTTCTCAAAAGAAGTAGTAGGAGGTAGCCCTCGTGGGGCCAATTTTCAATACAGGAAGAAAAGGCCACAACTTTCTTTATAATCTGCATGGACTCAGCCAGCAAGTTAAACTCATAGCTTTGGTTGAACTGTGCCTAGCCCCTTCAGATTCACCCCAAATCTGCCTGTGGGAGTGCTGAAGACAGTGCATGGGGACCAGTGGGGTATGAGTGGACTTCCTCCTTCTTCCTGTCCTTCACTAAGCTCCACTTCTAATTCCAACATACCTCAGAATAGAGGGAAACCATGCCATGGCAATCCAGAGGTGGGGAAGAACATGCATTTGCCAGCCACAATTAAGATACCTGAAATTATTCCACTGAGTTGTTTATCTTGTTTTGAGTTTCCAAAAACGTCCACAATGGCCAAGGCTGTGGGAAACATAGGAGGAAGAAAGTAGAGTCTATCTCTAGTAAACTCTCAATCTAAATAGGGCAAGAAAACACACAGAGACTACAGCACAAGGGAGGATATGTGCTCAGTGTATACGTTGATGAGAATCCCAAGGGAGGAAAAGCATCACATGCTGGAATGGACAAGGAAGATAGATTTCCCAGTACAGTTGGATTTGCTCCAGTCTAGCAAGATGGAATTTAGGAAGGGCACGAGCTTAAGAAAATGGAAATTTGGTGTGAATATGATATTGCATGTGAGCCTAGCACCAAATATTGGCTCAGACCTCCCACCATCACCACTACTATTCTGTTGGAAGAATCAGAATCTACAAGTAAAGGAACTTCCTCAAGGTTAAACACTGGGCCCTGATGCCCAAGATGCAACTCCAAGGCCAGTACCCTAGGGATCACCGAAGAATGCTGCACCAATATACCGTGGCTGCCTTCTCGGGAGATGTCATTATGCACAGCCAATGAACTCTCTCCTTAGATGGGGCAAGATTTGGTCCCTGGAACCCAGTCCCACAGAGTTGTAGCAAGAGGTTGGGAAGAAATGGCAGAGGGTAGGAGCCAGATAGCATACAGGCCTAGCTAAGGTTCAAATGGGTTGACAGGACAGGACTTTGGGTCTCCACTTTTGAAACATATATGAAATAACTATTTTGAAATCTTGCTTAATTTTGAAATTTCTTCAAGATAAAACCAAATCTGGTTTTGATTAGTTGACACCTTGAGCACTGGCCTGCTATGTGGTAAGTGGTTCTCCCTGTCCTCATGACCTTGGAGGACAGCACATGAACCCTACTCTACATCTTATAGGCAGGATGGGAAACTGGCACAGTGTGGGACTCTGTCTTGGGAGAGTACTGCTGGCAGAAAGCAGCATGTGTGATGTAGCAGACAAGGCAGATAGCAACTCTCTTTTCAGTGCTCAAGCCCCAGATCTCACATCTAGCATCATGTGTGGCACACAGTTAGGTCTAACACACATGCATTGTCCTGGCAATCTTAACACTGTGATTCTAAAAATTACCCTAATGTTGTGACTAGTGCCTCAGTTTATCCACCAAAGAAGGTCAGCTTATGATTTAACCCCTTCTGAGAAGTTCCACCAGTTGAACAAAAGCTTTGGGTGGAAGACCTCTGAGCTCCACAGACCACAGCCTTGGCCCATGATCCGAGTCTATACACGTAAAAGAAGCCTATGAGAGGTTTGGGGCCCAAAGGAACTAAATGGCTTTCTTTTTCTCTGCAGAGAACATAATTCTAGCAGCTCTTACATCAAACCACAGAGGAAGCACCCAGGAAGTTAGAAAGCTGAAGCCACAGACCCTTTAATCTGGAAGGACAGTCCTACAGAGGATAAATCTACTATTCACCCATACCCATAAGTTCCATCCCCACTGCCAGTAAAAAGAACAATGAAGTCTATCTGCACCTTTAGTAGCCCACCTAAATGTAAAACCAATTCAATAATAAATTTGACACATTGAACACTAATGATTGAAGGCCAGACAAGTCGTGAGGGTGAAATAAAAGATAGCATACAGAAGGGAGGGAAGGTAATTAAAAAAAACAGGAAAGAAAGAAAGAGCAGACTCTGAAATTTGCTCTTGAACAAAGAGCAGCTAAAGTAAATAAAATAACAGATTTCAAAAGGCAGCTTGATAATAGAAAATAAACTATTATTACAAAATGTGTGGGGATTGAAGAGTCAGAAAACAAAACCTGCTCTGGCATTTCACAAGCTGAAAGAATTGAAAATAAAATTCAAGTCTTGAGTGAAAATACTGAAGGATTCTATGGGCAAGATGGTAAAATGGCACAGGAATTATTAAGGGAAGATAGACGGTATATGCAGAGTCATTATACCAAAAAGAATCAACCAACACCCAACCATTTATGAATATAACAGATGTTCAAGAATGGTGGATATCAGAGAAGTTTAAATTGCTTTGAAAGCATTGGTGCACCAGGAAATGCTCCAATGCCAACTGAAACATTTCAATAAGTAGCTATCCTACTCGAAGAGCTCACACATCTACGCGAAGAAATTTGGAAGGCAAGAGACTGGAAGAGGTTACTAGTTCTGTCTATTCCAAAGAAATATGATCCAATAGCATAAGAAAATTATCAAACCTTATCATTAATACATGTATGTAAACTTTTGTTTATAATAATACATGGCACAGCAACAAAACATTGGCAAAAATTCAAGTACAATTGAGAAGGCAAGGAATGAGGGCTATTGTTGTTGATGCTCGGTGGATCTTGACTGAACGCAAATAGCGGAATGGTATTTACCTCTATGAGGTGGATTGATTCAGTGACTGGGATAACTGGGATGGGAGTGTCAGAGACAGTGCAATTGGCACAGGACAGAGCGGAGTTTAGGGCTGTTGTACATAGAGTCGCTATGAGTCGCAGGCGACTTGACGGCACATAACAACAACAACTATTGGTCATGCAAAGGCATTTGACTATGTAGATAATAATAAGTAGATGATATTTAAAAGAATGGGAAATTCAGAACTCAATTTGAGGACAACCTCATGCAGAACTTGAACGTACCAAGAGGCAATTATTCGAGCAGAACAAGGGGATACTTCATGGACAGCCCCGAACAACACCATCATCACCCAGAGGAGGACAGCAGCCACAAGGAAGACCACCCTAGAGGCCAGCCTGCTTTCTAAATCATGACACTTCTTTCTCTCTCTCATTTCCAGCTCATAGCTGACCCTCCAAAGGGTTTCCAAAGCTGCAAATCACATGGAAGAAACTTTTCCTACTTTCCCCCTCAGAGCAGCTGGCAAACTTGAATTACCAGAGAAATGTGGTCTTTGGGTTAGTAGTATGACTCTCAAAATCCTAATACACACATCACAAAAGCAATTATGACTATTTTCCCATGAGTAAGGTAGTGTGAGATTGTGTAGGAACCATCCACTATACAAGAGGTAGATCACACCATACTCATTGCTGTGGAGCTGGGTCCAATTCATAGCTAACCTATACTGGGTTTTTAGAGACTGTAAATTCCTTGGGGAAAGGCTGTCCATCTTTCTCTCATGGAGTTGCTGGTAGATGTGAACATCCAGAGAGGTCCCACCTTTGAGTTGGCAGCACAAATCCCTGTGGACTGTGCCACCAGAGTTCCCAGATCCCATCAGAGGAAACCTCAATTGATAGCACCTTACCTCTATCTTGATGATAAGTTAGTCATTTTTATACAAGAGCAAAACATGGGGTTCTAGTGGTTGTGCAATACAAAAGTCACAATACAAGTTCTAGGCACACCAGGCAGTTCAGTCATGTTTGAGAAATAACACTGCAAACAATGTTAACTTGTTCAACAAGCTTCTCCTGAGTGCCCTGCAAGCAGCAGGCATGGAACCAGCGGAAGCAAACAGAGACAGTTCTACTATGAAGATCACAAAGAGAACCTTCTTCCAATATGTGCCTGCCACCTATACTCTGGACTTTGCTTTCCACAACTCCCTCCAAAACCAACCTGAGACGATCTTCTGAATCCAAGTACGGTCAAGAGACTGGAGTCCTGATCCTGAGTCAGGCTTGTACATTGCTTCAACTCTCTTGGCCTCAGCTATCCTAGGTGCATAATCAGGATAAAAGGAGCTGTATTCTGGGTGTCCACAACAGTTATTAGGGAGCAACAACTAAGGTGATGTGCATTATTATAATTGTTCAGGTCTTCCTTCAGAGGAAGGAAGTAGGAGCAAGAAGTCAGCATCCTTTCCTTAAGTAGTATTCTCAGATCTGTCCCTCACACCTTGTTAATCCACAGTATTCTAAGTGGGTCTTCAGAGCAAGTTAATAATCCCCCTCTCACCAGAACTATGCCCTAGCTCAGGTTGAGAGTTAGTCACCCTTGTTGCCCCAGGCAGAGGCAGGAGAACAACACATCTCAACAACCCTGATTAATCCTGCTCAAAGCCAATGTAAGAAAAGAGCTGGAGAAGGAGGTAAGTCCCCACTGTGACTCACCTGCAAACAAGGTCACTATCCACAAGATCAGGGCTGGCCTGACCTGGAGGTGACCCTGATCATTTGAAGCAAAGACCTTTCTCCACCCTAAAATCTATCTCCACCATCTGTCATGGCTCAGTCCTCACCATTGGAGTGAATTTCTTTGGACGCTAGAGACTAACTTTTTTAGTATATGTGCTGGTATTACTCTGAGTCAGAATCAACTCTATAACAGTAGGTTTGGTTAGATTTAAGCTAGTCATTGTCTTGAATGCTCTACATAGATTAACTAATTTAACCCTCATAATACATCTATGAGGCCAATATTTTTATGACAATTTTACAGATGAGGAAAAGGAGACTTAGAGAGATTAAGAAACACAATCATTAATATGTGGATGATTTAAGAATTGAACCCAGCGTCATCGATGGTTCACTGGAAGAATTCTTGTCAAGAGACTGAGGTTCAACTCCCAACCAGCGCACTCCATCTGCATTGCACCCACAAGTGGTAGTTTGCATGCTGCTATCATACTCCACCAAAGGGAGCTCTGGTGGCCTAGTTGTAAGAAAATGGGTTGCAAATCCCAAAAGCAAGCCTTTCAAATCCACCAGCTGCTCCATGGGAGAAGGATGGTCAATCTCCACCTGTGCCATTAACTGCCTCTAAAAACCCACTGGGTCAGTTCTGACTTGATGGTATATAACAACAACATGAACTTCTAGACAAGACAAACTAGGAAGTAAGATTTAGTGATCTCCTTCTGAAAATTAGCTAAAAAGAATCCTATGGATCACAATCAAATATTGTCCTATCTACAACGAATCCTGAAGATGGTGTAGTACTGGATGAAATTTTAGTCCATTGTACATAGTTTTTATGAATGAGGCTGGAAAGAGAGCAAACAATAATCCTATTCTGGAGCCCATGATCTCTATCTTCACACTTTCACTTTGAGGGCACCTGGCTTAGAAAAGTGGTTTCTAAACGATGTGTCAAGAGCAATAGTGTTACATGGTGGTACTACAGGGATTGTCAAAGGGACAGCAAGATCAGAAGGGCAAAATTCTAGGTCCTTCTCCTTTAATCAAATAGATTTTATTTTTTAATGTAAAAATACCAATTTCTAAAAGAGACTGTCACTTAATCTGAAAGAAGGAATCCCACACCAAAGATTATTTTGAAATGTTCTTCTTTAGAGAATTTCTAATTCTGAATGAGTCTTCTGATTTGGGATTAAGATTCAAGGTAGATTCAAGAAGAATTTAAGACTTCAGAATCTACGTCAGGGTGTTCTAACTCAAGGCCTTGGAAACCAAAGGTACTCTCCATTTTATTCTAACCCTCTTTAAAAGCAAGGGGGGGAAAATTACCACAAGGTTCATAAATGTGACTGGCATGAGTAAACAGATTAGGAAGCCCAATTCATTCATATTCATTCTCTCTCTCTCTCTCTCTCTCTCTCTCTCTCTCTCTCTCTCTCTCTCATATTCTCTCTCATTCTCTCTCCCTCTCCCACTCCCTCTCTCTGTTGACCACTATTGACCAATCTCTCCCTCTCCCTCCCTCCCTCTCCCTCTCCCTGCCTCTCTCTCTCCCTCCACCTCCAGCTCCACCTCCCCCTCTACCTCTACCTCTATCTCCTCCCCTCAACTTCTCACTAGTAACACTGTCAGATGGGATGATTCATCAATGGTCAATAATGGTCGTCAGTCCCTGGTCAGTCAAAGCCTCATGTCAGGTATACTAAGACAACCATTACCTTCCTATAAAAAGATGGAAATCCTAGTATACCTATTCCCACCACTCATCTGTCAGTTTTTCATACGGTAGTGGCTTGCATGTTGTTATTGTGATGCTGGAAGCTATGCTGTTGCTGTTGATGTGTGCTGTCGAGTTGCCTGCAACTCATAGCTACCCTAAGTACAACAGCTCTGAACCCTGCTCTATATCAAGCCAATTTCACTGACACACACTTACCCCCATTACTCTAGTCTCGGTGAATCCATCTCACTCAGTCAATCCATCTCATCCAGGGTCTTAATCTCCTGTGCTGTCACTCCACCCTTCCAAGCATGATGTTCTTCTCCAAGAACTGGTCCCTCCCTGCAACATGCCCAAAGTATATCGGACAGAGTTTCAAATCCTTGCCATACCACCAATAGCCACTGAGGTGGTGCACATGAGCCTGTGGTGGCCATAGCCAGCTGCTTCAGCACTCCCAGAAGCAACGCAGGCCGCCAGAGGCCAGGACCCAGGGAGCAAGTAGAGCAGGGCTGACACCCGAGGCCACAGCTGGATGCAACGGGCTGCTGGCGGGCTCAGCGGGCCTGCTTGCATCCCATGGGCTTGGCTCCCTGGCAGTAACAGTTTTCAGAAACTGCTATAAGGTCCCTTGCTTAGTCCATGTGGCTACTCTGTTGGTCTACTGCTGCTGTGTGAAGGTGACATCTAGGTGGAGTTGCTGCTGAATTTCCTTCCTCAGCAAGCATCTCTCAGGAGACTGCAGTAAGGTCTCTTGCTTGGTCCATGTGGCTACCATGGTGGTCAAGATGCCTGGAGGCATGATAACCTGAACCCTGAGCCCTGTTCCAAAGAAAAGACTGCCAGCTAAGGAAGCAAAGGTGGATGGATCCTCAAAGTTCAGCCAGCCACTCCCACTGGACTCAACCTCTCAATTTTGCAGCTTGTGTGAATCAGACTGTGACAAGTTATCCTGACTACTCCCACTGTAGTCAAAATTCCAAGGCTTGTGGATTCATTTCTAAAAAGTGAAAACAGCACCCAAGTTGCCAAAGTGAACTGTTAACCCATGATATACACCACTCCAGCTAACGTTGACCATTCAATGTTTACTACATCATGCGGAGACAGTTGTGCCATTAGCTGAGGTAGAAGATCCTCTCTACCCAGTGCTTCTCCTTTCCCTTATCACCAGCCACTGGCTGCAATCTTGCCACCCATCTGGTCTCCATGCTCCCTGCAATGCACCTGTTCCTCAACATGACCCATCCTGGACTAACTTCTGATTGCTGGCTTTGCCTAGGTGCTAAGCCACTCTACAATCTATAAATCAGTAGGTTTATGTTCCCTAGCATGTGCTGATCCAGCTTGGTTACTACCCCTGACTACATCCTGTATCTTCCCTGGGGCCTGCACACCTATGAGAAGTCAGAAACAGTAACAACTCCCGAACGTGAAGACAACTCAACTGCTAACTTCAACAAACTTTGTGTAAACCCCATGCCCAATTTCAGTATATAAATTCAATCTTTGCTTCTCCTTGGGGTTGGAACGGTTTAGGCAATAGCTGATATTCTTGACCCATGTCTAATAAAAGGTTTTTTAATCTTTTTTTTTTAAAAAAGAGTCCCTCAAGGTAGATAGGCTTCAGTAGAGCTTCTAGACCAAGACTAGAAGCAGAACTGGACATCCATTTCTGAAAAAATGGACCCATGAAAGTTCTATAATAACAGCAGAGCATTTTTGGATATAGGGTCAGAAGGTGAGACATTAAAAATACAACTACTTCTTCAAACTAGAGCCTACCTTAATGATACAGATGAAGTAAACCTTTCAAGCAATGAAGTTCTTTCACAAACAAGTGTAAAACAACTTAAGAAACAAATACTTCAAACATTCATTAATAATTGGAATATGGAATGCACAAAGCATGGTTCTAAGATTATTAGAAGTGGTAAAAAAATGAAAGAGTACATAAAGATTGATAGCCTATGAAATTGATGAAAGGGACCTTTTAAGGATTAAATCTCTGTATACATTTAAAAAAAAGTCAACAGAGTGAAAAGAAAACCTACTGACTAGGAAAAAACATTTGACAATACCATTTTAGACAAGGGTCTTATATCAAAAGTTTACCAAATCCTACAGGGCCTCCACAGGAAAGAGATCGATCACACAGTAAGATGGATGCATATCAAAACCACAACACTATACCATCTCATGAGAGTAGCAGTGGCGAAGTTTAATAGACCAGCAAGTAATAAATGTGAGGATGTGGAGAAATAGGAACACTTATACACGATTGGAGGGATTGTAAAGGGTACAACCACTCTGGAAGGCAGTTTGACATTTCCTCAAAAAGCTGAACATGGAAATTCCATATGACCCAGCTATTCCACTGCTTGAAATAATATGCCCCAAGAAAATGAAAACTAAGACAGAAATGGGGATCTGCACACCAATGTTCATAGCAGCATTTGTCACCATCACCAGAACATGGAAACAGCCCAAATGCCCAACCACAATCAAATGGATTGAGAAATTGTAATACGCTCACATGATGGAATACTACACAGCCACAGGAGGAATGATTTTGAAAATCACTATTTGAATTGGGAGGGCCTGGAGATTATTATGCTAAGTGAACTAAGTCAGTCCCATAAGGACAAATACTGTATAAGACCATTATTGTAGAAATAGATAACTAGTAAAATGGGTATGAGGATGCAAGGGGCAGGGGTAGGAACAAAGGAGTGAGGATAGACAGGGAGGTAATCATTGGGTCATACAACCTGATGAGTAGAGGAAGGGGTGGGTAAAGGAAATGGGAAAGATTTATGTGAAAAACAATGTATATGACTTTGTAAGCAAACCATAAAACAAAAATTTTATTTAAAAAAAAAAAGACTGGCACTCTAGGCATTAATGATATGAAATGGATTGGTGTCAGCCATTTTTCATCAGACAATCATATGGTCTTATAAAAGAAGTAGGGGCAATGTGGGGAAAGTCAAGTGCAACCACAACTAATTCTACAAAGGGGAACTGTCCCCATCAGTAATATCCACAGTACCAAAGAAATAGCCATAAGTTCAGACCTGCTCTCTCACTCTCTCTCTCACACACACACACATACACATTCCTGCACTTCTACTAATCACTGAGTCTAATATTCATTGCAAATGGACTCAAAGACTTGATTTTGCCCACAGTCACGGATTTATTAAGGAAATAGGTTGAGGGGTGGAGGAGACAAAAAATATTGTATGACGAAAGCCCAGGTTTAGTGAATAATTTCAAATCAGATTAACAGCAAGACATAACTCCTCAAGTAGTTCAGACAGCAACAAGTGAAAACCCAGGTTCAGCCTAGCAACACAAATCCAAGAAGTCTGTTTTCCTCAATCATCAAAGCAGCTTTATCTCATAGCAGTCACAAGTCAGCTCTTCTTCAATTGGCCAGCAGTGAACTCGGGTTCCATCTCCAGGGCCCCATTAGCCTGTGCCTCACTGGAATCTCTACACAGTCTGACAAGCTCTCCCTCTTATGTTGATCCCATAGCTGTTGATGACGTAGAAGGTGCTAATCAGCAGTTAACCTTCTTCATCACCATTGCTTCTTTTTCTATTTTCTCTTTTTGGTTTGTTAGGGATTTTTGTTGTGTTTTGTGTGTTTTTTTGTTTTGTTTTTTTTTTTAAGGGGAGCATTTTCTCTTTATTGTGGTACAGGATGATGCAGCAAGGCACAGATGCTTGATAGGCTGGGTCTTTAAATAGTGGAGGGGGAAACAGGACTCTGCCCTAGCACACCATGTATTCCTGGTGCTTATTGAGCCAAACTTGACAGAAAGAGAAACCTCCAAGGAGGAGGTAAAGGCCTGCTGTGATGAAACAGTTGTGGCTCACTTGCTCATATAGGTTGTATATGTTCTGGGGACCATTCTCAAAATCCTTCTCCGTGAAGGGAACATTCTCAATAAGGACTGCAGAATGGACATTGAAAAAGATTCATAGCATTATCAACATGATCCCTCCCCCGGCACTAAGAACAGTGCCACAGCCAGCCAGCTTGGGCCCGCAACACAGGAGAAACCATGAAGAACCGAGTCGGGGCTCAGCCGATGAGGCCCTAGTAGAAAGGCAGTGAGAGATAGTCTGGATTGCGACAAGGAAAGTGATTTAGATTTGCAGGGCTCCAGCAGCATATGAAGGAGGGGTAGGAGGAACATTGTTTCTTGATCATACGTTATTTCTTGAAATTCTTCCGTGTCAGCCAATTCTTTTTGGTACAGTGACTCTGTTTATTCCTTGCATCTTTTTTATTTTTGTTCTGTCCAACAAGGAGCCATAACTTTATTAATTATAGAAATAGTACAAATTTCAAACCAAATTACAATTACTCTTTTGAAACAACCAAAAAAGTCCTCCTTTTTCCCAGATGGCTACATTGTTAATTCCATAACAGCATTTAGAATATCATTACTGTTGTTCTATAGGGGTCTGACTGCCTTTGCTTTCCACACAATTTGCTTGTGACATGACCAACTCTATGTCCTTAACTTTGACACCTGTTTCATCAACCTCTTCCTCTTCACTCTCCTCTTGAACAGTTGGAGTGTGTGTGTTTTCATGAATGTTTGAGACAGCTTCACCTTGAACTTTGAATTTCTCAGCAGCTGATTGTTGTGCTTCCTGAGATAAGTCCTCAATCTTGGCTTCACCAAAAACTATGTAGGTATCTGAGGCTGGACTCTTATAAACATCTGGGTTTGTGATGACAAAGAGGATGTTCTTAGATTTCCGGATAGTGACTCTACTAACCCCCGTGACTTGTCCAAGTCCCAGTCTGGACATCGCCTTCCCCGCCTCCTTTTCACTCCTACTTTGTTTTGCTTTACTGACTGGTTCTTCATCTATTTCAGCGGCTGCTGCCAGCTGCACTTGTTGAGTCGTTGCCTGTGTGGAATCCTGTCCCTCAAGCTCAGGTACTGATTCATTCATCACTCTCAGATTCTGTTCCTGACCCTGTCTCAGCCTGGGGCTGAGGCAACTCCTGCTCTGTAGCAGGGATGGCTTCACCAGGAATCTTGTGTGGAAACACAGAAGCAAGATGGTAGCAGAATGAGCAAGAGCATGACCCCCCCTTCCATCTTCTTTTAATACTTCCTGGGTCATTCAATATTCTGCCCATAGCATCTTAAGTGTTGCAATTCTAGAATTCAATTTGTTCCTTCAGCTTAAGAAATGTCTATTGAGTATAGCCCTTTTGATGTTCCGACTCTAGTTCTTTGTACATTGCATTATAATACTTTGTTTTGTCTTCCTAAGCTGCCCTTTGAAATCTCCTATTCAGCTCCTCAACTTCTTTATTTCTTCCTTCTGCTTTGGCTTCTTAATGCTCTAGTGCAATATTCAGAGTCTCTTCTGACATTCATTTTGTTCTTTTCTTCTTCTGTCTTTGTAACGATCTTTGTGTAGAAATTGTACAATATCGCTCATATCACACTCAAGCAAAATCCTACTGAAGTTTATAAAAAAAATTACTGGAACTGTACACAGAGAACTACCAGAAAGACAAGCTGGGTTTAGAAGAGGTCTTGGCACTAGAGACATTATCGCCAATGTCAGAGGGATCCTGGCAGAAAGCAGAGTACCAGAGGACTGTCTATCCGTGTTTCATTGGCAGAAAGCAGAGTACCAGAGGACTGTCTATCCGTGTTTCATTGGCTATGCAAAGGAATTTGACTATGTGGATCACAACAAAGTATGGCTTACCTTGAGGAGAATGGGTACTCCAGAATACTTGATTATGCTTATGTGCAACCTTTACTTAGACCAAGAAGTAGTCCTCAGAACAGAATAGGAAAATACTGCTTCATTCAAAATCAAGAAAAGGATGCATCGGGGATGCAACCTGTCTCCATACCTTTTCAATTTATATCCAGAACATATCATCTAGGAGACTAGGCTCTATGAGGAGGAATGTGAAATCAGGATTGGAGGAAGATACATTAGCAACCTACGTTATGCAGATGGCATAACCTTGCTTGCTGAAACTGATGAAGACCTGAAGCGCTTGCTGCAGGAGGCCAAGGACTCCAGTATGGATTGAAACTCAACAATAAAGAAGACAAAGATCTTCACCACTGGGCCAATTGGCAGTATCACGATAGATGGAGAAGAACTTAAAGTTGTTAACAGTTACAGCTTGTTTGGCTCCACAATCAATACTCTTGGCACCAATAGTCAGGAAATCAAAAGACAAATTGCATTAAGTAAATCTGCTGCCAGGGACCTTTCCAGAGTACTTAGAGAAAAACTGTCAGTCAAGAGACTAAGGTGCACCTGAGCCAGACCAGGGTTTTTGCAACTGCTTGCTATGCATCAGAGAGTTCAATAATGACTGAAAGTGACAGCAGAAGAATTAATGCCTTTGAGTTGTAGTGCTGGAGAAGAGTATTGAGCATACATACCATAGACTGCCAAGAAAACAAATAGGTCTGTCTTGGAGAAGGCGAAAACTAGTTTCTCCTTGGAGGCTAAAATTTTGAAGCCCTGTTATATACTTTGGGCATGTGCCTAGGAGGGACTGGTCCTTGGAGAAGGATATTTTCAATAAAAGGAGTGAAGGGAGAGCACAAGACAACAAGACCCCAGATGAGATGGATTGACACAGTAACTAGAGCAATGGGGGTAAGTGTGTTAAAATAAGTGAGACTGGCTCAGGACAAGACAAGCTTCAGAGCTGTTGTATATAGGGTCACTATGAGTTGCAGGCAACTCGATGGCACATAACAACAACAACATGATTACCTCATCCCTCTGTCCCCACCTTCCCCTCTTAGATCATCATACACATATTACTATTTATCTATTTCAGCAGTAATGCTCTTATATAGATTTGTCCTTAGGAGACTGACATAGTTCACCTAGCATAATGCTCTCCAGACCCTTCCAAGTTAGGTAGGGATTTACAAAATCAATGCTCCTGCGTGCTGTGTATTCCATGTATTCCATCATGTGAATGTACCACAGTTGGACATTTGGGCAATTTCCATGTTCTGGAGATGGTGACAAATGCTACTACAAACATTGATGTGCAGAGCTCCATTTGTACCTTAGTTTTCATTTTCTTGGGGTATATTCCAAGCAACAGAATAGCTGGGTCATATGGAATTTCTGCGTTCAGCTTTTTGAGGAAATATCAAACTGCCTTCCAGAGTGGTTGTACCCTTACAATCCTTCCAATTGTTTATGTGTTCCTATTTCTCCACATCCTCTTCAACATTTATTACTTGCTATTCTGCTAAACTCTGTCACTGCTATTGTGGTGAGATAGTATCTCATTGTGGTTTTGATTTGCATCTCTCTTATTGCCAGCAATTTTGAGTATTTCTTCATGTGTCTGTTGACCATCTGAATATCTTCCTCTGTGAAAATTCTTTCCATGTCTTTAGTCCCTTTTGTGATTGTGTGATCGATCTTTTTTCTGTGGAGGCCCTGTAGGATTCAGTAAACATTTGAAATGAGACCCTCGTCTGAAACGGTATTGCCAAATGGTTTTATCCTAGTTAGTAGGTTTTCTTTTCACTCTGCTGGAAATTAATTTTTGATGTACACAGGCATTTAATCTTTAGAAAGTCTCATTCATCAAATTTATCCTCTCCCGATTGTGCATTTCTGGCAGTATTTGGCAGTCTCTTTAAACCACTGGCTAGGCCTTTAAAGCTTGATCCCAGTTTGTCTCTGCTAAATTTTATAGTTTTGGCCTTTACTCTCAGATCTCTGGTCCACCTTGAGTAGATTTTTTTTTTAATATAGTGTGACACGTGGATCAGCTTTCTGCAGATAGCAGTCCAGTTTTACCAGCACCATTTGTTGAAGCTGTCATTTCTTGATTTGATAGGTTTTATTTACTTGTTGAGTATCAGTTGACGATAGATAGCTGGGTCCATTTCTGTGTTCTCATTTCTGTTCTACTAGTCTGTGTGCCTGTCATTGTACCTGTACCATGCAGTTTTGGTTACTATTCTGTGTAATAGGCTTTGAGGTCAAAGAGTGATATGTCTCCCACTTCATTTTTTTTTTCAGAAGTTCTTTGTTTATTTGGGCTTTCTTGCATCTCCAAGTAAACTTGACAATTTCCCTTTTGATTTCCTTGAAAAATGAATTTAATATTTGTATTGGGGTTGCAGTGAACATGTAGATTGCTTTTGATAGGATAGTCATTTTCACAATATTGAGTCTTCCATGAAAAGGGGACTTTTTCCTTTTATTTAGGCTTTTATTGTTTCTTACAGAAATATTCTGTAGTTTTCTTTGTATAGATCTTTTGTGTCTCTAGTTAGGTTCACTCCTAAGTACCTCAATTTGTGTTTGGCTATTATAAATGGTATTGCTTTCTTGGTTTCCTTCTCTGAGTTCTTTTTGTTACTGTAGAGGAATCTCACTGATTTTTGGATATTGTTCTTCTATCCTACCACTCTAATAAATCAGTCTACTAGTTCTAACAGTGTCTTGGTCGAGTCTCTCGGGTTTTCTGTGTACATTATCATTTAGTCTGCCTATAGCAATAGTTTAACCATCTCTTTACCAATCAGGATGCCATTTATTTCTTTCACTTGTATAGCTATACAGTATTGAATAGAAGTTGTGACAGTGAACATCCTTATCTGGTTGCTGTTCATAAGGAAAATGCTTTTAGTCTTTCTCCATTGAGAATGATATTGACTCTTGGGTTTGCATATATACTTTTCACTACATTGAGGAAATTCCTTTCTATTCCGGTTTTGCTGAGTGTCTTTATCAGGAAGGGATGTTGGATTTTGTCAAATGCCTTTTACATATCAGTTGCTAAGATCATATGGTTTTTGTTATTTACTTTGTTAATATGTTGAACTATGTTGGTTGTTTTTCTTATGTTGAATCATCTTTGCATACCTGTTAGGAATCCTACTTGCTAGTGATGAAAATGTTTGCCATGTGCTTTTGGATTCTATTAGCTAGGATTAAGGATTTTTATTTTTATTTTTTGCATCTGTATTAATGGATACATTAGTCTGTAGTAGTTTTTTTTTTTTTCATGGTTAATATCTTTGTCTAGTGTTGGTATCAGAGTTCTTCTTGCTTCATAGAATGACTCTGGGAGTATTCTTTCCTTTTCTATTTTTTTTTTAAATACTTTAAGTAGAATTAGTGAAAAATCTTTTCTAAATGTTTGGTAGAATTCAGCTGTGAAGCCATCTGATCCAGGACTTTTCTTATAGGGAAGAGTTTTTATGATCTGTTCAGTTTCTTCTTCTGTGATGGGTCTGTTCAAGTGTTCTACATCTGTCAATCTGGATAGGGCATGAAGAATTTGTCCACTTCCTCTAGATTTTCAAATGTATCAGAATAAAGCTTTTCACAATATCCCAAATTGTCAATTTGATGTCATCTGATTCTGTGCATGTCACCTTTATATTTCTTAATAGAATTATCTCTGCCTTCTCTTTTTTTTAATTAACTTTGCCAGTGGTTTGTCAATTTTATTGACTTATTAAAAAAACCAGCCCCTGGTCTTATTGATGGTTTTAATTCTTTTTCTGTTTTCTATCTCATTGATTTCAATGCTTGTCCTTATAATTTTCTTTCTACTAGAGGCTATAGGATTAGATTGTTGTTCTTTTTCTAGTTGATGAAAGTGTTGAGTTGGATCATTGATTTTTTCTTTCTTTTTTTTTAAAATGTGTGTGCTTATTGCTATGAACTACCAGAATATACAGAGGCATTGTAATAGAAAAAAAATGGTCAACATTTAACCATTTCATGAGGTAACAAAAGATCAAGGAATAATCATACTGAGGGAAGAAGTCAGGGTTGTACAGAAGACACTGAAAGAACTGACAGAACAGCAACTAAGATGTTTTGACAAATGATTGCAGTCCTGAAACTGCTCACTTGTCTGTGGCTGAGTAATTTGGAAGACTGGCCAACTGACTGGACAAGGCACACATTTGGGCTTATTCCTAGAAAAGGTGATTCAACAGAATGTGGATATTACAAATGGCATTAATATGGTATGCAAGTAAAATTTTATTGATGATTATACAAAAATTTTCTAGAGTACTATGACAACATGGAAATGCTAGAAATTCAAGCTGGATTCAGAAGAGTCTGTGCAATGAGAAATATCATTGCTGATGTCAGATGGATCATGGCTGAAAGCAGAGAATGCCAAAACAAGAGTTACATATGTTTTATTGAATAGAAAGGTGTTTAACTGCATGGATCGTAATAAATTCTAGATAACATTAGAAGAATTGAAATTCCAGAATCTTTAGTTATGCTTATAAAGAACCTATTCTAAGGCCAAGAAACAGTCATTCAAGTAGAATGTGTTTTAAAGGAAGCCCTGGTGACCTGGTAGTAAGAATCTCTACTGCAATTCCTGAGCCACAAAATTTTAATCCAGCAGCTGCTTTGTAGATGAAGGATGGACCATCTCCTCCTGTGACATTTACTGCCTCTGGAAACCTGCTGGAGGATTGGCTATATGAGTCAGTTCCAAATTAACAGCACACAACATAGGGTTTAAAATCAGGAAAGTTATGCTTCAGGATTGTATGCTTTCATCAAATCTATTCAATCTGATAAAAGAAGCAGCAATGCTTTTGAATTGTGGTATTGGTGAACAATATTGAATATACCACAAAGTGTGAAAAGAACAAATGTGTTTATCTTGGAGGAAGTACAACAGGGTGCTTCTTAGAGGTAAAGGTGGTGAAACACTTTGTACATATTGTCAGGAGGCAATAGTTTCTGGTGAAAGACATCATGCTGGGAAAGGTACAGGGTCAGCAAATAGATTAAGATGCTCGACAAGATGAATCAACACAAGATGAATCGACATGGTGACTTTAACAATGGGCTTGAGCATGGAGGAGATTATGAGAATGGGACAGAATAAGGCAAGGTTTTAATCTGTTTTTCTAAGTGTTGTTCTGAATCTTAATTGATTGACATCTCCTAGCAACAACTCAATTTGTGTGCTGAGGGAATAATCTAAGAAACTGAACTTTATGAGGAAGAATGTACCACCAGCATTGAATGACAAAGAATTAACAACCAGTAATATGCATATAACACAACCTTACTTGCTTAAAGTGAAGAGAATTTGAAATCATTACTATTAGCCTTCAATTAAAATTACACTTCAACATAAAGAAAACAGAAATCCTCACAGCTAGACCAATAAGCAACAACATGATAAATGGAGAAAATACTTATATTGTAAAGGATTTTGTTTTGGATCTACAATCAACACTCTTGGAAGCAGCAGTCAAGGTATCGAAAAGTGTATTATTGGGTAAATCTGATTCAAGGATCATTTCAAAAGGGTTTTTTTCTCTTTCTTAAATTGTGATTTTAATGAAAATTTACAGAAAAGTTGATTTTTCATTCATTCATTATCGCACATTTTCCTCACTACACCCCGAGTTCACTTTAAAAAAATATTCATTCATTGTTGCCTAAGTTCCTCCATCCCACCCCCAGCCCTCCCCCAATCAACTTTGCTATGCACCTCATATTCTGGACGACTGTCCTACAAATAATGAGTAATCATATATTCCTTTTGAACAGTTCTTTCCTTAATCTGTTCCAATGCAGTGTTCATTATTTATCCCTTCTTTTCTTACTCTCCTCCCCATCACAACCCCCAAGTCAGTCCTGTTTTATAACACTGGTGCTATGCAATATTTGTCCTTTTGTGACTAAGATATTCCACTCAGCATAATGTCCTCCAGGGTCACCCATATTGTGTAATATTTTATGAGTTTCTTGTTTTCAGTGATGTGTAGCATTCCATTGTATGAATATACCATAGTTTTTCTATCCATTCATTTGCTGATAGGCACTTGGGTTGCTTTCATCTCAATGCTATTGTGAATAATGCAGCAATAAACATGGGTGTGCATATATCTTTGGTTTCTTTAGGGTATATTCCTAGTAGTGGAATTGCTGGGTCAAATAATATTGTTATTTCTAACATTTTGAGAAAGTGCCATACTGCTTTCCATAGTGGTTGCAACATTTTACATTCCCACCAGCAGTAAATAAGAGTTCCAATCTCTCCACAACCTCGCCAGCATTTGATGTTTGCTGCTTTGTTAAATTTTGCTATTCTGGCTGGGGTGAGATGATATCTCATAGTTGTTTTGATTTGCATCTCTCTTAGAGCTAGGGGTTTTAAACATTTCTTTAATGTGTTTGTTTGCCATCTGAATGTCTTCTCTGGTGAAATGTCTGTTCATATCCTGTGCCCATTTTGTGATTCAACGTTTACCTTTTTTTAATTGAAATTTTTATTTTATGCTGGCTTACTTAGAAAGTTTGCATACATTGTTTTCACACCAGATCTTTCTCACTTCCTTTACCCACCCCTCCTTCTACCCATCATATTGTGTGACCTTATGATTACCCTCCTCCCCCGCTGCCCATCTTTACCCCTCTGCCCCAACCCTCTCTCCCTTGGATCCTCAGACACATTTTACTAGTTATCTTGTTTATCTTTTTCTTACTGAGGTGCTGGAATATTCTATAAATTTTAGCTATGAGTCCCTTATCAGATATGTCATTACCAAGTTTTTTTTTTCCAGTGTGCGGGTTTCCTTTTTACCCTGTTGGAGAAATTTTTTTATGCACATAGAGATTTGATTCTTAACAAGTCCCATTCATCTATTTTATTCTCTCCAGGTTGTAGGATTTTCAAGATGCTTAGAAGATTGTTAATATTGTACTTTAGGGCTTCTAGAGTTCTTTCAAGATTTTCTCTGATGAAATTTATAGCCCTTAGTTTTGCTCCTAGGTCCTTGATCCACTTTTAGTTGTTTTTTGTGTATGGTGTGAGGTGTGGGTCTTACTTGAGTTTTCTAAAGATAGTTTCCCAGTTTTGCCAACATCATTTGTTAAAGAGGCTTTCATTTCCCGTCTTAACTTATTTCATCTACTTGTTAAAAATCAGTTGACCACAGGTGGTTGTTGTTCTTATGTGCTGTCAAGTCGCCTGTGATTGATATCGGCCCTAAATACAACAGCTCTGAAGCCTGCCCTATCTTGAAAGCCAATCTCACTGACTCCGACACATTTATCCCAATTACCCCAGTTACTGTATCAATCCATCTCATCTGGGGTTTTCCTCTCCTGCACTGTCCCTCCACCCTTCTCCAAGTACTGGTCCCTCCTGGCCAGACACCCAAAGTATGTGGGATGGAGCTTCAAAATCCTAGCCTCCAAAGAGAAAATTGGTTTCATTCTCTGTAAGACAGACCTATTTGTTTTCTTGGCAGTCCACGGTATGTTCAAAACTCTCTACCAGCAGCACAACTCAAAGGCATCAATTCTTTTCTGTCATCCTTAGTCATTGTCCAGCTCTCTGATGTATAGCAAGTAATTGCGAAGACAGTGGTCTGACTCAGGTGCACCTTAGTCTCTAGACTGACATAGTTGCTTCTCTGTCCTCTAGAGATGTCCCTAACAGCCAATTTTCCCCACTGCAATTCATCTTTTGATTTCTTGACTGCTGGTGCCAAGAGTTTTTTATTGTGGGGCTGAGCAAGCTATAATTGTTAACAACCTCAATATCTTCCCCATCTATCATGGTGCTGCCAATTGGCCCAGTGGTAGGATATTTAACTTCTTGATGTTAAACTGCAATCCATATTGAAGACTATAGTCCTTAACCTTCTACAACCAGGGCTTCATGTCCTCTTCAGTTTCAGCAAGTAAGGTTGTGTCATCTACATAATGCAGGTTGTTGATGAGTCTTCCTCCAATCCTGATACCACATTCTTCCTCATAAAGCCCAGACTCCCAAATGTTCTTCATATAGATTGAAAGATATGGAGACAGGATGCATCCCCGACACGCTCCTTTCCTAATTTTGAACCATGAAGTGCTTCCCTGCTCTGTTCTGATTACTGCTTCCTGGTGCAAGTACAGGTTTTGCATGAGCACAACGAAGTGTTCTGGGATTTCCATTCTCCTCAAAGTTAGCCACAATTTGTTGTGATCCACACAGTCAGATGCCTTTGCATAGTCAATGAAGCACAAATAGACAGCCCTCTGGTACTCTGCTTTCTGCCAAGATCCATCTGACACTGGCAATATTATCTCTAGGACCTCTCCCTCCTTACAACATGCCCAAAGTATGTCAGACGAAGCCCCAGAATCCTTGCCTCCAAGGAGCAGCCTGGTTTAACCCTCTCCAGGATGAATCTGTTTTCTTGGCAGTCCAGGATATGTTCAATACTCTTCTCCAGCACCACAGCTCAAAGGCATCAATTCTCCTTCTGTCCTCCTTAGTCATTGTACAACTCTCTGATGCATAACAAGTGATTGCATGATTTAGATCCTCCCAGAAGAGCTGTGGGTGAGCATTAACATTACTGGTAAGTATATTCGTTTTCTCCTGGAGACAAGAGCCTACTACTATTTGGTCCTAAAAGCCTTCTGAGGTCCCAACTCTTCTCACTATTTCTTAGTTATTAGAATTGATGGGAAACCTCATAAGCAGTTCCTTACTTCACCTCTGCCTTGCATGCGGACGTCCAAGCTGTAAAACAACTCAGTGGTAGATGGAATTTGCTCCAGGACTTAAGAACAATAAATGACATAGTTGAGCCTCTACATCTTGTGGATCCTAACCTTTATACTAAAACAGGCAAAGTGCTAGTCAACAGGCCTTTTATTTTAAGAACTACCTTCCCTCTGTAACTTGATTTGTGCCACTATTAGAACCTCTACTCGGAATATTATTACTTTTTAATTTTTGACTCATGTACTCTTAACTTGCTAGTTAAATTTGTGTCTCCTAGGCTGCAACACTTCCATGATACATCTTCAAGGATATGAACATGTACAACTAAGCACAATTGATAACAGTGCATCTAAATTCCAAAATCAATCTCCACAATAGTCTATGTGTTTCCTACTGCCAAAGGGGCCCTTTAGAGTAGTGAGAGAAGATCTTCACCCTGAAACCCACAGTGTCCCTTTTCAGCAGGAAGT
>NW_006399814.1:11064564-11083889 GCF_000299155.1 Elephantulus edwardii
AGTTTGTTATGATCCACACAGTCAAACACCTTTGCATAATCAATGAAACACAGATAGACATTCTTCTGGTATTCCCTGCTTTCAGCTAAGATCCATCTAATATCAGCTACAATATCCCTAGTACCACAACCACTTCTAAACCCAGGCTGGACCTTCTTTTAAAATGGGACAAATATGAATATCTTCCAAAGAGTTGGCCCGATAGTTGTCTTTTATATTCCTTGGAACAACCTGGTAAGCACATCCAGGGCAACATCTATTTATTGAAATATGTCAATTCCTGGGGTCTTACTTTTTCGCCAAGTCCTTTAGAGCAACCTGAACTTCCTCCTTCATCACCATTCCCTTTTGATCATATGTTGTTTCTTGAAATTCTTCTGTGTCAGTCAATTATTTCGATATAGTGACTCTGTTTGCTCCTTCCCTCTTCTTTTAATACATTCTGGATCATTCGATGTTCTGCCCTTAGCATCCTTAAGTATTACAACTTGAATTAGTTCTTTAGTTCCTTCAGCTTAAGAAATGTCGATTGAGTCCAGCCCTTTTAATTTTAGGACTCCCGCTCCTTGCCTATTTCATTATACTACTTTGCTTTGCTTTTCCGAGCTGCTCTTTGAAATCTTCTATTTGGCTTCTTAACTTCTTGATTTCTTCCCCTTGTTTTGAATTCTTTGGGCTCTAGTGCAACATTCAAATTATCTCCTGCCAAACATTTTGGTCCTTTCTTCTTCCTCCGTCTTTGTAATGCCCTTTTGTATTCTTCATGGAGGATATTCTTGATATCCTCCCACAGCTCATCTGGTCTTCATTCATTAGTGTTCAAGTCCTCAAACCGGTTCCATTTTCTGAGTTGGTGGGTTAGACTCAAGATGAAATTTTGATTACTGCGGATTTGATTTGACCTTCTTTAGCTTTAATTTGAACTTGAATATGAGTAGGTGATGGTCTGTTCCACAATCAGCACCTGCCCTAGATTTCAGTTCTGATATTGAACTCCTCCAATGATACATTTTGGGTTCTCAATTCTATTCCATTGATCTATTTGTTGGTCACTATAACAGTACCATGTTGTCTTGACCACCATGGCTGTGTAGTAGGATTTGAAAGGAGGGAATGAGATGCCTTCTACCTTGTTTTTCTTTTTCAGTAGTACTTTACTTATTTTTCATCTCTTTCCATTCTAGATGAAATTAAAAATTGACTTTTCCATTTCGTTGAAGAATAGAATTGATATTTGTATTGGAATTGCATTGAACATGTACTTTGCCTTGGTTGTTGATTGTTGTTGTCATGTACCATCAAGTTGCTTGCAACTCATAGTGACCCTGTGTACAACAGCTCTGAACCCTGCTCTATCCAGAGCCAACCTTATTGTCTCTGACAAACCTACTCCCATTACCTTAGTCACTGAGTCAACCCATCTCATCCATGATCTTTCTCACTTGCACTGTCCCTCCACCTTCCCAAGCATGATATCCCTCTCCAAGGACAGGTCCCTCCTTGCAACATGCCCAAAGTATGACAGAGAGAACTTCAGAATCTTTGTCTCCAAAGAGCAACCTGGTTTTACCCTCTCTAGGACAAACATGTTTGTTCTCTTGGCAGTCCATGGTATATTCAATACTCTTCTCCAGCACCACAACTCAAAGGCATCAATTCTTCTATCATCCCTAGTCGTTGTCCAGCTTTCTGATGCATAGCATGTAATTGCAAAGACCACAGCCTGGATAAAGGGTACTTGAGTCTACAGACTGGCATCATTGCTCCTCAAGTACTCTGGAGATGCCCCTGATAGCAGACTTTCCCATTGAAATTTGTCTTTCGATTTCCTGGCTTCTACTGCCAAAAGTGTTGTTGGTGCCAAGGAAACTGTAGCTGTTAATAATCTCAATCTCTTCACCATTTTTCATGATGCTGCAAATTGACCCACAGCTGAGAATCTTTGCCTTCTTGAGGGTGAGTTTCAATACATAGTCAAGACTACAATCCTTGACCTTCTGTAGCAAGTGCTTCAGGTTTTCCTCAGTTTCAGCAAGCAAAGTTGTATCATCCTCATAATGCAGGTTATTGATGAGTATTCCTCCAATCCTGATGCCACACTTCTCCTCCTAGAGGCCAGTCTCCTAGATGATCTATTCTACATATAGATTTAAAAAGTAAGGAGATAGGATACATCCCTTGCATATACTTTTCCCAATTTTAAACCACGCAGTGTTACCTTGCTCTGCTCTAATGACTGCCTTCTGATCCAAGTATAGGTTTTGCATAAGCAAAATCAAGTGCTCTGGGATTCTCATTCTTCTCAGAGTTAGCCACACTTTGTTGTGATCCACACAGTCAAATGCCTTTGCATAGTCAATGAAACACAGATAGACAGTCCTCTGGTACTCTTTGCTTTCAGCCAAGATCCATCTAACATTAGATATAATATTCCTAGTGCCACTGCCTCTTCTAAATCCAGTCTGAACATCTGGCAGTTCTCTGTTGATATGCTGTTCCAGTCAATTTTGGGTAATTTTCAGCAGAATCTTGCTTGCATGTGATAATTGTCATTTTCACAATACTGAGTCTTCCTATCCATGAGTATGGTATATTTTTTCCATTTCTCCAGGTCTCTTTTTGCTTTTTGTAGTAATGTTTTATAATTTTCTTGAACAGGTATTTTGTGTTCCTATTTAGATTTACTCCCATGTATTTAATCTTGTGGTTAGTGATTGTGATGGGTATTATTTTTCTTATCTCTGTTTCTGTATTTTCTTTGTTATTGTAGAGAAATTCAATTGATTTTTGTATGTTGATCTTATATTCTGTCACTTTGTTGAATTGATCGACTATGTCCAGTAATTTTCTTGCTGAGTCTTTAGGCTTTTCTAAATATATTACCATATCATTTACACACAGAGATAATATTACCTTCTCTTTGCCAATTTGGATACTTCTTACTTCCTTCTCTTGTCTTATTGCTACTGCTAAGACTTCCAATACAGTATTGAGTAGGAAAGGTGAGAATGGGCATCCTTGTCCACTACCTGTTCTCAAAGGGAATGCCTTAATCTCTCTCCAGTGAGAATGATAGTAGCTCTTGGTTTAGCATATATACTTTTTACTATGTTGAAGAAATTTCCCTTTATTCCTATTTTGTTGAATGTTTTAATCAGGAAAAGGGTGTTGATTTTTGTCAAAGGCCTTTTCTGCCTCAATTGCTGGGATCATTCTTGCTCTTTATTTTGTTAATGGCATGAATTACCCTGATTGTTTTTCTTACGCTGAACCATCCTTGCATACCTATTAAAATCTCATTTGATCTTGGTGATTTTTTTTAATGCACTTTTGGATTCTATTGGCCAGGAATTCATGAAGGATGTTCATGAGAGATATTGGCCAATAGTTGTCTATTTTGGTGGTGTCTTTTCCTGGCTTTGGTATCAAGAATATGTTTGCTTCATAGAGTAAGTCTGGGAGAATTTCACCTTTTTTTATTTTCTGAAATGCTTTACACCAAGTGGTGACTGTTCATCTCTGAATGTTTGATAAAATTCTCTAGTAAAACCATCTGGTTCAGGGCTTTATTTTGTTGGAAATTGTTTTATTATTTCTCAATTTCTTCTTCTATCATGGTTCTGTCCAGGTGTTCTACTTGGGTCTGTGTCAGTTTAGACAGGTTGTGAGTTTCTAAGTATTTGTCCATTTCCTCTGGGTTTTAATATTGGTTATAGTTTTTAAATAATATTTCATTTCTAACCTTTTTATTTTAGTTGGTTTTGTTGTTGCATTACCCCTTTCATCTCTTATTTGGATTATTTGTGTCTTTTAGTGGTTTATCAATTTTATTGACCTTTTCAAAGAACCACCTCCTGGTCTTGTTGGTTTCAAGTGTTTTTCCATTTTCTATTTCATTTCTTTCTGACCTAATTTTTATAATTTCATTTTTTTTAGAAAGTATCAGGTTTTCTTGCTGTTCTTTTTCAATTTGTTGGAGATGTTGGGTTAAAGAAACAATTATCTTTTTTTCCTTCCATTTTGATATGTTTGCTTATAAATTGACCTCTAATTACTGCTTTGGCTGTTTCCCAGAAGTTTTCATAAATCATGTTTTCATTGTCATTTCTTTTAAGAAATGTTTTAATTTCATTTTTTATCTCTTCTATTACCCTCTCATGTGCAAGCAGGGTGTTATTCACCTTTCAAATGTATGGATTTTCTCCTTTATCCTCTTGTTATTAATTTCTAATTTTGTAGCATTGTGGTCTGAGATGTTTTGTATCATTTCTATATTTTGTTAAATTTATCGATGCTTGCTTTGTGACCTAAAATGTGGTCTATTATGGAGAATGTTCCATGCCCTTTGGAGAAGAAGGTATACTGTGCTTTTCTGGAGTCCATTAGACTGTATATATTTATGAGAAAGACTTGTTTTATTGTGTGATTTAATTCTTCAGTATCTCTGTTGAGTTTTTTTCTGGTAGTTCTATCTTTTCTTGAGAGTGGTGTATTGATGTCTCCTACTACTATTGTGGTATTATCTATTTCTTTTTTCAGTTCTGTTAATGTATGCTTTGTGTATTTTGCAGCTCTATAATTTGATGCATAGATATATATTATAGTTATGTCCTCTTGTCCTATTGACCTTTAAGCCTTATATAGTTACCTTCTTCGTTCTTTGTGATGATTTTTACACTGAAATTTATTTTATCAGAGATTTAATAACACTATCTGCGTTTTTTCCCTAATTGCCATTTGCTTAGTATATTTCCACAACCCTTTTATTTTTAGTCTTTCTTTATCTTCACTTTTTATGTGTGTCTCTTGTACACAGGATATTGATGAGCTTTGTTTTGTTTTGTTATATTTATCCATCCTGCTACTCTTTTTCTCTTCACTAGTGCATTTAAATATTCAGTGTAATTATTGACAGGCAAGGGTTTATTGCTATCATTTTATTGAGTTCTTTTTGGTGTTGCTGCTGATTACTTTGGTCCATCCTGCTTTCTATGGCATCTCTGTAAGAAGGACTTCCCTCAGTATTTCCTGCAATGCTGGTCTTGTTTTTACAAACTCCTTTAGGTTCTGCTTTTCTGAGAATATCTTGATCTCTCCATCATATTTGATGGACAGTTTTTCTGGGTATAGTATTCTTGGTTGATAGTTGTATTCTTTGAGTGTTTGATACATACTATTACACTGTCTTCTTGCTTGTATAGTTTCTGTGGGAAAATCGGCACTTAATGTTTTTTGTTCTCCATTATAGGTTGCTCTTTGTTTGTCTCTAGCTGCTTTCAGAATTTCTCCTTATCTTTGATTCTAGCAAATTTGCCTTGGTGTTTTTCTTTTGGAGTATATATAATATGGAGTTTGCTCAGCTTTTTCCCCCCAGAGCCTCTAATGCCTCATTTGTTTTATCTGTATTGTCTTTGATTGTTTTTAAGTTCCACTTAGTTTTTGCTTGTGAAGTTCTATAATTCTTCAAGTTTGTCTTTCACCTATTGAAAATATTCAATCATTGTTCTTTTGAAATCTGTGTCAGAAATTTCCATCAGACTTTCTGGATTCAGTAAATTTATTGATCCTGTGTTTTAATCATGTTTTTTGGGTAACATCTTGTTTTGGTTTTATGTAGGGTATGAAGTATTCTACTTCTTCTGTGTTGTTGCTCTGGTAGAGTTTTTAGGGACTGGGGCTTTAGCAGGCCCTTGTTCTGATAACCTTGGCTCAGGAGCTCATCTCTGATCCTTTGACTTAAGGGAAGACTTGTTTCAATTGGAGAGAGATATGGCCTATGAATTAGCAGCCTTCCTGGTCAGACAACTGCCACAGCTAGGCAGAGCTCGAAGGGTCCACTGATCAAGTACTGGCTCTGAGAGGGGCCAAAGGTACTGAGGTGGTGGTGCTCCTGGCTCAGGACAGCAAGTGGCAACAGGGCAGTCTCCACGTGACAGGGGCAGTGATCTCCACACGGGCAGGGTAGAATTTTTCATGTGATGGGACAGTGTTCTCCATGTGACAGGGCAGTGGTCTAGTGCTCTAGGCAGGAGTGTTATCTGGGCCTATTTAAAAATTCTTAAGGACAATAATTCTACTTTAAAGACTAAGATACTCATGACCCACACTATGGTATTTTCAATTGTTTCATAGCCATGTGAAGGTTGGACAATTCATAAGGAAGACAAAAGAAGAATAAATGCTTTTGAATTGTAGTTTTGGCAAAGAATGTTAAGTATTCCATGGACTGCTAAAAGAATAAACTAATCTGGTTTTTAAGAAGTGCAACCAGGGTGCTCCTTAGAGGCAAGAATGATAAGACTTATTATCACATAGTTTGGGAAGGTTACCAGAAAGGGCCAATTCTTGGAAAGAAATATCATGACTGGAAAAGTAGAGGGTCAGTGAAGGAGAGGAAGATCTTCAATTAAATGAATTTATACAGTGAATATAATAATGGGTGTTAAACACAGCAGAGAATTTAAGGACGGCGAGTATCAAGTAGGATTTAATTATTTTTTATATGGGATCACTATCCGTCAGAACGAATTCAAAAGCAGGTAGCTATAAGAGTAGGATCAAGATCAGGCTTGGTCTCAACGGCAGTGTAACTCTCTCTTAGTGGTTCTGTCCTCTCTGGGCTAAGGGGGCTTCTTTTGCAAAGCATACTATGCAGTTGCTTTGTGCTGTTCTGCACATCCAGCCTGTTCTGCCTTAGAAGTGTGTTCCTGTATCCATGTCTATTTTCCAATAAGTGCCCTCAAACACTTATCTCTGGCTGCCTGGGGAGGCCTCATGTGGAGCTTCTGCTAGGTATATATATCGATGGATGGGCTACAGATGGCCTCAGTAGAAGCTTACCCTAAGATCAAAGAGCCACACAGAGTTTGGCATCAGGAAGGGCTGACATCAGGCATCCAAGACTTGCCTAGAGCAGTATCAGGTAAAATGCATCAGGTTGGCAATATGCTTAGACATATACTCAACATGCATCCTTGGTGGTGCCTGATCTTGCCCTTGAGATATATCCTTCAATTAGAGTCTGGGGTGAACAGAGGGTCATAAATGTGGTGGGGTCCTGAACTCTTCTCCCCTTGCATGGAGACAATGGTAACCATGGAGGATACTCATTCTTTCTTTTATAGTCCTCCTGTCTTCCCAAAGAGGTTCCATATAAAATTCCTCACAATGATCAATTCTTCACTGTGTTCATCAGATTTTTACCTCTACAAAGGAAGCAACAAACCCTGGGAAATCAGGCTGGTCAATGACCACAGTGCAGTGTCCAGCTAGAGATCCCCATTCCAAAACCACCTGTTTACATAACTCGGGCAACTTTAATATCATGCTAAAGTTTTCCCTCACCCTAACTCAGGGTCTCGATTAACAAAATAGTGTCTCTGGTCCAAAGATTTTATGCAATTGTGGCAAGACAGTTCTGTTGCGCAAGGTTTTAATTGTGGTGTGGTTTGAAATCAAGAAACACTACATTGGAGGAGCGACATCCTCTAGGTGAGCCATCCTATCCCAAACTACAGCTTAAATCTGCCCAGGAGACAACCTTGATCTTTTATGACTAACACTATTCCAGGAGACAGATTGAAAGTACAAAGAGGTCTTAAGGTATGACCCAACAGGTTCTTGCACCATTCCTTCTCCCCAAGCCAAGCAGGGACAATCAGGAAATAGAATAACTCAGAATTCTTTAACTTCTCTCCCACACTTTACCTTCGACATGCAAAGTCTTCAAAGTATCTTCATCCCCACCAATGATACCCAGGTAAAGATGTTCAAGATACCTCTCCTATCCGCATGAGGCGGGCTGGGAATGTCCGTCTTTCCCTTCAGTCCACTCACTCAGTTTAATCTGCACTTTCAGGATGACAAGGGTTCAACTCAGGCTCCCCCATTTCCACCCCCCGCCCCAAACTGGGCGCCGTTCTCAAACTCTACACTGGCAATTACTCCCAATTACACGATGTGACAAGGCGCTGGGGCCAGGGCACTTAACTCAGGCCCTGAATTATGCAATGTTTTTAATCCTCTTACTTAAGGTGGAAAACCGATATGGCACTCTGAGTTCACGTGAATGACTGGAAAAATAATTCTAAGAAATAAAAACATCACCATCAATATCACCTTACAGGCTCCCTGAAAGGATTAAAAGGATGCATACTTTGAATTTTCAAATGCCCTCTGCTGAACTCTCCTTGAATCTTGGCATTGTGAAGGCTCCTTCACAATATAAAAAGGGATTCCCTGGAGAAGAAAATAGTGCTGTGGCTTTAGGGTGGACAATGGTCAGAGCTACCTGGGGTCCATATTTCCCTAGACAAAGGAGATCATAACCCAAGATGAAGGCCACTATTCCCCCACCCACTCACACAAAATGGGCTAAAGTCAAAGCCCCGCTTCTCCCTCAGCCCTAAGGTGGTCCTACCTAACAAGCCTAGAGACCCAGAATTCCCTGGCGTCACAGAATGTTTGACCCAACTATAAGGATAGAGATTCCTTGAGTAACATAATTCATAACAAAGCAGGAAATCTTTGTGCTGCTGTGGAAGGAACTTAGTCCACAATAGACTCCACTCTCCTCCATGATGGGTTCTGCTACACAAGTGCTTCACAGGCTACCAGAGAAGCTCATGTAAGGCCACGGGGAACTCCAATTGCCACCCAACAATAGATGGGATGGCAGAGAGGCAAAAGAGCCTACCCTCTGATATTCATACCCCAGTCCAGGGCCTGGCCTTTGGGTGGGAGGAAGCAGCCCGACACCAGCAGGTACAATTACAGTGGCTGGGTCCATTAAACCTTGGGAATAAAGAACCAGCCTGGTAATTAGCCCTAATCCTCTCCAAGCCTTTGTCTGCTAGCAGCACTGCCATAAGCCTAATGGTGTGAGATAAGTGGCCAGACTCCCCAACCCTCCCCAGAGCTGCCTCAGGCGGGTCGAGGGTGGGAGACACAGCAAGCTCAAGCCCACCAAGATGCCAATCCTAAAAGGTTCCTTTGACAGGACCCTCCACGATGAAGCAATCCTCGCAACCCTTACAGGTCAACGAGGTCCCCCAGGCTCAAGATGACAGCAGCAATAGTGGCAAAGGAGGAGGAGCCTAGCCCCTGAAGAACTTGATGTTTGCTCAGGTTGTTTGAGCAAAGCAATCTCAAGCCACCTAGACCCAACAACCATTTCTCTAACTACATTCTGGATAGGCTTAAACATGATTCCTGCATTCAAGGAGCGGTACATGGATGAGAGTCTTGAGTGGATCACCAATACAGGGTTCAGTCCTCAAAGTTTTAGTGGATGAATGACCTGCCTGCATCAGTAATTTAGGGGTTTCCACAGTTGTTTGCTGGAACCTCTAATCCTTATAACAGCTTTTGTGGAGTAGAAGAGGGATCTATAATCCTAGATCTATGTCCTTTCTCCAGAATCCATGATTCCTCATCTATTCTCACTACCAGAGCTGTGTTACAATCCTGAAGACATGTTGTTCCAATCCACCAACTGCTCTGGGGATGAAGGATGGGCAATATACTCCCATATGTTTAACTGACCCTGAATACCTCTTGGAGGGTCAACTATGGTTTGGTTCCTATTCTACAATACTCAACAACAACAACAACAACCAGAGCATCAGGGAGCACAAGCTCAAATGTTCCCAGAGCCAAGCTGTGGTGGAAAGAAATGATGTTTGTCCAAGTTGCACTCTCAATACCAGAACCTCAGACATTGGAGAAGACGGTTTCTTCATTGGCTTGCTCCACTTCTCGTAAAATCACACAGTCCTCCTTGCCTGCCTGCATATCTCGCTCTCTCTCTCTCTCATTAAAAACACTCCTAACTTTTCTCTTGACTCTACTATCTCAAAAGCCACAAAGCAACACAATATTGGACAGGTTGGCTAGGGATGAGGAGAAATGAAGGGGAAAGTTCCATTTAAGTAGGACAGCTTCTGGTGACTGCTGCCAAATCTTTTTTCTCTCATAAAGCCCAGAAATATTAATTTTTTTCCACAATGCCCCAACTTTTTAATATACATAACTAATTCCAATAATTTAAAACACTGAATGAACCAAACAGATAGTCCACAGACCCTCAATTTTGCAAGCTCTATATAATGGTGGATTTGTCTGTTTTCAGGTTTCTCTGCCCTACTTTAAACCAAGCCACTTATGAGCAAGAACCACATTAAATTCTTCTCTATAATCCTGGAATCTAGCTCAGGGTCTGACATGTAATAAATACTCATTAAGTGTTTAATACATGGTTGAATGAATTACTGGTGAATTAATAATTAATCACCTGTGTAAGGTGACCAAGTTGGCAAGTACAAAGACAAGACAAGCCACCAATCCCAGGCTTCTGGCCTGGCGCACCTGCCACAGCTCCATGTTGCTTTCCTCAAGCTAAGTCTACAGCACCAATGAAAGTAGCCTTTCTCTCATACCTTAATTATTTCTTATCCACAATTTGGGTTTAAATTACAATACCTCAAATTAAATAATGCCAACCTGGGCTGTGATAGCAGCAGATAACCCCTTTCAAGCATGGAAATGCTTAGTCATGGGTATATGAAGCCCCATGACTTAGGAAGAGCAATCATTCAAAAGAAGGAGTCCCTCCTTGAACCCATGAGGTGTTCCTTATCCATTTTTCTGGATTCTGCAACCACAAGCATAAAATGCAATTGAAGTCTTTGGGCACAGAACTCTAACCAAGAGCTACTTCCTCACAAGGGCTGAGTATTCAGCTGCATCATTTACCAGCTAGGGAGACCAAAGTGTTAGAACTGAACTTCAGTTCAATATGGCAGACTAGGTGTTTGTAATCTATTATTTATTGATTGTTGAGTAACAATATTACCTAATGGCGTAAGAAGAAGGAATGGCATCCACTTCCTAAATAACATGCCTCCAGAAACTCTATGAACTTAGTAAATGTCAATAGTTGTAGAGGTGCTTCAAGCCTTTTGTTCATGGGGTCCCTACAAGTTGTGCTCGACTCAAAGGCAATCAACAACAACAACAATGGCTTAAAGCAACACACACTTATTATTTCACAGTTCGTGTGTGTCAGGAATCTGGGCACGGTTTTTTCTGAGTCTTTTACCTCAAGATCTCATTTGAAAGGTGCAAAAGAAAAGGTATCAGAAAGGACTGTAGTCTCATCTTAAAGCCCAACAAAGGAATGGTTTTATTCTGAACTTATTGATTGCTTGAAGAATTCTGCTCCTTGAAGCCTACAAGCCTGAGGGTTTCTTGTTGGCTATCAGTAATTTCTAGATGACAATTGTTTGGTGATTATCTTCAGTTCCCTGCCATGTGGCCAACCTAGTGTGGCTGTTTGCTTCATCAAAACCAGCAATGGGACATTCTTCTAGCAATACTGACATTACAATCTCATGTAATATATTCCTGGGCATGCCATCCTTTCGGCTTGCTACATTTTATTATTTAGAAACTAGTCATAGGTCCCAACTATACTTAAGCCATGAGGATTACATAGGACATAAGTATCAGGTGGTGGATACAATTGGAGGCTATCTTAGACTATACAACACTATTTAACACAAAGTAAACATGCTTTGTTTTGTTTTGTTTTAATGCACAATCCCAAAAAGACCAAGAGAAAGGGAAAAAGAAGATAAAAGTAAGTTAGAGATATCAACCCTATTTGGGAAAGTAGAAGGTAGATGGATGAATGATTCTGACTTGGTCCTAGATTTCTCAAATCTGCTAAACCTGTAGTGGGCCAAATCCACAAGAAACAATCCACTGTGTAAGCAGAACCTCAGAAAGATAATAGTATTGGGTCTTTGTGAAAATAGAAGGACAGCTGGATCAGAAAACAAACTGGGCTGAAAGTACTTAAAAGGAACAATTAACTCTCCCAGATGCTATCCCAGTTCCTGTCATACAGGCAACTATCTCCCAGTCTTGCAAGAGAAAGTAGGCTTATCCCCTCGATTCAAGGTTACAAAGCAAAACTGAAAAATGAAAGGTGCATTATAAAAATGTAACAATTCTATAAACATTTAAATACTAAAACCAAAACCTCGGACTCCTATTGGTATTCGTCAGTACATTGTCTCCTTCTGGACTTTCAGAGTTAATGCATGTCAGGAGGAAGACTGGAATATTTCACCTTGAAACTAATTAGCCCATGAGTATTCTCCTAAAGACAGATGTCCTTAAAATAAGTGGCTTCCTCTTCAGCCACACTAAAGGGAAAGAAGACCATTACTTAATAAATTCCAGCCACTATCAGGGAACTTGCTAACAACATTTTAAATAATGCTACCTCTCATCTTAAATATTAACCAAAAATCTTAAGACATTGAGAAACAAAGAACAAATAAAGGAACATATACAAAGACACAATATAGGAAGAAAAGGGAAACTTAAAAAAATCTACACTAATATCTTTAGAGATATGAGAATTTAAACCCAGTCATGTTGATTACAACTCAAAGCAACCCTCCATCAGATTTCCAGGGTTGTGCATCTTAGTAAGAGAAGATGCTTCATGCTACTCCCATGGAGCAACTGGTAGACCTGAATCTCCAAACTTTAGGTTAGTAGTCCAACATGTACACTACCAGGACTCTTTAGTAGAAAATAAGGCATATAGGAAATGAGAAATGAAAGCTACAAACAGGAACAAAGAGAAATGTAAAAGAATTTAAGATATGGCTATTGTTGTTGTTGTTGAGTACCAATGAGTTGGAACCAACTCATAACTGACCCTGCAGTGGATTTTCAAAGGTGGTAAATTGTATGGAAAGAGATTGCCCTTCTTTCTCCCATGGAGCAGCTAGAGGATTTGAACCATGTACTATTGCTATACAATTCCTTACTCTTAAAGCATCTGAGTATAAACTCAATAGAAGGTCATAAAATAAAATTGAAAAGGTATCCTAGATTAGTGGTTCTCAAAGTATATAGTGCTCTGACCCCTACGAGTCATTGAAGTCATGTCAAGGAATCCGAAAGTTAAAATTGTTTTTACAACATAGGAAATTATTTGACCTTTTCATCTGCACTGAGGTAAACATGGGTAAAACATAGGTAAAACTGCTGATACTGTAACAGAAATCAAAACAATTACATTGAATTGTACTATCAGTTAATCAGTGGCCATCTAATCAATTCTAGCACGGATGTCAGAGTATAAAGTCGCTCCATTGAGTTTTCAATGAATGACGTTTCAGAAACAGATTAAAAATACTTTCTTCCAAGGCTCCTTTGAGTATATTCAAACCTCTAACATTTCAGTTAGTAGATGACCACGTGAAGCATTCTCACTACCCAGGGATTTCCGAACTGTACTAATAGACATTATTATCCTCACTACTATCACGGATTGGGGAGTTCTGGCAGCCTAGTGATAAGTAGCTGTGTTGCAATCCCAAAAGCATGTGTTTCTAATCCATCAGTTGCTACATGGAAGAAAGATGGGCAATCGCCTTCTGTGCAATTTACTGTCTCTGAAAACCTTCTGGAAGGTCAGCTATGAGTCAATTCCAATTTGATGGCACACAAAAAACAATGACTGTTATGGATTGAAATATAGCCCACTAAAATTGCTAAAGAAATTAAAACAAGTCCACAAGAACCAAAAAACAACCTTGAGTCCATTCCAACTGAATTTAAAAATCATTTCAAGAACCAATTTGAGGCATTCAACAGCAATGACTGAGGACCAGAAGAGTTGAGGGATGACATCAAGAATATCACCTATGGATAAAAAAAGAATATCATCTATGAAGAGAGCAAAAGGTCCATACAAAAACAGAGGAGGGGAAAAAATAAAAACAGATGTCAGAAGAGACACTGAAATTACATTAGTGTCACTAAGCCAAAACAAAGGGAAGAGATAATAAACAGAGGATTTCAAAAGATAACTCAATCTGGAGAAGACAAGACAAAGCAAAGAATTATAACTAATGTGCAAACAGTTGGAGCACAAAAAGGGAAGAACTTATTTGGCATTTCTCAGGTTCAAAGAACTGAAAAACCACTTCAAACCTCTAATTGCAATACTGAGAGATGCTATGGGCAAAAATACCCAGGAAACATCAAAAGAAGATAGAAGAAATACCCAAAGTCACTGTACCAAGAATTGGTTGACACTGAAAAATTTTAGTAAGAGTCAATGGTAATGAAGGAAGAAGTTAGAGCTGCACTGAAGCAACAGGTAAAAATTGATATCCCAAGAACCAGGGGGATACCAATTGACTTGTTTCAAATGACAAAGGCAGTCCTGTACATGCTCACCAAGGTATGTCAGAAAGCTTGGAGGACAGCTGTCTGGCCAGCTGACTGGGAGAGATCCTTATTTATTCCAACAATATAATTAATGTTGCATGTAAACAAAATATTATCCCACAATATAATTACATGTTGTTGCAATGACACAACCCTGCTTGCTGAAACTGAGGAAGACCTGAAATGCTTGCTGCAGAGGGTCAAGGACTGCAGCCTTCAGTATGGATTGAGGCTCAATGTCAAGAAGACAAAGATTCTCACCACTGGACCAATTGGCAGCATCAGGATGGATGATGAAGAGATTGAGATTGCTAACAACTTTAGTCTGCTTGGCTCCATAGTCAACACTGTACATAGGTTGCTATGAGTCGTAAGCGACTTGACAGCACATAACAACAAACACAACATGTTGTACAACAGCCCTAAACCCTGCTCTGTCCTGTGCCAATCTCACTGTCTCCGACACACCCAACCCCATTACCCCAGTCACTTAATCAATCCACCTCATAGAGGGCCTTCCCCTCCTGCACCGTCCCTCTGCCCTCCCAAGCATGATGTCCTTCTCCAAGGACCAGTCTCTTCTTACAACATGACTAAAATATGTCAGACGAAGCCTCAGAATCCTTGCCTCCAAGGAGCAGCCCAGTTTAATCCTTTCCAGGATGAATCTGCTTGTTTTCTTAGCAGTCCATACTCTTCTCTAGCACCACAGTTCAAAGACATCAATTCTCTTTTTATCCTCCCTTGTCATTGTCCAACTCTCTGATGCATAACAAGTGATTGCAAAGACCATGTCCTGTATTAGACACATCTTAATCTCCAGAGAGACACCATTGCTCTTCAGTACATTGGAGAGGTCCCTAACAGCAGACTTTGCTACCACAATGCATCTTTTAATTTCCTGGCTGCTGGTGACAAGAGTGTTGACTGTGGAGCCAAGCAGACTAAAGCTGTGAACAATCTCAATCTCTTCACTATCCATCCTGATGCTGCCAATTGGTCCAGTGGTGAGAATCTTTGTCTTCTTGTTATTGAGCCTCAGTCCATATTGAAGACTGCAGTCCTTGACCCTCAGCAGCAAGCACTTCAGGTCCTCCTCAGTTTTAGCAAGCAGGATTGTGTCATCTGCATAACACAGATTGTTTATAGATCTTCCACCAATCCTGATGCCACTCTTCTCCTCATAGAGTCCAGCCTCCTGGATAATCTGTTCTGAATACAGGTTGAAAAGGTATGGAGACAGGACACAACCCTGACTACGCCCTTCCCAATTTTGAACCATGCAGTGTTTCCTTACTCTGTTCTGTCGACTGTATCTTGGTCCAAGTATAGGTTTCACATTAGCATAATCAAGTGTTCTGGGATTTCCATTCTTCTCAGAGTCAGCCGCAGTTTGTTATGATCCACACAGTCAAACGCCTTTGCATAATCAATGAAACACAGATATACATTCCTCTGATATTCCCTGCTTTCAGCCAAGATCCATCTAACATCAGCTACAATATCCCTAGTATCACAACCCCTTCTAGACCCAGCCTGGACTTCTGGCAGTTCTCTGCAGATGTGCTGTTGCAGTCGTGTTTTTTTTTTATAATCTTCACTAGAATCTTGCTTGCATGTGAAATCAGTGCTATGGCTCTATAGTTTCCACACTCTGTTAGGTCACCTTTCTTTGGAAGGGGAACAAATATAGATCTCTTCCAGTCAGTTGGCCAAGTGGTTGTTCTCCAGATTTTTTGGTACAACATAGCACGTCCAGGACAGCATCTGTTAGCTGAAATATGTCAATTGGTATACCATCTATTCCTGGAGCCTTATTTTTTTGCTATTTCCCTCAAAGCAGCTTGAACAAAATATTTCTGAAGATAATCCAAAAATTACTAGATCACTACATTGACAGAGTGGCTCCAGGAATTGTTCATGTCCAATGGATCATGTCTGAATGCAGAGAATACAAGAAAATGTCTGTATGTATTGTATTGACCATGCAAAGGCATTCAACTGGGTAGATCACAACAAAATATGGCTAACCCTGAAAAGAATGAGAATCTCAGAGCATTTTATGCTCATATTAAACCTGTACCCAGATCAAGAAGCTGTTGTTCAAATGGAGCAAGGGAACATTAAATGATTTAAAATCAGGAAAGGTTTGCACTGATGTTGTATCCTTTCTCCACACCTATTCAATCTCTGTTGAGTAAATCATTCGAGAATCTGGACTCTATGAAGAAGAATGTGTCATTAGGATCAGAGGAAGACTCATCAACAACCTGCATTATACAAATGATACAATCTTACTTGCTGAAAGTGAGAAGGGTTTGAAACACTTTCTACAGAAGATTAAAAACTAAAGTATTCATTATGGTTTGCATCTCAACAAGACAAAAATCCTCACCAGTGGATCAAAGAACAACATCATTATAGATGAAGAGAAGACTTAATTTATCAATGACTTATTTTACTTGAATCCACAATCAACACTCTTGATACCAACAGTCTGGAGGTCAGAAGACATATTACATTGGCAAATGTACTGTCAGGAGTCTCTTCAAATCAGTGAGGAGCAATAATGTCAGCTTGAAGGCTTGAGTGTACCTGATTCTGGCCATGTTCTTTCCCCAGATCCAACAGAAAACTTTCCCTTACGCCCATCGGTCTAACCTCAGAAATTGTGAGAACATAAATTCTGTTTGTTAAGTTACCTACTTGAGGTATTTTTATTATAGCAGCACTAGATAACTAAGGTAACTAGAATGCACTCAAAATTATAATAAATTCTAGTCTCACTTAACAATGTATTTGATATACATGATGGGTCAATAACTGTTATTAAATTCCCACCTTTCCATACACCTTGTTAAACTAATGACAAAATAGGAAATATGTAATAAGTATTTCTGCTGTATGTTGTTGTTGTTGTTGTTGTTGTTGTTGTTGCTAGGCACCACTGAGTAGAGTACGACTCATAGCAACCATATGAACAAAAGATTTGAACCCTGCTCTATCCTGTGGTATCATCTTACTTCCTGACACACAAAAGCCCATTACAGCAGTTACCATGTCAATCTACCCTTCCAAGCATCATGCCCCTCTCCAAGGAATATCCCCTCCTAGCAACATGCTCAAGGTATGTGAGGTAAAGCTTCATCATTATTTTCTTCTAAGAGTACTCTGTCTTCACCTTCTCCAAGATATATTTATTTGTTCTTTTGTCAGTCTATGGGATGATCAGTGCTCTTCTCCAACAGCACAGCTCAAAGGCAACAATCTTCTTCTATCATCCTTATTCATTGTCCAGTTCTCAGAAGCATAGGAAACAATAGGAAAAAATCACAGCCTGAATCAAACGCACATTAGTCCTCAAACTGTTATCATTATTCCTGACTAATTTGGAGAGGTCTCTAAATGCATATTTTTCCAGTGCAATGTATCTCCTTGTTTCCTGACTGCAAGTACCAAGGGTGTTAATTTTGGATCCAAGTTAGGTGACGTTGTTGACAGTTTCATTCTCTTCTCCCTCCATTATGATGTTGCCTATCTGTCCAGTGGAATGTGGAATGTGGAAACTATCAAACAATATCATATCACACAGAAGCAAAATATTGCTTAAGAAATTATTAGAACAAGGATTCACATCTCACACTACACACAAATATCACCTCAAAGTGGATTAGACATTTCAGAGTAAAGCCCAAAACCATAAAGTTCATCAGAGCAAACTGGGATCAAGATGAAAGCCTAGTCCATAGTATAAAGAGACTGCCAAATACAGCCAGAAAAGCACAACCTGAAGAGGATGAAATTGACAAATGGGACCTTCCAAAGATTAAATCTCTATACACATCAAAACCTTTTTTCAACAGGGTGAAAATACACCTTACTGACTGGGAACAAACATTTGTCAATACCATCTCAGACAAGAGTCTCATAACAAAAATGTATAGAATAGTCCTGGGCCTCCACAAGAAAAAGATTGATAACCCAATTACAAAGGGAGCAAATGACATGGAAAGAATTTTCACAGAGGAAGATATTCAAATGGCCAACAGATATATGAAGAAATGCTCCAATAACTGGCAATAAGAGATACGAAAATAAAAAACGATGAGATACCATCTCGTTCCAGTAGCAGTGGCAAAGTTAACAGGAGAGCAAGTAATAAATGTTAGAGAGGATGTGGTGAGATAGGAACTATTTTACATTGGTGGTGGGATTGTAAAATTGTACAACCACTCTGGAAGGCATTTTGGCATTTCCTCAAAAAGCTGAACATAAAAATTCCTTATGACGCAGCTATTCCACTATTCGGAATATGTTGTTGTTGTTATTGTTGTTGTTGTTATGTGCTGTTGAGTCACCAGCAACTCATAGAACCCTATGTACAACTTCCCTAAACTCTGATCTATCCTGAGCCAATCTCACTGTCTCTGACACACCTACCCCCATAACCCCAGTCACTGAATCAATCAACCTCATTGAAGATCTTCCTCTCCTGCGTTGTCCCTCCACCCTTCCAAGCATATTGTTGCTCTCCAAGGACTGGTCCCATCTTGCAACATATCCAAAGTATGTCAGACAAAACTTCAGAATCATTACCTCCAAGGAGCAGCCTGGTTTCACCCTCTCCAGACTGAACCTGTTTGTTCCCTTAGCAGTCCATGGTACATTCAATACTCTTCTCCAGCACCACAGCTCAAAGGCATCAACTCTCCTTCTATCATCCCTAGTAATTGTCCCAAAGAAAATGAGAACTGAGGCTCAAACAGAAACTTGTACACCAATGTTCATAGCAGCATTAGTCACCATCATCATTGATCATGGAAACAGACCAGACGTCCAACCACAAACTAATGGATTGAGAAGTTGTATTACATTCATACTATAGAATACTACACAGCACACAGGAACAACTATTTTATTAATTACTACCTAACTTGGTTTTTTAAGAGATACAAACAAACGCAGGTTATACACATGGATTTCACCTGATGGTATGCATAGGAATCAGATCGATTACATCTGTGGAAAAAACCGCTGGATAAGCTCAATATCAGCTGTGAAAACTAGGC
>NW_006399814.1:11085869-11092263 GCF_000299155.1 Elephantulus edwardii
TGGGGTAATCGGGATGGGTGTGTCAGAGGCAATGTGATTGGCACAGGATAGAGCAGGGTTTAGGGCTGTTGTACATAGGGCCACTATGAGTCGCAAACGACTTGACGGCACATAACAACAACAACCTAACTTGGGAAGGACTGGAAAACATTATGCTGAGCAAACTAACTCAGTCCCACAAGGACAAATATTATATAAAGACATTATTGTAGAGGATTGAGGGGGTGAGGGGCAGGGAGGATCTTAATCATGTAATTGTTGTTAAGTGTCATCAAGTCACAGACGAGTCATAGCGACCCTATGAACAAAAGATCTGAACACTTGTATAACTTTCATCGTTTCTCCAAGTTCATAGTTTCCAGAGGCAAGCTATTTTGGAAGTGGACGCCACTCCTGTTTCCAAACTTGTTTTAATCAGGAAGCTCTGCCAAACACTGTCTTCCATGGGTAACCATTATTGCATTTGACACATCTGTTTCACAGTGTTTAGCATCACAGCAACCACAAGTTACCTCTGTACAGCAAATGGATAGACCAGTGCTATACCACTTAGAAGAATGTTTGACCAAAACCAATTAAAACCAGGGGTGAGGACCGCAGATTAAAATCACCCACCTTTGGCTTGGTAGCATAACTTGCTATCTAATAGGTCAACAGAGCTCTCTTGTCATCATCGTCATAGTCATCATTGTTGTTAAGTATCGTTGAATTGTAGATGACTCATAGTGACCCTATGAACGAAAGACCTGAACACTAGTATAACTCTCATCATTTCTCCAAGTTTATAGGGTTGCACAAGTCTATGGGTGGAGGAGTGAAGGAAATGGGAAGGATCTTTTGTGAAAAAAAAAATAATGTATTCAAACTCTGTAAATAAGTCAGTATAGTATATTTTCTTAAGTGGGGAAAAAATGGTTAGAACAGTACATGGGTAAAGAGCTACCAGAAGTTCAAGCAGGATTTAGAAAAGCCAGTGGCACCAGGGATATCATTGCTGACATCAGATGGATCATGGCTGAAAGTAAAGAATACTAGAATATCTATTTGTGCCTCACTGACTATGCAAAGGCATTTGACTGTGTGGATCATAACAAGTTGTGGCTGACACTGAGAATGTGAAATCTATACCTGGACCAGGAGGCTGTTGTGTTAACAGAGCAGGAGAGCACTGCATGGTTTAAAATTAAGAAAGGAGTGCATCAGGGTTGTATTCTCTTTCCATATCTATTTAACACACATGCTGAGCAAATTATTCAAGAAGCAGGACTTTATGAGGATGAATGTGGCATCAAGATTTGAGTTAAACTCATCAATAACCTGCATTATGTAAATAACATGACCTTGCTTGCTGAAACTGAGGAGAACTTGAAGTACTTGTTGCAGAAGATCAAGGAATGCAGCCTTTGTTGTGGATTGCATCTCAGTGTCAAGAAAACAAAGATTTCTGCTGTATACCAACACATAACGGTTATCTCAAAAACAAACACTTTTGTAATTGAGTTGCCACCAAAACTAGGTAATTTTATCATGGAAGACTTGCATTTATAGGAAAGAACAAATTACAGGCAAATATTGGTTATTCAACATTGGGTATTTCACATGTATTTTCTCGAAAATGAACAAATTGAGCAGTTCCCTTCAACGAAAGACAATTGACAAAACTAATAAAAGGATTAAGTAAAGTGGCAAGGTACAAGATCTACAGTGATAAAGAGGATTTTAAAAAATAAATCAGGGAAATTATACCATTTAGAATAGACTCCAAAAAGATAAGTTACTTAAAAAGTACTTCATAAATCTAATAAGAGAAATAAAACACTTAGACAAAGAAAACTAGAAAACATTGCAGCAGAAAGTAAATGGAAGAACTTAATACATTCATTAATAAGAAAATTTAGCATTGTGAAAATATTCACAGTACCAAAAGCAATCTATAGATCTGATCCTCCATCAATCCAAATTTCAAGGACAAGATGACAAAAAGCACAATGAAGTGCTCTAGGATTCCCATTCTTTTCAATGTTAACCATAATTTGTTACGATCTCTAGAGTCAAATGCCTTTGCATAATCAAAAAGGTAAAAATAGACATTCTTTTGGTATTCTTTACTTTCATCCAGGACCCATCTGACATCAGGAATTATATCCCCGGTACCACAGCCTCTTCTAAATCCAGCTTAAACTTCTGACAGTTCACTGTCTATGTACTATTCTAGTCATTTTTTAATGATCTTTAGTAGTATTTTGCTTTCATGTTGTATTGACCATATTATTCAATAACTTCCACATTCTTTTTGGATCATCTTTCTTGGGAATGAGACAAATATGGATCTATAGTCAATTGGCCAGCCAGATGTCCTCTAAATTTTCAAGTAAAGACTGGTGAGCCATTCAGGGCTGCGTCTATCATTTGAAACATGTCAATTGGTATTCCATAAATTTCTGGGGCTTTATTTTTTTTTCCAATATCTTCTTTGCAATTTGAACTTCTTCCTTCATTGCTATTGGCTCTTGGTCATATGGTTGTTGTTGCTGAATGCCATTGAGTCAAACATGACTCATAGCAACTCCATGAACAAAAGACCTAACAACGCCTTTCTGTAACTAACGTCATTTCCCCAAGTTCATAGAGTTTCCACAGGCACTTCCTAAAATATTTCCGTATCAGTCAATTCTTTTTGATGCAGAGATTCTGTGTACTCTCTCCATCTGTTTTTCCTCATAAATTTTAAAATATTTCTTCTTTTTAAAAAATATTTTCTTGGTTTTCATATACTAATTAATTTGCATTACGTTTCATTCATATACGTTGTGTTTGGTTTTTTAGTTTGTTTTGATTTTTGGGGTTTTTTTAAACTTTGGATTTCCATTCATTCATTGTTGCAGTAGTCTTTCCATCTTCTTTTGAGTCTTCCTGGGTCACTCAAGATTTTGCCCATAGCATCTCTCAGTACTACAATTCGAGGCTTGAATTTGTTTTTCACTCCTTCCAGCTTGAGAAATTCCAAGCGAGTTCTTCCCTTTTTATTCTCCAATTCTAAGTCTTGATATGTTCCATTATAATTGTTTACTTTGTCTTCTTGAGCTGCACCTTGAAAACTTCTGTTTACCTCTTTTACTTCAACAGCTCTTCCCTTCATTTTGGCTTCTCAGTGCAATTTTCAGGGTTTCTTCTGACATCCATTTTGTTTTGTCTTTTTCCTCTGTCTTTATTATGACCTTTTTCTCTCTTCATGGCTGATGTCCTTGATATCATCCCACAACTCATCTGGTATTCAAGCATTGGTTTCCAATACTTCACACCTAGACAGCATCTAATAACAACAAAATAATAAAAAATCCCCTGAACACAGTATAATATATATGCATCTAGATAACACTATGTTGGGTGAAAGGTCAGTCACAAAAGGAGGGTGAGTCACTAACTAGAAAGTACACCAGGGTCAATTCTGGTGAAGGGAAAGGCTATACACACAAGAATAAATTGCACTATGGTAAATGTTGTAACATACACAATCCTACAACAACATTGACAACAAAGAATAATTCATTAACACATACATAGGCAAATATATTTATATTAAATACATCAGGGAGATGGTTTAGGAGTATATCTAGAAATATATCTAGGTATTATGGATATTTCTACATATATATTTATAAATTATACATATATATTTCTAAATGATGCATATATATTCACACACACACATATGTATATGTGTGTGTGTGTGTGTGTGTGTGTGTAATCAAGTACATAGGAGCAAAGGTATAGAAACTACTTAGGTATTGGGACTGAACTTCTGGACTTTAATGCTAAGGACCATATACTTGGAAGACATCTAGAGAGATTGGCCAAACATATTTCATTTTAATAATATTCTACATCCTAATAAAGGTAAGTAATGCTTAAGGTCTTAAAAGATTTTGAAAAATAATCTAATAAGTAACTTTTGGTGTTTATCCACTTGGGAGAGTTCTGGTTGTCTAGGGGTAAAAAGCTGCCTGGCAATTCCAAAGTCATGTGGTTCTAATCCACCAGCTGCTCTGCAAAAGAAGGATGGACAATCTCCTACCATGCAATTACTGCCTCTGAGAACCCACTGGAGAGTCAGCTATGAGTCACTTCTGACTCAATAGCACACAACAACTCACTTGGGGCAAAGAAAAAGGAAAATAACTGAAGACTCAGGCAGCAATTAGTCCAAAGGAGTAAGAGCCCACATGAATCATAGCCTCCCCTAGCATGAAGAATTATATGCTGCCTGGCTACCACTACAGCCCACACTGACCAGGTCCACAACATAAAGCCCTAGTTAGAATGGACGGAAAAGTGGAAAAATGGAAAATAAAATAAAAAAAAGAAGAAGACCAGACTTAGTGATCTAAAAGAGACTATGGGGAACACCAAAGACTATTGCCATAAAATGACCATAAGATAATCTCAGAGGCCATCAATCAGCCTAATAGATGGTACAATAAAATGACAATGACACTAAGAAAAAAATGTGCTTTTTAGAACAATCTGTTATATATGATCTAAAATATATATGATATATTTGCTCAAAACAAAAGCTTAAACAAGGTGGAACATTAAAACAGGGGACCAAGGGAGACAAGGGAAGAGTGTTAACACATTGTGATGGTTACAGTCAATGTCAAAGAATAATTTTATATGAATTATAGACTAGAAACTAATTTGCTACCTACTAGTGAAGATTGGAAGCAGGAGTGGCATCACTTCCATAAAAACCTTGCCTCCGGAAACCCTATGAACCTGGAGAAAGGATGAAAGTCAAGCACACAAATGTCGAGCACTTTCATTCATAGGATCACTATGAGTCGCCTACGACTCGACAGCATTCAACAACAACTGTTGAAGAGCAATGATGTCAGTCTAGAGACTAAGACATACCTGAACCAGGCCATGGTCTTCACTATTAATTTCCTATGCACCAAAGAGCTGGACAATCACTAAGGATGGCAGAAGAGGAATTGATGCCTTTGAGTTGTGGTGTTAGAGAAGAATATTGAACAAATATTGAACATACTATGGACTGCCAAGAGAACAGACAGGTCTGTCCTGGAAAAGGCAAAACCAAGTTGCTTATTGGAGGCAAAAATTTTGAAGCTCTGTCTCACACACTTTGGGCATATTGCCAGGAAGGACCAGTCACTGGAGAACAATGCAGGAGAGGAAGATCCTGAATGAGATGGATTGACACAGTAACTGGGGTAATGGGGGCAAATGTGTTGGAGACGCTGAGATGGGCCCAGGATAGGGCAGAGTTCAGATCTATTGTACAAAGAGTCACTATAAGTCACAAATGACTCAATGGCACATAACAATAACAACAACACCTAAACATTTGCCTAATATGTTTCAAAAAATGAGAAAACAGCAACAGATAGTATATGTAACTAATGATAGAATTTCAGTTTTCAAATAAAATAAAAATTTAGAAGTATCTGTTAGCTACAATGAGTTCAGAGCTTTCTAAAGCACACTCGTCTGTTGAGATAATATTTACAAATGTGAATGTTTAACATTATATTAAAAATACGTTAACACTTTAAATATCTATATAACTCAGTAAACAGATATTTTTCAGACGATCAAGGAACAGTGTTACAAAATTGGGTCTAGGTAAAATGTCAACTCAAAGTACACAATAGACCAACGGATTTTAACGTTAACAGAGAACAGAAAATTCACTGGTAAGGTTTTGTTCCATACTGCAAAGAAGCTTTAGGAATTTACCACTTTGTTGTGTTTTGTGTAGTATCAAGGAATATCCACCTTATATGAAAAAGTTATTAAAATATTTTTCTACTGCATACCTGAATAAAGCCAAACTTTCTTCAGATAATTCAGTAAAGCAACATATCACAACAGGCTGAATGAAGAAAGAGAGAATACAGCTGCCAGTCACAAAAGAGATTTGTAAAAAGGATTTAACAGTGACACATTTCTCACTAATTTTTTTAGGAAAATATGTCTGTATTTCATAAATTATTTTATTTATATTAACACATAATGGATGTATTTTTAAGTTTGTTAGTATTTTTTTAATTTCTCAATTTTAATTTCTAGTGTAGTAAACAGCAATATTTATTACCCATATAAGCAAAAGCTCTTTGGGATTCCCAGTAACTTTTAAGAACATAAATATGCTGAAGATGAAAAGTTTGAGAACTTCTGGTCTAAAAAGTGAAATAACAAAAAGGCAAAAATTAAGAGGAAAGAACAGAGAATCCATTCAGATAATTCAACTTTTAAAAATGTTTCCAACCCTACAACCAGGAGAAGATAAAGTAGATGAATGGGATCTTCTAAGACTCAAATCCCTACGCACATCCAAAAACTTCTCCAACAGGGTAAAAAGGGAAGCCAC
>NW_006399814.1:11094968-11128989 GCF_000299155.1 Elephantulus edwardii
TAATAATAATTTTAAAAAATGCTTCCAAGAGAAAAACATAAACTGAGAAGGAGGGACTTTATCAAATAAAATAAATTCCCAGTGCTGAAGTTTCCAGGTTTAAACTTACCAAATAGTGAAAAATAATGAATTTTCTAAAACAAAGCAAAACAACCACCTCATACCAAGCCATGTAAATATGGCATTTTAATACCTGGTATTAAAAAGGAAATGGTCAAAGTTTCCAGATGGAGGAGAGAAAGTAGTCACCTTTGAAGGTTAGGAAAGAGAATATCTTCCAACTTCTCAATAGCAAGACAGAAAGCTGGAAAACTAAGAAGCAACACATTTCTAAGAAAAGGTAATTTCAACATAAACTTGTATAACCAGTCAAACGACTAAGTATCAAAGTAAAACAAATACATTTTCATACATGTTGTTGTTTGTTGTTATGTGCCATCAAGTTGCTTACAACTCATGCGACTGCGTGTACACCAGTTCAAACCCCTGCTCTATCTTGAGCCAATTTCATTGTCACTGACACACCTACCCCCATTACCCCAGTCACTAAGTCAATCCATCTCATTTGGGGTCTTCTGCTCTTGCACTGTCCCACCACCTTTCCAAACATGATGTCCCTCCCCAAGGACTGGTACATCTTGACAGCATGCTCAAAGCATATCAGATGGAGCTTCGTAATCCTTGCCTCCAAGGGCAGCTTGGTTTCACCATCTCCAGGGCAGACCTGCTCATTCTCTTATACATGGTATGTATATTCAATACTCTTCTCCAGAACCACAACTCAAAGGCATCAATTCTTCCTCTATCATCCTTAGCCATTGTCCTGTTCTCTGATGCATTGCAAGTAATTGCAAAGACCTGGATCATGTGCACCTTAGTCTCTAGAATGACATCATTGCTCTTCAGTTCTTTGGGGAGCTCCTTGATCACAGATTTTCAGGCATACAAGATCTCAAAAAATTAACCTCCTATGTATCCTTTTCCAGGAAGGTATTGGGAGAGATGCTTCTTGAAAATTAAGAAGACAACTGAAAAAGAGAAAGAAATGGAATTTAGGAAACAGGTGATGTAACAGGATTTCCTGGCCGATAGTGAAGGACAAATCCAGATTAGCAGGTGTGCCTAGAAAGCAACTATCTAGTCCAAAGCGTAACGGGGGGAAAATGAAAGAGATTACCTGGTGTGTTTAAATATGTTCAGAAATATTTCCAGTTTAGTGTTGGAATTGAAGGATAAATAAGTAAGAGGAAACTAAGCAAACAAAAAAGCAAGTCAGTTACTATGTTCTTAATCCCAAAGAAAACAAAAATTTTATAGAGAAAAGGAATATAACCACAGTATACTATTTGCCTTCTCAGTGCTCCTAGATGGTGCAAACGGTTAATATGCAGCTGCTAATCAAAGGATTGGCTGCTCAAGTCATTTACAGGAACCTCAGGAGAAAGGCCTGTGGTCTGTGTGTCAGGGGGGAAGGCAGCTGGTGAGAGCCCAACAGAGCAGTCATACTCGACTCACATGCGGGCACCGTGAGTTGGACGAATTGACAGCAACTAAAACCGGAATTATATTGACAACTGAAGATGCAGATACATTTTGAGAAGATTGAGAAAAGGGAAGTAAATGTATCTACATTTGTTTATATACTTATATCTAATATCTGGTGACCTGTCTGTAAGGGGTTGAGCTGCCAAACAGAAAGCACTCAGTTTGAATCCACCAGCAGCTATGTGGAATAAAGATGAGCAATCTCCTCCCATGCAATCTAAAAACCTGAAGGGTCAACTATGAGTTAGTCCCCATTTGATGGCACACATCTACAACAACTTACATATGTTTTTGTTAACTGCCATCAAGTTGACTATGACTTGTAGAGTACAAGATCTGAGCTTCCACTCTTTTCAGTTAGCAGTTGAACATTGAACCGTTTGTACCACACAGAAACTCCTCATCACCATTTCCTGAGCTCTTGACACAGGGCCTAGCTTATACCCAGCTTTATTAGTGTTAGATCACCAGTGACGTCAGCTCCATTCTTTAATCTCCTTTTTCCAAATGAGACTGTTACGCAGAGAGATCAGGAAATATGGCCTACTCCCTCTGGTTAGTAAATGGCAGAGCAGGGATTTGAAACTAGGTTCTTAGACTGTCTCTTAAAGCCATGCTTATTACTCAGCATCACTTGTTCCTTCCTAATGAGGCTTCTGCACCCCTCCCCTCAAATCAAGGAATGGCATGCCCTCCTCATAGCAGTTTTATTGGCTTATCACCCCAATTTGCCCAGTAATTCACATGTGACTAGGTAGAATTGATCACCATTGCCCACTGGCGTCTCACAATCGCAAGAGAAAAGGAGGCAGGGCAGGTACCACCACACCTCACTGTACAGAGAAGGACACTGAGACCAGAGCAAAGAAGGAACTTCTCAAAAACCGCGCAGCAGGAATCCAGGTGTTTTGACTCACCTTCTGGAATCCTTTCAGCTACACTGAAGTGGACGCCTTCCTCATCCTGGTTCATACTCTCAGGAAAACATTTTGCAAAGCTAACAGCAACCAATGACCTTCCAAAATCCAGCTTTGAGTTTTCTCTTCCATCGGTGTTGAGAAGTGGATGCACAGCAGAGAATATACTGTGTAGTGCACTGTCCAAAGGAGTTTTCAAAACACAGCAGGATTTGACCATAAGGGGCAGGGATGAAGTCCACTCACCAAGATACTCAGGCTTGAGGAGTCTGCTACTAGAAAGCCCATGGTACCCACGTGTCAAAGGGGTCCATGCTGCTGTTGGTGTTAAGTGCCGTCAAGTTGACTATGATGCATAGCAACCCTATGAGCAACAGCTCTGAACCGTGACCTATCCTTAGGCAGCCTCATTATTTCTGAAACCCCTGACCCTATGGCTACAGTCACTATGTCAACCCATCTCGTCTAGAGTCTTCTTCTCCTGTGCTGTCCCCCCACCCTTCCAAGCATGCTGTCCTTCTCCAAGGACTGGTCCCTCCTGACAACATGCCTGAAATATTTGAGAAAGTGTTTCACCATCCTTGCCTCTAAGAGCATTCTATCACTTTCTCCAAGAAAGACCTGTTTGTTCTCTTGGGAAGTCACAGGATGCTCAATACTCTTATCCATCATGAAAACTCAAAGGCATCGATTCTTCTTCTGTCACCCTTTGTTATTGTCCAGCTTTCAGATACACAGCAAGCAATTGAGAAGACCTTGGTTTGGATCAAGCACACCTTAGTCTTTTGACTGATACCATTGTTCTTTAGCACTCTGGAGAGGGCCTTGATAAATTTTCCCAACACTACCTGGTTTTGATTTGTTGGTGGTGGTGGTGGTGGTGGTTTTTCTTTCTCAACTGCTAGTGGCAAGGGTGTTGATTTTGGATCCAAATAAGACAAAATCATTAACAACTTCAGTTCTTTCTCCATCTGTCATGATGCTCTTATTGGTCCAGTAGCGAAGAGTTTTGTTTTCTTGATGTTGTGATGTAATCCATATTGAAGGATACAGTCCTTGATCTTCTGCAGTAATATTTCAAGTCCTCACTTTCAACAAGCAAAGCTGTGTCATCTTCACAACAAGGTTGTTGATGAGTCTTCTCTTATCCTGATACCACATTCTTTGTAAAGCCCTCCTTCTCAAATGATCTGTTCAACATACAGACTGGAAAGGTGTAGAGAAATGAAACATCCCTGACACATTCCTTTCTTGATTCTCAACCATTCAATGCTCCCCTGCTGTGTTCAGACAACAGCTTCTTGGTCTGGGTATATGTTTTTCATGAGCACTATCCATGCTCTGGGATTCCCTTTCTTCTCAATATAAGCCACTATTTGTCATAATCTACAGTTAAATGTCTTTGCACAAATGATAAACTACAAATAAACAGCCTTCTGGTGGTATTCTCTGCTTTCAGCCATCATCCAACTGACATGAGCAATGATATCCCTAGTGCTACAGCCTCTTTTAAGTCCAGTTTGTATTTCTGGCAATTTTCTGTCAATGTACTGTTCCAGTCATGTTTGGATAATCTTCAACAACATTTTGCTTGCATGTGATGTTAATTATATTGTTCGATAAAGTCCATATTCTGTTGGATCTTTTGGGGAATGTGAATAAATATGGATCCTGTTCAGTCAGTTGGCCAGGTAACTGCCCTCCAGATTTCTTGGCACAACCTAGTGGATAATCCCAGGGTTGTACCTGTTTATTGGAATATGTCCATTAGTATTCCATCAATTCCTGAGGCCTTCTTTTTTGCCGAAGGCTTCAGAGCATCTTGAATGTCTTCTTTTATTACCATTGATTTTTTGTCATATGCTACTTCTTGAAATGGTTGTGTTAGTCAATCTGTTTTGGTACAGTGATTCTGTTAAGAGAGGTAAGTATGGAACACTCAGGGCACTTGCGGTTTTCTTTTTGCCCCAAGTAGGTGTCAGCAGAGCAGACTTGCCAGATGAATTGGGGGTCTCTGGCCCAGTGTTTGCCAGCATTTGGGCGTGCCAGAATGGTAAGATACTGAAATATCTGGCCACGCCTGTCTTGTGAATCTCAGTGTCAGTTGGATGTGGCCTCTTGCGTCTTGAAGAGAGGCAAGTATGGAATGCTCAGGGCACTTGTGGCTTTCTTTTTGCCCCAGGTGGGTTTAAGCAGAGCGGACTTGCCATACAGAGCTAACTCATGGTTGCTGTGAAGCTGAACACTGTGACACTGATGTCTCAAATGTGATAATGGTTACCCATGGTAGACAGTGTCTGGTGGAGCTCCCTGATTAAAACAAGCTTGGAAGCAGGAGGGGCATCCACTTCCGTAATAGCTGGCCTCCAGAAACTCTATGAACCTGGAGAAAAGATGAAAGTCACACAAGTGTTGAGGACTTTCGTTCATAGAGTCACTATGAGGCCACTTAACAATAACAATAGTGACTCTGTGTGTTCCCTCCATCTTCTTTTGAAGCTTCCTGAACCATTCAATATTTTGACCACAGCATCATTTAATATTGTAACTCAAGGCAACATCTGACTTCCCAGTTGTTGTTGTTGTTGAGGCTATTGTGTGAACAGAGCAGGGAAGACTACCGTGGTTTAAAAGAACATAACATAGTTTAAAATTAAGAAAGATATGTATCAGGGTTGTATCCTTTCTCCATCCTATTCAATCTATATGCTGAACAAATTATTCAAAAAGCTGGACCCTATGAAGAAGAATGTGGCATCAGAATTGGAGGAAGACTCATCAACAATCTGCGTTATGCAGAAGACACAACCCTGCTTGCTGTAAATGAAGAAGACTTGAAGCACTTGCTTCAGAGGATCAAAAGATCCAGCCTTCAACATAGATTGCATTTCAACATTAAGAAAACAAAAATTCTCACCCCTCGACCTTTAAGGAACATTATGATAAATGGAGAAAAGATTCAGACTGTCAAGGACTTCATCTTACTTAGATCTACGATCAATACACTTTGCACCAGCAGTCAGGAAATCAGGAGACATATTGTACTGGGAAAGTCTGTAGTCAAGGACATCTCCAATTTTTTGAGGAGCAATGATGTCAGTTTGAGGACTAAGGTGCATTTCATTCAGACCATGATCTTTCAGATGACTTGCTATGCCTCTGAGAGCTGGACAATGAATAAGAATGACAGAAGAATAATTTATGCTTTTGAACTGTGGTGTTGGAGAATACTCAATGCCATATGGATTGCCAAAAGTACAGACAGATATGACTTAGAGAAGGTGCAGCCAGAATGCTTCTTGGAGATAAGGATGATAAAACTTTCTCTCACATACTCTAAGCATGTTGCTAGGAAAGGCTGTTCCTTTTTTTATTATTATTAAATTTTATTAGTTTTAATGAACATTTACAGAGATTTTGGGTTTTCATTCATTCATTGTTTCATTATTTTCTCCACCCTCCTCCCCAGTTTGTTCTTCTTCCCCTCCCCCCCCCACCCATGTCTGTTTTAATTGTCCAATTGAAAGGCTGTTCCTTGAAGAAGGACATCATGCTTGGGAAGGTGGAGGGATGGTGAAGGAGAGGAAGATCTTCAACCAGGTAAGTTGATAGAGTGACTGCAGCAATAAGCTCCAGTGTGTCAGAGATTGTGAGGATGGCACAAGATAGGATGGAGTTTAGGTCTGTTGTTAATAGGGTCATACTTGACTCAATGGTACCTAACAACCACCACCTTTGGGTTGACAGTGCAAGTCCTTAACACTAGGCCATCTGACTTATCAAAGAAGTCCAGTATTGCTTCTGAGAGCAGAAGTAGAAAAGGGGTGAGAGACATAGGAAAGGCAGAGAGGATTACCATAAGTGCTACATCATCCCTACTTCTCCAAACTCCTCAGCAGGACAGCCCAGATGAGCACAAGGAAGTGTTTCTTGAACATTTATTAGACTCTAAGGTTCAGGAAACACTGTGCACACCTGAATGTTTCTGATGACATGTCACATCCAGGAGTGGGCTGGATGGACACTTGGATGCCTGCTGAATGAATGGAAACCCAGTCACTTCTCTGTGGTGCAGCAGCTGCCTCTGCTGCTCCTAGAGGAAGCCTGGCTTCTTTCTAAAAACAAGGAAATGATTCCATGGATGCCCACGAGTCTTTCATTCTACCAAAACCATGAATGAGTTCTCAGGCCAAGTAAAGGAGCCCACTGTGTCGTCCCTGTTACCCCACTTCCACCCTCGCCCCAGGAAATCTCATGCCTTACCTCTCTAGTCCCATGGGCCTAAAAGTGGCAGCCAGGGAATCACCCAGACACTTGTAAGAAATGCAAACGCTAAGGATTCAGCCTGGACATAATAATGAATTAGAAATCTCCAAGGCTAGTGGGGCCCAGCAATCTGTTTAATAAGCCTTCTGGGTTGATTCTCATGGATGCTAAAGTTTGAAAACCATCCATCAGCTTTTGAAGTCCAAATAATCAGTCATGTATAAAGCAGGATTATCCCTCAAAACCAGAATGAAAAGCTGATGTCACAGCTCATTAGCATAGAGTCACATTCCTCCGGAATCATTTATTCAGCATCTGATTGCACAGATACATAAGTGTACATAATATACAAGAAAGGGAGAGAAAATAAATAAGTTCATAACTTGCTACAATTATGCGTGTATATGTTTATATTTGTGGTTTCCCCCCTGTCTGCTCTCTAAGATCTTATAAACTCCCGGAGCATGGGGCCCAGCCCACTTCCCTGGACTGTAGGCCTACGCCTGGGTACTCTGCATACGTAGTTTTGGAGTCCACTCTGGAGGACCCTGGGGCTGAGCTAGACACCGTTCCTCTGGGGCAGAGGCTCCAAGACTTGTCTGAAAATTCCCCCGTGAGATACATGTTTCTTTCCTCCTGGACAATTCTTGCTATGTTTGTTTGTTCTCTTTCTGCTAAATAAGAGCCATATCAAATATGCTATGAAATAAAAAAGCTTATGGATCCTACTCCACAATGCAGGAGAAAGGAACCAGCCCTAGAGCCACAGCCGTTGATTAGGCCTCTGTTGTGGCTCTTTCTACTTCTCCTTCCCCAAGCAAACTCCTCCCCTTCAGTGCCAAAGTGCTCAGAGTGCCCCAGTATTGAAGGGCCCACAACAGTGTCTCTTTGTTCTCCTTTTCTCAAGAATCAGACCCAGTGACAGGCCAGTGGGAACTGGAGAAGAGTCAGCGCCGCCTGTGTCTTCCCCACGGTTCCCCCTAGGAGCATGCCCCAGGCAGTTCCAGCTGGAGACCTGGGACTGCAACATGGAACCCTCTGAAAGCCTCATGAAAGCATTCCAGGATGTAATAAACCCGTCAGGCCCGGGCTAATTTATATGTATGTGGATGATTTCCCATTTTTCAGAATGTAAATGTTTAGATTGCAGCATTCCCCTGCCGCGGCATCCGGGGTCCTGCCACATTTGTGGTGAAATCCGCCCGCTTTTCCACAGGGATCCTTAGATGGAAGAGCCGTGGTGCCAACATCCACCAACTAGGAAGAGCTCCCCGCTCTCAAGTGGCTCATGTGAGAGCCCGGCACCAAAGGCACCACACCAGCATTTACTTCACATCAAGAAGCCTCAATCCTTTACAGGGGTTGGGAGGAAAACCGAGAGCTTTCAAATGCAAGGTCTGAGCAGAGAGCACAATTCAGATTAGCCAGGTACTGCAAGATAATATCCCTTTTTTTGGTTTGTTTCTTTTGGGTTTTTTTACTAGTTTATTTACAAATTTTTAATACATTGTTGTCAAGAACAAATTCTTTCAATTTCCCTCACCTCACTCACCTATCAAATTGTCCAACCCCATGATTATTCCCTCCCCCCCACCTTTGCTTCCAGCCTCTCCCACCCCTCTTGGATCCTTATACTCATTCTACAGTAATGGTTTTATATAATATTTATCCTTATGGGGCTGAGTTCACTCAGCATAATGCTTTCCAGTCCTTCCCAAGTTAGGTATTAATTCACAAAATCATTGCTCCTGCGTGCTGTATAGTATTCCATTGTGTGAATGTACCATAATTTCTCAATCCATTAATTTGTGGTTGGATATTTTGGCTGTTTCCATGTTCTTGCAATGATGAATAATGCTGCTATGAACATTGGTGTACAAATCTCAGTTGGATAGCATCTAGATTATACTTCTTTCAAAAATGTTTTTTATTTGCTCTGGCCCTGACATATTTTATTTGATCTTTGCATTGTATAAGCAGGCAAGAAAAACAGATTAGTGTGAATAAATAGGACACACAATCCTAGGAAACACTCCAGAGGTTCTAAGCATCAGGCAACCAGTTTGCCAAGACCAGTGGAACTCTGGGAAAGAACCTCTGTAATAAGTCTCTGGCATCCATGGGCTACTTCCAAAGCACACTCCTTATTCAGCAACATGTTTCATAAATAAGTGCCATTAAGTGCACAGTGTAGGTCTTACAAGCCAGTCAACCTCAGTTTCCATGAAGCCAATGATGTCTCACTCTCCCCATCTCCAAGGAATCTTATGAAAAGCTCAGAAATGCTGCAGTGAAAGATGTCAGGCTTCCAGGAAAAGGTGCTTCATCTCTCCAAGAAGGCAACAGCATATAAAACTCTGAAATGAGTCCTCACTGGCTCTGTGTCCTGGGCAAGTCATCTTACTTCTCTGAGTGTCACTTTCTATAAAATAGAGCTGGGTCAGTCATTTGAAACTCTGATGGCCTAGTGGGCAAGGAGTCACGCTACTAACCCAAAGGTAGCAACTCTCTAGGGGTTCAAATCTACCACCAACTTCGAGAAAGAGAGATGAGCAATCTACTCCTGTGTGATTTATTAGCTCTGAAAACTTGCTGGTTGTTGTTGTTGATAGGCACCATCGAGGCAAGTAGGATGCGTGGCGACCCTCTGAACAAAAGATCTGAAACCAGTCCTGTCCTGCACCATCCTCACACTTCCTCACACACTAGAGTCCATTGCAGCAGTCACCCGGTTGAGGGTCTTCCTCTCCTTCACCAACCCTCCACCCTTCTCAAAATCATGTCACTCTCCAAGGAATAGCACCTCCTAGTGATATGTCCAAAGTATGTTAGGTGAAGCCTCATCATTCTTGCCTCCAAAAAGCACTCCGGCTGCACCCTCTCCAAGACATATGTGTTCATTTTTTTGGCTGTCCATGAGATGTTCAGTGCTCTTCTCCAACACCACAACTCAAAGGCATCAATTCTTTTTGTCATCCTTATTCATTGTCCAAATCTCGGATGCACAGCTAGTAATCAGAAAGACCATGGCCTGAATTAGATGCATCTTAGTCCTCAAACTAACATCACTACTCCTCAGTAATTTGGAAAGGTCCCTAACTGCAAACTTTTCCAGTGCAATGCATCTCTTTATTTTCTGACTGCTGGTACTAAGTGTGTTAATTGTGGATCCAAACAAGATGAAGCTGTTGACAGTTTCAATCTCCTCTCCACCCATCATGACATCACCTATTGGTCCAATGGTAAGAATCTTTGTTTTCTTGATATTGAGATGTAATCCATACTGAAGGCTGTATTCCTTGATCTTCTACAAATATTTCAAATCCTTCTCATTTTCAGCAAGCAAGGTTGTATCATCTGCATCCTGATGCCACACTCCTCTTCACAGAGTCCAGCATCTCAGACAATTTGGTCAGTATTTAGATTGAACCCTTGTGGAGACAGAATACATCCCTGACATAGTCCTTTCCCAATTTCAAGCCATGTAGTGCTCCCCTGCTCCAGGCGCACAGCAGCCTCCTGGTCCAGGTGTAGGTTCCTCATGCGTACACTCAAAAGGATCCTTGTCAGAAGATCAGAGTTAGTTCTGATGCCACAGCAATGAGTGACTGAGTGCCAGTCTCTTAGGTGTTACTAACAAACAATATCCATCAAGCATTTATGATTCTTTGGGTGATGGAAGGTTTAATACTCAGCTGCTACCCAAAAGACTGGTGAAAGGTCTGACAATTTCCTTCCAAAAGGGCACAGACATGAGAATCCTATGGCTCAGTTCTCTACACACATTGGGCTGCTGGAAGAATCGACTCCATGTAACTGGTTTATTTCTTGGTGGGTTTTTTGTTGTTTTACTGAGTATTGTCATTTTACTGAATATTTACTACCACAAACTGAAGACTGGCCAGATGGGAACACCTAGGAGTGGACTGTCCACTCAGCCAAATGAGCCACTCCCTGCATGCGCACTGGCTTGGTGGCAGCAGGGAGCCCTTGGGCAGTGAACAGGCTCCAGCAGATAGAGACCTGCAGTGTACAACTGTGCTGTGAGGAGCAGAGATGAACCAGGTTTGCTCCTGTGTCCACGCATCGGCCTCTGACCCAGCCAGAGGGCCAGGACTCAATCCTGTATCTCTTAGTAAGAGGCCTCCACCACCCCCTTTGTCAGGAGAAGGAGTTGTTGCTGTAATCAACACAAGACCATGAAACCCCTCACTTATCCTCAAGTCTCATGACAAAAGCAGGAGTCAAGCCCAGTGTGGCCTGCCCCTTCCCAGGAAGAGCACCAGACCTTCATCATGTCACCTAAAGACCAAATATTGAGGCAAATGCTCATCAACAGAGCCCCCTCAAGTTCCAACTCAGCTTTGCCCCAGGTCTGACACCCAATATCAATCAGAGAAACCTTCTTCCAGACCAAGTCTGCAAACCAAGCTCTGCCCACCTTCCAGCTCAGCTCATCTCCCTTCCTCCCTGAAGCCCACGAGTAAAAGCCATACTGATTGACCAAAAACTCCACCCTCTCCACTAGGCAGTTACTGTTTCTGCTGCTGCTTGCAGTAAGAGAACTCTAAACTCTTGACCAACAGTGACCACAAAGGAAAACTCCTTCTCTACCAAAGGACAACCTGGCTTGAGAATTGTATTCCATTCATTTAACCCTGATAATTAGAAGCAGCTCTCATCCTGCTTCTTTAGGGTTTAATGAGCTATAGAGCGTCATTTTTCCCACTGAGGTTCCTGTGTTCACCCCAGAGAGGCTGCCACTCCAAGCTGTCCCATTACAGGCCTCCTTGGCCACAGCTGGCTCTTCCTTCTCCCTGGGGTCCAGCTTCCTCAGAATAGAACCAGGGGTTCCAGAAAATTCCTTGGTAGAAAATGGAATAGAACCTTCTTTGGATCCATTTTCACATTATGGGCAATAAAGGCCTTTATATGTCGATAAAGCAAAATTCCTGCAAAGCCTTTCCAGCAAAGCCTTTCCATCTTGACATGCCATGGCAATAAGTGACAGCTGCTCTTGTACAGCCCTTGCGCTTGCCTAAGCCAACCTACACATCCTGCAACCAGCTGATGCCTGTGCCCACTGACCACACAGGTGAGTTCAAATCCCCGCCCAACATCTACCAGTTGAGTAGCACATGCAGACCCTGTCCTCTCACCAAGCTTCTGTCCCTCACCTGAAACACGGGGTAACAACAGCATCCAACTCACCAGGCCGTTGTCAACATCCAATTTGTATTTTGTTCATTTATTCAATTCTCTCTTTGTTTAACTAATAATTCAAACATTTGAAAAGTTTACACAGTAAATTCTTTTTTAAAACTTTAAAAAAAATTTCTACTCGTTTATTTACAAAATTTGAATATATTGTTTTTAAGAACAAATTCTTTCAATTTCCCTCACCCCGCCCCCATCAAATTGTACAATCCCATGATTATTAACCCCCCACCCCTGCACATCCTCATTCCTCTGCTTCCACCTCCTCCCCCTTTCTTGATTCCTTATTCTCATTCTATAATAATGGTTTTATACAACACGTATCCTTGTAGGACTGAGTTAGTCCACTCAACTAATTTTTCTTTTATACTGGTTTGTGTACATTGTTTTTCACACCAGATATTTCCCGTTTCCTTAACCCACCCCACCTTTGTCCCTACAATTTGTACAACCCTATGATTACCACCCCCCCATCCTCACCTTTCTGCTCACCCTCTCCCCCTTAGACTTTCGTACATGTTTTACCAGTTATTTATTTCTACAATAATGGTTTTATACAGTATCTGTCCTTGTGGGACTGAGTTAGTTCACTCAGCATAATGCTCTCCAGTCCCTTCCAAGTTAAGTAGTGATTTACTAAACCATTGCTCCTGCATGCTGCGTAGTATTCCACTGTGTGAATGTACCATAATTTCTCAAACTGTTTGATTGTGGTTGGACATTTAGACTGTTTCCATGTTCTTGCGATAGTGAATAACGCTGCTATGAACATTGGTGGGCAAGCCTCCATTTATGCCTCGGTTCTCATTCTCTATTAAGCTCCTGATCCTGCACTAGGCCTGTTATGGACGCAGAGATAAAAAGTGAACTAAGTTGAAAAAAATCCATATCTTCAAGGATCTTCAATGCTGGGAGAAGCCAGATCGGAAACAAGCACCAGATGAACAAAAGTGCATTTCTGAGAGTGGAGGGTGGAGCATGCTATGAAGACGATAAAACAGAAATGTAAAGAGAATATTAGAAGAACAATTTTGGATTGAGGGTTAGAATCACAGGAGTCCATGCATGTGAGCACAATATGGCTAGAAACTACTGCTAACCAAAATGCTGGCAGTTCCCATCCACCCAGCCACTACTGATCTTCTCTCAAAAGCATAGCCGAGAAACTCCTACTCTGTCATGTGTGATCACAGTGAGCTGAAAGTTGACTCAGCAGCATCTAACAACAAAGCATTCTAATGCTTACTGTATTATTTCCATATATTTTATCTGCTATCATTTGCTATGGCCCATGATGTGATAGGGCCCTGCACCCCTGGGCTCAGTGGATCGTGAGGTACCTGCAGGATCTAAAAGCAGTCTCAAGGGAGTCAGTCCCTGGGTGCTTTGGGACTTTGCTGCTGTTGTGTCATCACCTGGGATAATACCTGGGAGGTTGAGTCAGAGGTAGATTCTACCCTTCCCACCCAGGCCTCTGTCCCCGGGTTCTCCTAACCCTTCTCAGGGTGAGTCTGCATGATCTCAACCTCCAGCCCCATGACCCATAAAGCCTAAGATGTCTGTTCTATTCATCATGCAGCACTCAGTAGGTGCTCTAAACAGATAAAAGAGATGCTGCAAGTGTCCGCCAGCTCAACCCAAGCCCTCAAACAAGCCCATCTCACGTGGAGAAGCTGAGGAAGCAAAGCTCTGTTTTGTTCAGGTAGGAAAGAGCAGTCGCATGGTGGTTGCAGTGCCAAGGGCTCATTCTCTTGTTTCTCTGGCCTCCCCTTCCTTTCAATAAGGCAGGATGTTTCGAGTCCAGCCATGCCCACCTTTCTCCTAAAGACAAGGTTCCCCCAACCTGGAAATGCTTCTCCATTTCCTGCTCTCCCAGGACTGTGTCACCCATCCCAAGAACCAGCTCAGATGAACCTTCAGCTCACCACACCCCAGGGAAGGGCAATTAGCCAGATCCACTAGCCCATGCAGAGCTGATGCAACAAAGGCAGAGCAAGGTCACCGAGGGGTCACACCAACACCACAGCACACGCTGGGAGAAAAGACTCCATGCAGGAGGTACCTCCTACAGAGCCGGACCAGCCTCCTATTGTGTGCGTGGCTCTAGCACTCTGTCTCCTGGCAATGGAGGCAGAGCAGCACCTTGGGAGATGTGCTATATGCGTTCATTCTGTGAGCATCGCTGCATACCTCCCATATCAGCATCAGCCAGGTTCCCTCTTGCAAGCAGAAGTCACACATGAAAAGGAGCGTGAAATGACACTGGGAGATGCAAAACACACAGGTGGGAGAGGCATATTTAGTGTTCAGGAAAAGTCAAGCTAGAGGGGAAACGGAGTCATAGGCCAGCATTGAAGGTCAAAATAGGAGAAGGAAATCTTGAGGTCAAGGTCTGAAAATAGTGCTAAGGGCTGAATTGGATATGATGGCTCAGAATACACAGTGAAAGGAAAGAGGCCCAGGCAGGTGACCCACATGCCAACAATGAAGAATGGATGTCTTCTCTCAAAGACTTGAGTAGATGGCTGAAGGAATCACTTAACCAAAGGGACCTCATTACTGCCAATTGCTTGCCATCATGGATGTTGTCATTTTTCTCCCCCTGACCTGGAGATCATTCAGAATCCCAGGACCAGGTTTAAGGCTAGAGGGAAGGTCACTTATCTGCTAGGGGGACCCAAAACAATGAGGAGAATGGAGTTCTTCCCACTACAGAACAGCAGATTGGTGATTCCAAATGAGGCTGAGGTGTGGCAAGGCTCTACCCAGGTTGCCCAACCTGCTGGGAAGACGTGAAACAAGTGTTTTCACACCAACATGAATCGGGCAGCCTTCCTCTCCCAACACCAGAATTCTGGGAAGTTTGACTAAGCTGTTCACCCTCAACATTGAATGAAATGAGGCCTGCTGTGTCAGAACCTGGGCGCCCACGAGGGCTGAGTCCCTCAGGCTATTATTTCCCTGTGATCAGGGAAAACAGCTAGAACCCTAACACCTCAGTGACCTCATGTCAAACTGGCTTCAAACTCTGGGCCCAAACTTCAGACAAAGGGCTGTGAAATCATATGGTTCAACCTTTTTTCTGAAGGAAGAGGGTCATGCTACCTCCATTCAGAGACCTTCAGAGGTAGGAAGCTCATTACCTCCCAAGACAGAGGTTAGTCCAGGTTGGCCATTCTGGTGAACAGAACGATCTTTCCGTCTCTCCATAACCATCTTCCTAAAACTTCCATAGGGCAGCCCAGTCCAGCCATCATGGGGCAGCCTGGTCCAGCCCTTGTGGGGCAGCCAGGTCCGGCCCCCATGGGGCAGCCTTGTCTGGCCCCAGAGGTCACACAATCAGGTACTTCCTTGCACACTGAGAGCCCTTCAGCTATCTGAAAAAGATGTCAAGTCTCTCATCACTCAACAATCATTGACAGGGCAGAGGCCATGTGCCAGGTAGTGAACAAGCCAACAGATAAGTCAGATAAGAGGCCCGCCCTGGTGGGGGAAGCAGCAAGCAAGAAGGTAATTCAGGTCAGAAGATAAGCACTCCCACAGAGCGTGAACAGAGCGAACAGGAGGGTGCTACCAACTTTCTAGGAGCCTGAGGCTTCACAGAAGCCACATTCCCGGTGAGCCTGCAGGAGTGAGCCACCACAGGAGCATTCCCAGCACAGGGACACGCGGCTACCCAGCAAGGCCCTGGACTTCCTGGACTTCAGAACCTCTGGTTCTGAGAAAGACCAAGTGTGCACTTTCGCAGCACATATACCAGAAGTGAGGATTGGCATGGCCCAGGTGAAAGGATGACACACAAATTCGTGAAGTATCCCATATTTTCATTTTGAAAAATGTCTACTGTGATTTGACTGCTCTTACCTCTACCCTAAGTCCCATCCCTAAAACTCTATTTTGTTTTCCTTCTTGATTATAGCAGTGCTATGAGAATAGGAGGGGAAAGGTATACTAGGAAGTGGAGGAATAAGGAGAGAGCAGGGGTGGAATGACATCTATTCATATTGCTAAAAAAAGAAAGAAAAACTGAGTGTGAGGTGGCCCAGAAACTAGGGCCAACAAGTCCAGGCCTGGGAGCCTCTCTCCTCTACTACCAACTGCCACCTCCTCCACCTCTGGGTCACCACAGGTCCCTCAACAATCCATGGGCTCCTGTCTTCTCTCAGCTTCCTGATCAACAAGAGATTCCCCGAAAATGGTGGGAACTTGGAGAACTGACACAAAGTGCACCCAGTATTCATTCACTTTGTTCATTGGTTCATCCATTCATTCGCTCTCTCATATATGCACAATCTCTTCCTTGCTGGAGCAGTCATAGGACTTGGCTCGTTGCCGAGGAGACTTGTCCAATCAGTCTAGCCCCCTCCCTCAGTTCTCTGGACTCAGGTGGCAGGTCCTACCTCAGTGCTCTGGACTCAGGTGGCAGGTAAGCAGAAATGAGATGGCATGAAATAACCCAAGTCACTACCCCTTCCCTCTAAGAACCATGGCACCTATCTACACCTTGCCAAGTATTAAGACAGCCATGGGCAGAGAGACGCTGGAGGACACTGTGGTTCCTGCCCTTGGAGAATTCAGTCTTCTCCTTGATTGCAAAACAGTACCGTTCTCCAGCTCCTTCATGTATTAAGCTTCAACTGCATTCCCAATGTTGAATGGGAATGTTTAAATAAAGTGTCCACCCTTAGTTCTCTGCAATAAAATTATCTTCTCCTCTCCCACCTTCCAATGCATTTATTGATCAGATATTGTGAGTGCCACACCACACACTAATATGGTTCTAACACTAAATCATAGATATGAGGTGACAATGAGGGGTCCTGGGCTTCAGGGAGCTGACTTTATAAAGCAAGGGGCAGACAATAAACAAGCACAAGAACAAATATTGTTAAGTGCTATGCTGATACAATAAAGGAAAAAAGAGATAGTGGCGGAGTTGCAGGAGACAGATTGTGGGAGCAGAAAAACATCTCCGAGAGGATATACTTGAAGTAAGGTGGCAAGTAGGAGTTGAGCACACAAAAATCAAGGATGAAATTGTATCAGTCAGAACAAATAGGAAGTTCAAGGGACCTGAGGTGGAAACAAGAGAACAAGAGTGTCTTATTCAATATACAGAAAAGCCAGTGAAGTTGATGCTAGTCAACAAGACAACTCTGTAAAAAATACACTTGCTGACTTTGAATGTATCATCAGGAAAAATCAATCACTAGAAAAAGGCATCCTATTTGGTAAAGTAGAAGGTCCGTTAGAATGAGGAAAACCTTCAACAGTATGAAGTGACACAATAGCTTAAGAGGCTAAACAAAGCAAAGACCATATTATATTTAAAGTGACCATGAATCAGGATCAATCTGAAGGTATCTAACAACCACCGCCACCACCTTTGTAAGACTTTGATTCTAAGTTAGGGCATGGCTTTCTCCCATGCCCACTTTTTCTCCCTCTAACACCATCAGGGAAGGCTAGCTTGTGCTGCAGTAACAGCCCCAAAGGCAGTAATTCAAAACCACAGTGGTTCACTTCTTGTCACCACATATCCATCACAGGTTGGCTAGGATTTCTGCTCCATCTTGTCTTCATTCTGGAACCCAGAGTAGTGGTAGATACACCACAATCTGAAATACTGTGGCAGAAGGAAAGAGAAAGTAAGACCACACTAGATTTTAAGACTTCTATCCAAAAAAGACATGTATCATGGCTACTCATATCTTCTTGACCCAAACAAGCCACAGAGACACGTTAACATTAAGGAGACAGGGAAGTACAATAATACCACGTGTCTGGAAGGAGGATTAGAAACATTTGTAAGATGGTTCTCAGGACCAACATAACTAACGCTTGTTAATTGGGAAGAATCTCCGAGTCAATGGTGAGGCTGCCCTATGATCCTTGCAAGGGTATTCTCTTTCACCAACATGCACTGAGGCCTCTATTGAAAGTGAAGATTAAATTTGGCAATAGACATGTATTCTCATTCTTCCCTTCCCTGGGCCCATCCCTCGACTGGGTCTTTTGCTATGATGTATCATTATTGTTATTACCAGCTACCATCAGTTTGGCCCTTGATGCATGGTGACCCCGTGCACAATGAACCGAAATGTTGCCTGGTCCTATGTCATCCTCATAATCCCACAACAGTACATGTGACCATTGGGGTCCACAGGGCTTCCACTGACTGTCTTTGAGAAGTGGATTGCCAGACCTTTCTTCTTAGCTCATCTAAGTCTGGATCCTGGTCAACATCATAGCAACACATCAGTCTCCAGTAACATATAAGTGGCGGCTGTGCATAAAGCACATTGACTGGAAATCAAGCCTGGGTATTCCACAGAGAAAGTAGAAATTCTACCACTGAACCATCACATACACCCAACTATAAATACTCACCTCTAAGATTCTAGGCGTGTTGGACTCTGTGGTATTTCTCCCTTTCTCAGTTAGCCTGCAAATGTAACATATCAATTGCATCTGTAAGTAGATGAAGCAAAGCAGCTTAATCAAGGGCAACTCCCTTCATGAAGCTGAAAGTGGTCTAAAGAATCAGGCTAAGATTAGAAAGGTATCACCTTTCCTTAATTCATCAGGAAGACTCTGGATCTGCTCCTCTTCCTCTTCTCTCCCCCTGCATGGACCACTGAGGAGAGGACCTCAGTTTCTGATGCAACCATAGCTCCTCTGGGTGAGGCCAAGAGACATCCAAAACCATAAAGATGTCCAAACATTGGCCCAGTTTCCTCCAAACAGACATAAATGACTTCACTCACATCCGGGCCCACCACACCCCTCCTCTGGACCTCAGGCACCATCTGGTACCCCCACCCTCAGGCAGCCCATAGCTTCACAGTGGTGGGAAGTGGGGCAGGGGAGAAGACTCAGCCACACCCAAACCCAACTGCCCCCTGGCTCCAGGGAGAGGGAGTCTTTGATGGTGCCTACCTTCATCCTTCAGCTGAGGAGTGACAGCCTGCATGCAGAGAGTCTGTGCCAAGCCACCCCAAATCCAGTTATTTTTAGTCTGTTTGTTTATCCCATTTCAAGCTAACTCTGTGTCACCACTTGTTATCATAACAGAGAGCACCTGGACGTGTCTCAGAAAAGCAACAAATAAGCTTTGGAGAGTGTCGGGGATTGCCAGGAACACCAACTGTGTTTCCAGCCTGATGCCCCAGTTGCGACAAAACATATTCCTTTCTTCCCTTCACACGAAAAGCCTAATCCAGATAAGCCAGCCAACAATGGCTACCTGACCTCCAAGACCTTCCTTTTTCCCTCAGTGCCATTGAACCTGGTGATGGGACACACACCCAAAGACCTCAGCCTGGCACAGGCTAGAACGCAGGTCCTGGCCAGGCACCAGGTCTTGACACTGCCTTAACATTCAAGGCGTCAGCTTAGGCCAAAGTCGGTTTCCCCATCCTCCACGTACTAGTCTCTGGCCAACTTGTTCAACAATATCCGAGGAACCAAAGATTGGGACCATCTTGAGGGTCCCATAAGTCAGTGACATGGTCACCTATCTAGACAGGCTGAGGATTAAGAGAATCATTATCCCGACCATGTCCTGGCAACCTTGTCCACTGAGAGGTCATAGACAACTTCAGCAGACCTTGACTTCTACTAACACAATTGAATGCCAGAGGGTTTGAAAAAAGTGGTCACCCTGGTGGCTGATCCACAGTGTTCCCCTCACATCTACCACGCAAGCCTCACTCTGTGTTTGACCAGATTCCAAGACTTAAGTCTTCTCTCAGCCTGTCTTCTTTCATCATCATTGGCTCCTACTCTCCAACCTGATGGTCCTCATGACTCAGGTCTTCATTAGCTCAGGGCTAGATCTCCAAGCAGCCTTCCAAGCAGTCACCACGCATCTAGTCTTTCCTTGCAGTCAATCAGTGACTCTCTAGAATCATGTCCTTCTGTTTCACAACCCTCTAAAGTTCTCACCATGACCATTCTCTCAGAAGTTATTGCACATCCACCATGTGCACTTCAATCTGCCAGGAGCTATGACTACAATAACAAGCAAAAAAAAAAACCTGAATTTTTTTTTTGGGGGGGTGCAGAGGCAATGTTACCTGCTTTCCACAAATCAGCTAGACCCTCTACATCTAAGAGCTCAAGCTCTGCAGTCAGATTTCAGACCTTATCTCTTCCGCTCACTGCGTATCTTGGCTATTACTATTGCTGCAACTACCACTGCCACTACTTACAGGTCCCTTGATCCAGGGCACTGGTCCCACAGTGATACTTGGACAAAGAGCACAAATCAATGTGACAAAAGAATAACAGCTTGGTGGTGCCCTTTTCTTCAGTCTCAATGGCTATGAGATGTGGAGGGTGAATCATAAGATTAAGATTTGGATGGAAATTAAGTGTGGAGGCAAGGGCAGGAGGCAAGGGGCAGTCACAGGAGGTCCTGGGCAGTTGGCAATGGTTGGCTTTGTTCTTTATCCACAGATGTTTCTGGGTTGGGGATAGAACACCCAGAATCGCCATGAAGGGATGAGATGTGATGAGGGGCAGACCTTGCGCTGGGGCAGGGTTCATGGAGGAGAATAAAGACAATCGTGAAGAGTAGAGTATGGAAGTCTTGATAACTAATGGCTTACAGAGCAAGGTGTAGAGCAGGTCAGAACCAAAGCACAGGAAGCTCCTTGTGTCACAGACTAATTTTCTGGAGGAGGGGAGGTCTCATCATCCTGTCAACATCTCGATAAAGAAAAGCTCTAGACCTAGAAGATGTCCTGACCTGAAGCTGGACAGCTCAGCAAGGAACAGGTGTCCAACAAGCAGGTGCCTCCGTCCTAAGTCCCAAGAATGGGAAAGCTCTGAGAGACAGTATAGCACCCATCCCCATCCCCATCACCAGACACCTCCTATCAGGCCAGGCAAAGAGAAGTCTGCCTCCCATCCCTTCTTTACCTTGGTCTGAAGTCTGATCCATTTCTCCACCCACAGGGAGCCGTGAAGTCTTAGCCCCATCTCCCTAGAACAACAGTCAGGCATCCCCTCTTTACTTGGTAGAGAGATCCTGTCTAAGGGTCCAATGGGCTCTCTCTGTCCCTTCTTGACTGGTGTGTGTAACAGAGCATGCATCTGGTAGCTATGTGAACACCACCAGAACCCTCTGTTAGGGGCTGATCTGCTGTGAAGGGAGGGCTCATGCCATTCAACCACACAGCACACTGTTGAATTCCATCCTTAGAAGCTACCCATGGCTTTGAAATATACAGAAAGTAGCTCAGGTTCACACAGCCATATCAGTGCAAAGCAAAACCACAATGGGATACTATTTTTCACTTATCAAGTTGACAAAAGTTAACAGGTCTGATAACACTCAGTTTAGATGAAGATACTAAAGTTATGGGGCAGTCAGCCACTCTTATCTGGCTGGTGATAAGTCCCTAGGTGGCACAAATAGTTTGTGCTCAAATGATATCCTAAAAGTTAGCAATGTGAACCCACCCACTGGTGTGGAAGGAAAGTCTCACGTGCAACTAACAACAGCAGCACATCGGGTTGGTGGGAGAGGAAGGAGGTTCCATCTCCTTGCAAGACACTATGGCTGACCCAATCACCCTTTAAAATGTGTGTGTGCTTTGAGAAGCCTCCTCCTGATTAGACATTTCCTCTACAGGTGCACACATTCCTCAGAAATTCACTGGATTGTCACAGAAAGAGACAAAGTAATCAGTAAGTCCACCAAAGGACAGTGGTCAGAAAAAATTAAGGGTCATGTATACATGCACAAAGGAATCACATGAAACTATTAAAAAGGTCCACCACCCATCTGTCAGTGTGCTCTATTGGAATGGTTTGTGTTCTGCTGAAATGCTGAAAGTTTTGCCACCCATATTTCAAAAACTACCAGGGTCACCAATGGTGGGCCATTCTCAGCAGTAGCAAAGAGCAAGAAGAAAGACCTGGTGATCTAATTCCAAAGATCAGCTGTGGGAAATGCTATAGATCACAACAGAACATGTCCAGCTCACTTAGCAACTGCTAGAGAGGTGCATCATGTTTGGAAATTAGAAGGCCAGCAAGGGCTGGCAAAATAGCTACAATGATGGACTCAAACCTGTAAGTGGCCATAAGGATGCAAGATGGGATGATGTTCCATTCATGGTGGTACGCAGGCTCACCACGAGTCAAAAACAATTAACAACAAGAGTTAAAAAGCAGCCACGTATAAGCTGGTACAGAATGAGGTCAATATCAGCCAACTTTTAAAAGGAAAAAAAAATGGGCAGCTCAGCACATGTACACACTGCAGTGTATATAAAAGAAAGGGGTTAGGTGTATCAAACATACTCATCACACTGATGCCTATAGGCTTTAGTGTGCATGGCTCGGGAAGGACACAAAGACATGCTGGACACAGTGGTTGCTGCACAGTGAGCAAATGAGGTGGTTGAAAATGAGGGGAGGGAAAGACAGCTGTATTTGTCACTGTCCACTCATTCTTTTGTACTGTATTTACAAGGCAGCTCAGGAAGTCAAGGCAAAGTATTATAATGAAATGTGCAAGGAACTGGAGTTGGAAGATCAAAAGAGCCAAACTCTCTCAGCATTTCAGCTGAAGGAACTGAATAACAAATTCAAGCCATGGGTCGCAATGGCTTAATGATGCCATGGGCAAAATAGTGAATGATTCAGGAAGCATGAAAAAAAGATGAAAGAGTATACAAAGTCACTGTGCCAAAAAGAAGTGGCTGACACAGAAGAATTTAAAGAAATAATATATGATCAAGAGGCAATGGTGATGAAGGAGGGTTCAGGCAGCTCTGAAGGACTTGGCAAAAAACAAAGACCCAGGAATTGATGGGATACCAATTGACATATTTCAACAAATAGATGCTACCCTGGATGTGCTTACCAAGTTGTGCCAAGAAGTTTGGAGGACAACTACTTGGCCAGCTGACTGGAAGAGATCCATATTTATTCCCATTCTAAAAAAAGGTTACCCAACAGAGTGTGGAAATTATCAGACAATATCACTAATCACACACTAGCAAAATCCTGCTGAAGATCATCCAGAAATGACTGCAACAGTACACTGACAGAGAATTACCAGAAATACAAGCTGAGTTTAGAAGAGGTCATGGCACTAGAGACGTTATTGCCAATGTCAGATGGATCTTGGCAGAAAGAAATGAGTACCAGATGAATGTCTATCTGTGTTTCATGGACTCTGCAAAGGCACTAGACTGTGTGGACCTCACCAAATTGTGGCTAACCTTGATGAAAATGGGAATCACAAAACACTTGATTGTATTTATCCAAAATCTGTACTTGGACCAGGAAGCAGTCCTCAGAACAAAGTAGGAAAACACTGTATGGCTCAAAATCAAGAAGGGAGTGCATCAGGGACACAACCTGTCTCCGTATTACTTGAATCTATATGCAGAACAGCATATAGGAAGCCAGGCTTTATGAAAAGGAGTGTGGCATCAGGATTGGAGGAAGATTCATCAACAACCTATTTTATACAAATGACACTACCTTGCTTGCTGAAACTGACTAAGACCTGAAGCACATGCTGCAGAAAGTCAAGTATGGTAATCTTCAATATGAATTGAAGCCTAACATCAAGAAGAAAAAGATTCTATAGGCCTAGTGGCAAAAAGCTGTGCTGCAATCCCAAAGGTGCATGGTTCAAATCCACCAGATGCCTCATTGGAGGAGGGGCAATCCAGTCAGATCCAATTTGACGGTGTACACACACACACACACACACAAGATGACAAAGATTCTACCACTAAGCCAATTGGCAGCACCATGATAGATGGAGAGGAGATTGAGGTTGTTAACAATTACAACTTGCTTGACTCCACAATCAACACTCTTAGCATCAGCTGTCAGGAAATCAAAAGACAAATTGCAATGGGAAGATCTGCTGTCAGGGACCTCTCCAGAGTGCTGAAAAGCAACGATGTTAATCCAGAGACTAAGGAGCACCTAATCCAGGCCATGGTCTTCGCAAGTACCTGCTGTGCTTCAGAGAGCTGGACAATGACTAAGGATGACAGCAGAAGAATCAGTACCCTTGAACTGTGGTGCTGAAAAAGTCTTGAACATACCATGTACTGCCAAGAAAACAAATAGGCCTGGCTTGGAGAAGTTTCTCCTTGGAGGCTAGGATTTTGAAACTCTGACTTACATACTTTGGGCACATAGCCAGGAGAGACAAGTCCTTGGAGAAGGACATCATGCTTGGAAGGGTGGAGGGACAGCGCAGGAGAGGCAGATCCCAGATGAGATGGATTGACCAGTGACTGAGGCAATAGGGGTTGATGTGTCAGGGTTAGACTGGCGCAGGACAGGGTAGGGTTCAGAGCTGCTGTACATAGGGTCTCTATGGGCCACAGGTGACTCAACGGCACATTAACAACAACTCTGTTACCTTAAGGAAATCAACAAGTCCAAGTACTTCGTGCCTGTATCTATCTATGTTATATTCTTCCCATTTCTACCCCAGAAGATAATACCTTACAGTGACAAACATGTTTCTTCATCAAATCCTTGGAGTTTGGCACTGTGCTTGGCACATAGGTAGATTGGAAAGGGTCTAGAAGGAGAAAAGCCAGCTCTGGAGTTCAAGGCCTTCCATTTTTCCCTGACAAGCTGTCAGAGGCCAGGACTTGCCCTTCCAGCAGGGTTCTAGTGAAGCCATGATAGTGAATCAGGTCCAACCTCCAACTACACTGGTCTCCAGGGAGCAGCCGGCCCAGTCCCAGAAGCAGCTTTAAGAAGGGAGCACTCAGGGCACTGGACCGGCTCTCCAGGCAGTAATAAGACCGGGACAAGTCAGCCTAGGACTGTTGTAGTCTCAAGAATAATGGCTTCTGTTGACTAACTTTTGTACATAATTCCACCCAGGATGAGTCAACAGCCAGGGCAGAGAGGAGCTCCCACAAGCTGGCAAAAAAAAAAAAAAAATCTGTGGGGAAGGATGACAAGGCAGAAAATAGGGTGCTCTGACCACCGAGAGAAAGGCCTTAGAGTCTGAGGGGCCCGTCTCAGAACAGACTAGTTGCATCTGCACAAACTTCTGTGAGAAGATTACTACGTCCAGGCTCAGGGTCGACCACGTTGAGTAGAGAGAGTGACCATCCACTTAAGTGGCACTAACAGACCACCCTCTTTCTCTGACACAGGCCTCTGCTCCCTCAGCTTGGCTGGGATAGTCCACCCCACCTGATTCTACCTAATCATTCTCCAAAGACAGCCACTGATTACACAATGTTTCCATTTATTAAGCCCCACATCCTCACACAAGTCACTGTGACCTGGCAGAGGGCCCCAGGGTTGACCCTTGCCAGCCTCACAGGGCAGTAACCTAAGTTTTTCTAGCAGTCAAATCCCATATCATCATTTACTGCCTGGGTAAACTGGAACCAATCATTTCATTTCCAGTTCCTCAGTCTCCTCACCTGTGCAATGGGCTTATGATCATGATTTCTCTCTTGATTTCTCCCTCTTTCTGGTCTGGGCAGGGAGGGGCAAAAGCAAGTTCTAGGAGGAGAGGGCCACTCAAAGACCGGTAGCAGCACCTCCCCGGCACCTTTGTTTACTCTCTCGAGTCCTCTTCCTTGCGCAGGCCTTCCCATCCTAGCCCCTGCTTCTGCAACAGCAGCAAATCCTTGTCAGCAAACAGCACATTAATTGCTTCTTGGCTGGTTTTCAAATGATATCACAGAACCATGCTGCTCAATTTGAGCAAATGGAAAGAAGGAAGGAGGGGCTCCCAGCAACTCGTGCAAGAGCCCGGGATGATGGGTAGCTCTAGTTACTAATTAATTGACTGCTCAGATGGAACAAATCTGAAACCCCAACAGGTCGGGTGAGTGAGTGCTGGGCACCCCGCCAGCCCTTTTCATTAAAGGAGAGAAGAGCCCTGTCTCAATCCCCTTCAGGAGGGGGAGCCCTGGAGTCCTGCCACCCACCACCCAAAGCAGCCAACAGAGCAGAGGACCACCTGAGCCATTCACACTCATTCATTCATTCATTCACTCACCCACCCAGCATGTGCTTAGCCCCTGCTAGTTGGGGTGTGCCTACAGCACTCGCGGCCGTATCTCAGACCTAGCACAGTACCAAATATTTTCCAGAAAAGATTATATGTGTATGTGTTGTCTCAGTGTAAGTAAATACCAAGTAAATGAAAGGACACAGCAGTGAATGTAATCATAAATACCAACTGTAGTGCTAGACTCCTAGGCTACGATAATGCATAAAACCAACACAGGTCCAGCTTTCATGGCGACCAGTTGGTGTGGGAATTGCTATTCAACAAATAACCAGACAGTTAAAGACAATGAGCAATATTGTTTATATAAGTAGTCTTAGTAAGTGCCATTAAAAAAAAGAGACCCATCCACACATCCTAACTGGGACACACGCCCCATCCTGGCTGTCCCTCTACAGGCATGGATTGGGGAGGGGCTTACCAACCAACATGGCTTCCTACTACCTTGAACCCCTGCCCTGCACAGTCAACTCTTTGCACCCCAACACCACAGAAGACTCAGTGGTTTCCTGTCTGACGACCTGCTGAGCCAGTCATGCCTGGGAGTGTGTGGTGCGGCTGACTGCAAGATGCATGCTGAGGGTGTTGCCACCCTCCGAAGTAGGGGCAGTGGTCACTGCTGCTCACGCAGGACCCCTCGATGCGGGGACGCTGTAGGATCCTGACACTATGCCAGGAGTCACAGCCAGGTCCCGACCACAATCTGAGAGAGCCCCAGCCCGCCATTCCCAGCTGAGCTCCCTGCCTCCCGATACTTCCCCAACTAGCTTGCACATCTGGAGTCTGAGAAGGATGCATTTCCAGAAGAACATACTTTGGGGAGAGGTTGAGGAAACAGGCCTGGGTTTGGGTCTCCGTTCTGCTCCTTCTTACAGTGAGGTGTGGGGTAGATTGCTTCGCCACCTGAGACTCAATTACTCCATTTGTAAAACTGTCAGCTGAGGGGCAGCCACCAGATCACATATACCAAAAAAAAAAAAAAATCTTACAGGCCCATACAGATGGGGGAGGCTGACCATCGATGACTTCATTCCCCTGGCTTCCTTCTCTAATTATTAGTCGAGTGAAGGATGTGCAAGCATCGTGGGCCCCAAGGTCTGTTTCTCCCAACAGGTCTTTCCACCTGGGTCACAGTTTACTGCCCCAGGTGTGTGTTTAACTAGCTTCCACCTGCCTCCTTCTCCCTGAGCCAGCAATCACGTACCAGCACCAGGTCCTCTCCCTCCCAGAACTGCCTAATATTTGGAAAGTGACAAACTACTTTTAAATGTTATCTGTATCAGTGTTAATTCAATGATGACTCCAGGATTTCTCAAAGAAAAGGAGCTTATGGGTGGCCATCCGGTGAAGAGGGGCTGGGAACTGGTCAGACTGGATTTGGGCAGCAAATGCGAGTTTGCTATGGATTGCTCATCTCTTAGGGTATTGTTAGAAGGTGTTGAAGGAGACTGGGAAGACACCCCTTGAAACCACCACTGTTATTCGTAACAACAGCAACAACTTTCTTCATTTATTGACCCAGGCACTGGGCCAAGGGCTTTACACACATAATCGCCTTTAGTTTTGTTGATAACCAATGAAGTATTATTACCTCCCTCCCGTTTTACAGATAAGGAAACTAAGGTATTAAAAGGTCAAAATCCTGCAGCTGGCTCAGAGCGGGCTAAGACTTGAACCCAGGTCTGTCAGGTCCGAAACCCACCACTGTTTGTAAATGTTGTTCCTCTCCTGACTTCCCTCCCTGGCTGCCCCACGCTCCGCTCCCATTCCACTCGAGGACACCCTCCCCACTCCGCCCGACCACCCAGGCCGCCAGTCTGCAGCTGGAGGGCTTCAAACTTCAAACTTCCCGCTAATGGATTTCTGAGCAGGATTTTTTTTTTCCTGGCGAGAGACTGAAAAGGCTGTGCCTCATAGTTATTGCTGTCTAGGGCTTTGGAAACATCAGGGATGCTTAGACCAACTCAGGAGGCCAGTGGGCACTTGCTCAGGTCTGAGCCCCTCGCTTGGGACCTCCCCAGATGGGGGGATGTGAAGGCTGTTCCAAATTCCCCTTTCTTGACACACCTGACAGATTCTCTTGCCCAGATGCCGGCCCAGCCCTCGAGATGCGCTGCACAGTTAAGGCCCCCACCTGCAAGGAATGTGTCTCCATAATCCCCGCGCTCTGTGCAGGGCAGCCGGTTTGCAGAGAACGGCAGCAAATCCCAGGATAAAAGCAGAAGCCATCCTGTTGACAATTCATTTGTGTTTCTCCCCCAAATCCATCCACAACAGAACTGTTAAGCTCATGTTTCCTCTCCTGTTGCAAACAATTGTAAAAATGATTGGTATCTGCCCTCAGTGTAGAGCCTGTCTGCTTCATCCCTAGGCTAAATCTTTCTGGAAGGGCTGCATGTGTGAAAAGCATGCATTCTCAAGATGTGCAGATGATGGTTACTCTTAGGGACGCTAATCCTTCCCTCAGCTCAGAGGAGAAAAATGCAAAGGTTGGTCAACATAACATATGGAAACCAGAGTGTAGACCTAGGGCAAGGTACCTGAGGGCAGCAAAGTTGGGTTGTATATGTCCATGAGGCTGTTCCAGGGGCCATTCTTCTGCCACTAGTCCTCTAACCTCCTGCATGGCTCTTGTTTTCTTTTATGTGTAGCCCTAAAAATCTCTTCTTCTCAAAGCAAAAATAATATTGGAGAACAGGGTAGAGGGAGTAAGGAGAGAAGTGAGGCTGAGGGTCAAGACACCTGGTTCTGATGTCAACTCTGACCCTTCCTGGCTGTGCCTTCATGGAAACAGGCTCTTCCCCTGGCTGGACTTAGGTTTCCTCTCCTGGCCACTTGAAACAGAAGATCCCTCAGTCCCTACTCAGCTGATATCTCATAGAGATTCAGAGATATTGAAATCAAAACACACTCCAGAACCCTTCACAGCCACATTTAGAGGACTAACATTTAGTACCCTTAGTTAAACGGCATCTGTGGGGCCATCTATCTGTATCAGACAATTGAAGAAAATGTCTTATTAACCTGAAGAGGTCAGGATTGATGGGTTGGCACAGTGACTATGGGTGCAAGTATCAGAAATAATGAAGATGGTATCGGATGGGGCAAAGTTCAGACCTGTTGTTCTTAGGTTTGCTGTGACTCATACTCGACTTGTCTTTCCCATACAAAACTCCCCTTCTAGTAACACATTTAATTTTGTTGGATGATCTACCCCTTCCACACTTTCAGCCCACAAAGGGTGGAGCACTAGTCCCATGCCTAAATGAATCTGTACACTGCATTTCCTTGCTGTTTTTGTTATGTACCATCAAGTCAGAACTGACTTATAGCTGTCCCTCCAGTGAGTTTTCAGAGGTAGTAAATCATGCTGGAGGAGACTGGTCATCTTTCTCCCATGAAGCAGTTGGTGGATTTGAATAGCATGCCTTCAAGTTGACAGTGCAGCTCCTAACCACTAGGCCACCAGAGTATTCCCCTGAGTCAAGGAATTAGTTCATAGAAAACTACATGACCAAAGCCAGTCCAAACAGGCAGGGTCAACCACAGACCTACACTAGAAATGCTAGGATAAAGCTTCTCTAGTTCATTGAATAATATAAGACTGAGTATGGGAGTAGAGCTTCCAATACCATATTTTACGATGTAGTGTTTGTAATAGAACCAATTCTGCTTTAAAAAAGCCAAGGAATGGAGAAAATTAAACCCCATTCAGGAGATAAGAGTTTTGAGTATTGAATTTAACATACTGAATCTCCCCATCAACTATTTAGACAGAGAATAGTAAGGGAACATCAAATCTGGTTCTTTCTAGTTCTCATCCTCCCTTTAAATTAGTTCTTTCCTGGTTAAGGGTGTGCCTGAAAGGTACAAACTGTTAACACACTTAGCTGCTAACCTCAATTTTGGCAGTTCATGTCTCCCTTGAGGCCCTTAGGAAGAACAGACTGGTGATCTACTTCTGAAAAGCCGGTCACTAGAAACCATGTGGAGCACAGTTCTGCTCAGATGCACATGGCAACTGGTTGGGTTGGTTTGTTGTTCCAACTAAGAAATCAGAACAGAGCCATGAGTACGTATAGTCAATTCTCTGGATTGGAAATAGATTCATCTCATCGACAGATTCAGTAAATATTCTTCTTAGGTTTTGCTGAGTCAATCCTGACTCATAGCAACCACATGAACAATGGATCCTTTCCCACCTCCCAATCTCTGCGAATGCTCAAGACCATACATTGTTACAATCACTTTGTCGATCTCCATGAGAGTCTTCCTCTGCTTTGGTGACCCTCAACTTTATCAACCATCTTGTCTTTTTCCAAGGACTTGCACCTTTGAAACCATGTACAAAGTATGTGAAATAAGGTTTCAACAGTCTTACCTCCAATCTCTAATAACTACTATTGAGAATCAACTGTCTGCAATCAATAGTGATCAAGGGACTGTGAGGGTAGGGTCTCTAATGAGGACACAGATCGTGAGGACACAACCCCATACACGAGCAGTTTTGTTACAGTGTGATGACAGCAGAGAAGTAGCGAGCCTGTAGATACACAGATCCTCTACTCCAGTGGAGATCACAGGATGCTTCTAGAAAGTCTGCCCTGGTAGATCAAAACCATCACACTCTTCACTAATTAATCTCAACAATTTCTATAGCACCTTGTCTCAGAGGACAGGCACAGATTGCCATCCTCATTTTATAAAGAAGGAAGGAAGGAAGGTAGGAAGGAGGGAGGGAAGGGAGGGAAGGAAGGGAAGGAAGGGAAGGAAGGGAAGGAAGGGAAGGAAGGGAAGGAAGGAAGGAAGGAAGGAAAAGAAGATGAAAATTAAAGGAAAGGAAAGAAATGAAGGAGAAAGAAGGGAAGAAGGAAAGGAGGAGGGAGGACAGAAGAGAAGAGACAAGAGTAGCCTACTTGAGTTCAGGCAGCACATTTGGGGCCAAGCAGAAGGAGCCCCCATCTCACAAATCCTGCTCTATCGCCTTATATCACAACATCCGTTATGAGTTTAAACCTCACAGCACCTTAGTTGTTGTTGTTTGTTGTTATGTGCCTTCGAGTCACTTGCAACTTATAGTGACCCTATGTACAACAACCCTAAACTCTGCTGTCCTGTGCCAATTGCACCATCTCCGACATACCCATCCTGATTACCCCAGTCACTGAATCAATCCACCTCATAGAGGACCTTCCCCTCCTGTGCTGTCCCTCCACCCTACCAAGCATGATGTCCCTCTCCAAGGACTGGTCCCTCCTTATAACATATCCAAAGTATGTTAGATGGAGCCTCAGAATCCTTGCCTCCAAGGAGCCGCCCAGTTTAACCCTTTCCAGGATGAATCACAGCACCAACACAGCACCTTAGTGTTGGCATCAAACATAAAAGGATCTCAGAGGCTATCTGGAAGATGCGATGATAAGTGAGAGTCAGGCTAGACCAGATCCTGGGGTTGTGGGGTGGCGGTGGGGGGGGGGTGTATGTATCTACTGACCAGGAGGAACTCCTATAGTATCACTAATGTGATTGTGGTGTTCCTCAGCCCACCATTACAGACCCAGATCAAATTCTCAAGTATGGAAACCATTGGTGATGGTAAAGTTTTCTGAACTGATACACAAAAAACTCTAGAGGATGACAAAAAAAAAGGTCTGTGACTACTGGCCAGGAGTGAAGGGGTCAGGTGCCAGAATCATCCCTATGCACAGTCTCACTCTGGGACAATGAACTTGAGGCTAAGGATGAAATAAAATTCTATCTTACCTTTGTTTTACCATTATATGGTGAAGAGCAAAGAAAAGAGATAATAAAAGAGCTTAAGAACATATCCTTTGGCATCACAAAGTCTCCAATTTGTCATTTATTAAGCAATGCAACATGTTCCTTAAAATAATATTTACTATTGTTATTATTATTGTATGTGCCTTTAGGTCAGTATGACTCATAGCAACCCTACGAACAAATTATCTGAACCCTGACCTTTCCTGAGCCATCCTCACCATCTCTGACATACTAAGTCCATTGTTGCAGTCACTGCACAATTTCCCTGGTTGAGGGTCTTTCCTCTCTTTTGTCAGCCTTCCACCTTTATAAACCCAATGTCTCTATCCAATTAATAACCCCTCCAAGCAATGTACCCAATGAGATAGAGTTTTATCATCTTTGCCTCCAAGGAGCATTCTGGTTGCACCTTATCCAAGACATATCTATTTCTTCTTCTGGCAGTCCAGCTCTGAGCAGCAGCATAGCAAGTGATTAAAAGATCAAAGCCTGAATCAGACATACCTTGGTCCTCAAACTGACATCATTGCTCTTCAGTAATTTGGAGAAGTCCCTGGCTACAGATTTCCCAGTGCGATGCATCTCCTCATCTCCTGAATGCTAGTACCAAGCATATTATTGTGGATTCAAGCCAGATGAAGGGATTGACAATTTCAATCTTTTCTCCATCGATCATGTTGCCTATTATTAGTCCAGTGGTGAGAAATTTTGTTTTCTTGACATTGAGCAATCTAGATTGAAGGCTATAGTCTTTGATCTTCTGGAGCAAGTGTTTCAAGTGTTCCTTGCTTTCAGCAAGCAAGGTTGTGTCGTCTGCATAATGAAGGTTATTGATGGGTCTTCCACCAATCCTGATAGCACAGTCTTATTCACAAAGTACAGCTTCTTAAAGAACTTTCTCAGCATACAAACTGAATAGTTATGGGGAAAGATTTAACCCTGACACAAGTTATGTGCTGTAGCCACCCTATATAACTATATACAACAGCCCTAAACCCTGTTCTATTTCTTGCCAATCTTATTGTCTCTGACATGCCTATCCATTACCTCAGTGATGGAATCAATCCACTTCATCGAGGGTCTTCCTCTCCTGCACTGTCCCTCCACCCTCCCAAGCATAATGTCCCTCTCTAAGGACTGATCCCTCCTTACAACATGTCCAAAGTATGTCAGATGAAGCTTCAAAATCCTTGCCTCCAAGGAGCAGCCTGGCTTCACCCTCTCCAGGACGAACTTGTGTGAACAACCCTGACACATACCTTTCCCAAAGTTTAAACCATGCAGTGTTCCTTTACTTTGCGTGTACAATAACTTCTAAGTATAGATTTTACATGAACACAATTGAGTATTCTTGGATTCCCATTCTTCTCAATGTGAGCCATAATTTATTATGATCCACACAGTGAAATGTCATTGCATAGTCCATAATGCACAAATAGACATTTTTCTGGTATTCTTTGCTTTTAGCTAGGATCCATCTAGCATTAGCAGTGATATCCCTGGGGCCACAGCCTCTTCTAAACCCATCTTGAACTTATGGCTGTTCTCTATGTATTGTTCTAGTTGTTTTTTCATTATCTTCAGCAGTATTTTGTTTGCAAGTGATATTACTGATATTGTCCAATAATTTTCATATTCTCTTGGATCGCCTTCCTTGGGAATGGAAACAAATATGGAACTCTTCCAGTCAAACAACCAGATAGCTGTTCTCCAAATTTCCTGACATAAACTGATGAGTACATCCAGGCTGCGTCTGTCATTTGAAACATGTTAATTGGCATCTCATCAATTCCTGGAGACTTACTTTCTGCCAATGCCTTCAGTGCAGCTTGACCTTCTTCTCTGGAGTTTATCCCACCTCAATTTAAAAATCATCTTAAGGACAGTTTGATGCATTGAAGACCAGATGAGTTATGGGATGACATAAAGTTTACTATTCATGAGGAGAGCAAAAGATCATTACAATGGCAGAAGAGAAAGAAAAAGGGGGGGGGAAGAAAGAAAAAGACCCTGAAAATTGTACTAGAGCATAGAGAAAACAAAGGGAAGAGATACTGAAGTAAAAGAGCTGAACAAAAAATTTCAAAGGGCAACTCAAGAAGACAAAACAAAGTATTATAATGGAATGTGCAGAGAGCTGGAATAGGAGAATAAAAAGGGAAGAACTTACTTGGCATTTCTAAAGCTAAAATCAAGCTTGAAGTTGTAATACTTTAGAGACGCTACAGTTAAATATTCAATGGTCCAGGAAGCATCAAAAGAA
>NW_006399814.1:11131648-11133348 GCF_000299155.1 Elephantulus edwardii
TATTTCCTGTGAGTCAACAACAAACATGGGCCCAATGATTGGTAGAAATAGGTGCAAGGGCATGGGAGGTAGCACCTCTGACCAAGCAGCTATATGTTTGCTGTTACAGATTTTATTGATGGTGACAGTTTCCCTTCATGCAGTGGGTAAAGTCAGACTCAGTCATCCTCACATTATCACGGCTCCTTTCACAAGCATATAGATTGAAAAATTATGGAGAAAGGATGCATCCCTTTCTTGATATTGAATCATGCAGTGTTCCCTTGCTTTGATTAGAAGACAGCTTCCTGATCTAGCTTTTTTCCTTGATATTGAGGCATAATCTATCTATCTATCTATCTATCTATCTAGTTAGTATCCAAGTGCTTAATCACTCTGCCACCAGGGCTTCTAAATGGAGATGGATACACTAATTGAAAACAAGAGATAAAGAGACTGGAAATCCGCCTTTTCTGGAAACTTTCGTTAAAATATCAATTTAAAAAACAGAAGAATACATGAAGTACAATGTATATAAACAGAGAGAGAGCGAGAGAAGCAAAGCAAAGCAAACTGGGGGTGGGAACAGGTAGGGAGGAAGTAAAAAAAAATTAGATAAAGAGTCTGGGGTCTAGGAGTTTAGAATCTCAGCCTTCCACAAAAAACCAAAATATTTTAAAAAGCAGTCCATTGCTCCCCCAGATCTACACAGCCCATGACTAGGAAACTGTGGCCTTTCCTCCTGCTTCAACTTCCCACTTCTGACTAGGTCCTGCCAGAAGCCTCAAGCCCACAGGTTAGAAACCAATCTCCTTCACCATTTAGAGAACATTAGGCTGCTGACAAGGGGCCCCAACACCAATCTCAGGATGCTAGAGCTGCTCACAGGGGCAGCAACCCACTCAGCCCCTAGTCCCCTCAGCCCTGAAGCCCCATATTTCATCAGGTCGAGGGGCAGGGTGATGGAGCCTGCTCAGTTTTCTAACATGAGAAATGTCTTTCTTTTTTGTTTTTTCTTTAAAGCAGACCTGGGTAAGCATGCTGCCTACCTCCTGGAGGGCTTCTTCCAAGGACTATGACCACAAGACAACTCCAGTGGCCAGTGACAGGAGGAGTGAAGCCAGCACAGTTTCCATGGGCAACAAATAGCTTGGTTGTAGGGGCCCAGGACAAAGTGCTGAGAGCAGGCCCTTAGACATGAAGCTTAACCTCAGTTCACAGCTTAATCTCTGTTCACCAGGTCCTGGGAAGGTAGGCTGGATTGTACAAGAGCCTGAGCTTAGCAGGCAGACTCAAGTTCAAATACCCATTTGACTCACTGTTTTCTTTCCCCAGAATAAGTGGTTTTAGGCAAGCTGAAATCCCAATGCCATCCTTTTTCCTGCTTCCATTTCAGAAGTGTCTTTAAGAAGTAACTTGAAGTTTCAAGGCAGAAACCTTATCTGCTTCCCATTTCACTGGAGGGGACCAACCTACAAGGTATTCAGCCTCTCTATCAGCTCTTTTCCTAGATGTAGTCATTCTGATTCCTCTGAGGTCTGTGCATATATAGTCACCATATTTTTAAATATATTCACAGTGGAAAAAAAAAAACAGGTTTTTTTTTAACGTTTTACAATCAGTCTTTTGATCTCCAGCCTCATTTGTCACAAAAGTTATATTTTCCAACTACTACTGTTTTCAACTTTGCCATTCCAGTCACCAATTATTATTAATGCATC
>NW_006399814.1:11135163-11155307 GCF_000299155.1 Elephantulus edwardii
GGTGCTCCTTAGAGGCAAGGATGGTGAAACTTCACCTCACACATTTTGAGTATGTTGTCAGAGAAGACCAGACCTTGAGAAAATACATCATTTTAAGAAAGTTGGAGAGTCAGAGAAAGAGGAAGACCCTCAATGAGATGAATTGATACAGTGACTATCGCAATGGGCCCAAGCCTATAGGATCATAATGATGGTACAAGATAGGTCAAGCTTCATAGGGAGACTGTAGACCATAGGCAACTCTTCAGGACCTAACAGCAGCAAGGATTCACAGATACAAAGTGGTAAACCTGAAATATGAATCTAGACTAATCTACACAGAAAACATTGACTTTGAGATTGGCGGTTTACATACCTTCTTCATTCTTATTTGTTCCATATTGTCCTTTAAGTAGAATTCCTGGTGGCATAGTGATGAAGTTGGCCAAAAGGTTGGCAATTCAAATCCACCAGACTGTCTGTGGAAGAAAGAAGCAGCAGTCGGCTTCTGCGGAGATCTCAAACTCGCTGCTGTGGAGTTGGTTCTGACTCAGTGAGCCTTTCTCAAGTTTCCTCAGCTGTGAAGATTAGTGGGAGACTTCCCAGTTTCCTCCCAGAGTCAATACTGAGTTTGAACTGCCAGAGCCGCCTTGGAAACCCTAAAGGGCAATCCTACACGGTCCTGTAGGCTCAACAGGAGTCAGAATAACTCAACAGCAACAGGTTTGTTGGTATTTTTGGTTTGGTTTTGGTTTGGGCTTTTTTAGGGAGAAGTTCTTTAATGCTATTGACAACAACAGTAATAATCACTTATTATACGCCAGGCACTTTCTAACCGCCTCACTTACATCACTGACTCAAGATTACTTTGTATATAACAGAACAAAACGTTGCCTGGTTCTGCCTCATCTCCATGATCTTTCATACGTTGATTTCCATCTATTCTTGAGAATGGAGAGCTCACTGCATAGCTGCACCGTCAACCCAAAGGCAGGCGGTTTGAATCCACCAGCTGCTCCACAGGAGAAAGAGAAGCATTCTCCTCCCATGTGATTTACAGTCACTGAAACGCTGCTGGAGAGTCAGCTATGCATTGTACCCAGCTGGACGGCAAAAGGGAGGATAATCCTTGAGGTCATTGTCAGTACATCTCATTGAAGGTCTCTCTCACTTCCTCTGACCCGCTACTCTACCAAGCATGATGTCTTTCTCCAGTGATTGGTCTTTTCTGATGATGTGTCCCAAGTAAGGAAGACGAAGTCTTGCTATCCTCACACCTAAGAAGTATTGTGGCCGTATTTTTTCTAAGACTGATTTGTTTGTTCTTCTGGTAGTCTACAGTATATTAAATATTCTTTGCCAACACTTCAACTCAAATAATTTCATTCTCATACCAATCCCATGAAGTTGGCTCTATTATTAGAACTAAATTACAGGAAGAGTAACCAGCAAGTCTAAAGTCTCATCATTCATAAACAGCAGACACAGGATTGGCCCCAGAGCCCTGCTGTTGCTCCCACATAGAGAGAGTCAGGGTCTCAACTAAGTTTCTAATACATAAGAAAATCACAGAGCTAACATGTTGGTTAATAACGCTTAAGATATATCAAATACAACCATAATGAAACTCAGACTGTCTTCCTCAAGGGACTCCTAAGAGTCATTATGGGTATCATTAGTCATGTATAGACCAAACTCCACAGCACCCTGTCTTGGGGAGAAAAGGATCCTGGAGAGAGAAGGCGTCCCTAGACAGGCCAAGGGTCCTAGCAGAGCCTCCTCCTTCCAATAACATGCTGTGTGGACAACAGCTTTGAAGTTGGGAGCAAGCTGGAGGTAGAAGAACAGAGAAGATGCAGAGAGATTGAGAGATTAAGAGCTCAGATCAGCAACATTATCAAGTCACCACAACTCTATTCCTAAGTGTGCTCTACACTGTGCTGAGGGTCAGCTGTGTGGAGGCTGAGTCTAGGAAATAGCATTGAGGGCCACAGAGCCAAACCCCAACTCCTAATCAGTCACCGCCCCCAGAGGGAAGTCATTGCCCCACCCTCTCTCACTCCTGTCCCTGCCCCTTCATTGCAGCCATTTCCACAGCAACAGGAGATGATTTTTTTTAACTAAAACCTGGTTTTCTTTCTCTGAAAGGTCACCTAAAATGAAACAACCTCTCCTGTCCTTTGCCCTTGAAGATTAGTAATATCACCCAGGTGGAGACATCAGTATCATATCACACTCACAAGAGGTACACAAGCTCATCCTTCACCAGTACTGACAGGACAGCGTGTCAAATTCATGGAAACAAGAAATTGGACACTTCATCAAACACTCCAGTTTTTCTTCCACCTCCACTATTTTCCAGCTCAGAAATCCTATGAGGTGACCTTTTATGTCATACTTTGAGCAGCAACTATGTACCAGGCACATGACACACTAACAGGCTGTCTTCTTGTTATTGTTGTTTGGTGTCACTAAGGCCACTACAACTCATAGTGGCCCATGAACAACAGCTCTGAATACTGTTCTATCCTGTGCCATCCTCATCATGTCTGCCCTCTGTGAGCCCATTGCTATAGTCACGGTGTCAATCTATCTTATCGAGGGTCTTCCTTTTCTTTTACTGGCTCCTCCACCTTTCCAAGCATGGTTTCCCTTTCCAAGGAATAGCTCCTCCTAGCAACATACTCATAACCATCAGAGAGCTGGACAATGACAAAGGACAACAGAAGAAGAATCAATGCCTTTGCATAGTGGTCCTAGAGAAGAGTCCTGAACATACCATGTCACATTCCTCTGCATACAGCCCAGCATCCTGGATGATCTGTTCTGCATATAGATTGAAAAGGTATGGGGACAAAATACATTCCTGGTGGATGCCCTTCCCGATTTTGAACCATGCAGTGTCTCCTTGCTCTGTTCTGATGTCTGACTCTTGGTTCAAGTATAGGTTTTGCAAAAGCACAATCAAATGTACTGGGAATCCCATTCTTCTCATAGTCAACCACATCTTTTTGTGATCTACACAGTCAAAAGCCTTTGCATAGCCAATGAAGCACAGATAGGCATTTCTCTTGTACTCTCTGCTTTCTGCCAATAATATCTAGCAATAATATCTCTAGTACCATTGCCTCTTCTAAACCCAGCACGGACTTCTGAGAGTGAAAGAGAGGTCAAAATAAAGGGAAAAAAATTATGAAGTAAAAAAGAAACAGAAAATTTCAAAGGGCAGCTTGAGGAATAAAATGTGCAAAGAGCTAGAGTTATAAAATCAAAAGGGAAGAACACACTCAGCATTTCTCAAGCTGAAAGAACTGACAAAAATTCAGCCCTCAGAGTTGCAATACTGATTCTTTGAACAAAATACTGAATGATGCAGGACACACCAAAATAAGATGGAAGGAATACACAGAGTCACTATACCAGAAAGAATTAGTCAACATTGAACCATTGCAGGAAGGAGCATATGATTAAGAACCAATGGTACTAAATGAAGACATTCAAGGTGCACTGAAGGCATTAACAAAAAAAATAAGGTGGATAATGCAGGATAGGGTCACTATAAGTCATAGCTGACTCAATGGCATTTAAAAAAATTATGCCTCAGAAAAATGTCCAAAGCTGGTGCCTCATCCAAACACCATTCTTATTACTTCTCCCTCTATTACACAGGTCTGCAAACACCTTTCCCTCTCCCTAGGCCCAGAGTGAGCCTAGAGACACAACTTGTTTCCCCCTTGGTAAAACACCACACAACCTCATTGCTTCCGACTGGCTGCTTCACAATTTACTCAGATCCTTGTCTGCAGAAAAGCATTAAGTAAGCAAGTTCTGGTGGCCTAGTGGCAAGAAGCTGCACTGCAATCCCTGAGGTGCGTGGTTCAAATCCACCAGGTGCTCTGCTGGAAAAGGAGGAACAATCTCCTCCTGTACCAGTCAGATCTGATTTGACAGTACACACACACAAATAATAATAATAATTTTTAAAAAAAATCATTAAGTAACATACTGAGGATGGGTGCAAAATAAGAGCCTGACACATTTGAAAGCCTCCTTGGGAAAAGCAAGACCAGCTGATTGGAGAGAACCGCTATGTGGTGTCTACTGCCTGGGGAGTGGCCCCTGAGAGCAGCTTGGAGGAAAGGCTTATAGCTGCCTCTCCTTAGTCACTAAGCTCTTGCCCCAGCTGTATGTCCCACCTGTGGATAGGACTGTCAACCGCAGCTAGGAGGGATGGGATCTCACATTTCTTTGAATGGCAAGCTGGGGCTGAGCTGCAATAAAATTCTGTGTACCAGAGTTCCTGCACGAAAGCAAAATCTCTAAGAACTACCTTCCCTCTGTAACTTGATTTGTGCCACTATTAGAGCCTCTACTTGGAATATTATGGCTTTTTAATTTTTGACTCATGTACTTTTAACTTGTCAGTTAAATTTGTGTCTTCTAGGCTGCAACACTTCCATGATACATCTTCAAGGATATGAACATGTACGGCTAAGTACAATGGATAACAGTGCATCTAAATTCCAAAATCAATCTCCACAATAGTCTGTTTCCTATTGCCAAAGGGGCCCTTTAGAGTAGTGAGAGAAGATCTTCACCCTGAACCTACAGCGTCCCTTTTCAGCAGGAAGCAGCTAAGAGAATACGCCATCCCCTTTTCCTTATGAATCAGGGTGAAGTCTCTCTCAGGGAGGAGGGATAGGGAATGGCAAAGGACACACTGACAAAGGAGATTACTCAGAACTGGCTTTGACAAGCACTGTGGCAATGGGACAATTAAAACAGACTTGGTGGGGGGGAGAACAAACTGGGGATTAGGGTAGAGAAAACAGTGCAACAATGAATGAATGAAAACCCCAAATCTCTGTAAATGTTCATTAAAATTAACAAAATTTAGTATTAAAAGGGGGGGGGAATAAAAGCCAAGGAATAGTTAAAATTTAAAAAAGAAGAAAGAAAAAAGAAAGCAAAGTCTTTCAGTCCTGATCTAGACAGTGGAAGGCCACATCCTGAGCTCTTCTCTCCTCTTGGCACCTAAGCCCATCCTGTCCATCTCTCCTTACACAGGGAAAATATGCAGATCAGTGTTATCAGCTACACACCAGGTCCCAAGGAAAGGCTGCCTTAGAAAACACCAACGTACTCCAACTTTACATGAAGACAGTAGTTAAACGCACATATCTTGGAAACAGCTCAGGTCAGCAAGCAGTATCACTACTCCTCCCGTGCAACCTTGAACATTTCATTTGTGTCTTAGTATTCTCCTTATGTTAAAGATTAAAAAACAAATCTACCTCATATAGAGATATGAGGATTAAGTGAGTTAATGTATTCAAAGAATCTCAATATTTTCTGACATCTTTATAAGTGCTGTGTTCACAGTATAACTTTTATCATTTTAAATTTCATTAATATTACCTCAAGACCCCAGGGCAGAGCTCCTTAAACAATTGGACTCTCAATTTCCAACATAAAAATCTTAATTTCCTTCTTACACATGTGGTATCTTAGGAACTACAACTGATTTAAATTGTCCCCTCATTCTACCCTGCCTCTCCTATTCCTGTCCCCATATCAGCACATCACAGAGATCTGGAAACATGGCCGGAGCCTGGTAAATACTTGTTGAATTGAACCAAAGAGATTCCCAATCAATTCCTTCCTCCCTCAGTGAAATTCCTTTAGGTATGTTACTTTATCTCAGTCCCCTGGAAAGCGGGATGCCAACGTTTACATAGTTCCCTCTCTCAGGAAGCCCATAAAATTACTTACATCCAAGGAGGAAATCAAACTTTGACAAACAAAACAGTGATGGTGAACGGAACCTTGGAGATAAACCCAGAGTGTCCCTTCTGTACTTGGGGAACTCACACAGGCTGTCCTAACGGGCAAGTCATGTTAAGGAACTGCATCTGAAGTTCCAGGAACTAGCTATCAGCATCACAGAGCTTCCTTGCCTCTACAGAACTATCACCTGGAAAATCATTGTGGGGCATAGAGCTGTGGGCTATGCAGGTGCCATCCCCAGAACAGCTCCCTCGACCACAGAGGGGCAAGCTGGAGAACGCCAGAAGGAACTGCGAGTGCCCACATGTCCACACCCTGCAGTGGTAACAGAAACAGAGCCTGTCAGTGTCAAGGCCCGCATTTGTGCAGACAAGCACCTGAGTGTTTACATAAGTCCTGCAAGCCTTTCTTGCATGATGCAAGATGTGAGGAACAGCAGGTGAGGTTTCCATTGCATATGAATTCCTAAAGCCAAACCACAGGGTCTCGTACCACTTTCAAGAGGGCAGTGAGCTTCACAGCCTTTTAGGTGAGTCTCTGGTAAAGGAACTGGAAGGCGACTTTGCCTTAATAAAGGGCTTCTCTCTCCTTTCCATGTGCATTTGTAAGGACTCCTATCATTAACCAAAGAAACTCTAGTGGCACTGTGTCTAAGGCATTCAACTGCTAACCAAAAGGTGTGCCGTTCAAACCTTCCAGACATTCTGAGAGATAAAGATGAGGCAGTCTGCTTCAGAAAAGATTTACAGCCTTGGACTCCCTATAGGAAGTTCTGTTCTCTCCCACAGGACAAATCAGTAGTAATTGATCTTTTGTTAATGAGCATTCGACTGGAAGCCAACCTGTAGCAGAGAAGAAAAGAAGCTGTGTTGGACTTTGCAGAATCACAGACCAACTTCTAGATCAGCCACACGAGGAACATGAAATCACAGGCCTGGGCCCTGAGAGGCCTCCCAGTAACAAGGACTTGACCCGAGCGCTCTGACCCCTCACACCACATGACAGCTCCTAACAAGTGCCAGTTAAATATGTCGAGCTGAGAAATTGCAACTAATAGAACCCAAGTCTTTGCCATTTTATTCAAAAATGTTTACTTCATGTTTCCCTATTAAATATAAGCAACTTCCCCCTTGTATATATTTGCACCACAATCACACAATGTGTTCCCCATCAACATTTGAATTATGGGCACAGGCCCTGAAATGTTAGTTTTGTGCTAAGATAAATATTGGAATAATATTCACTCTGCTTTTTTTGAAGTAGTCGACATCACAATTTGTGATTGAAGAACTAAGACACCATTTGCGTTCTTACATAACAAAAGGATAACTAAGCAGTCCTCTTGGGGCCCAAGGACAAGGTGGCCTCCAGGAGCTCTCTTCACTACCTCCATAATTGCTGACAATAGTCCAGGCCCAGCTTCTCTGATGCCGTTGGGCAAATGTCCTGAGCCTTGTATTCTAACCATGTGAGGATAACAGCATCGACTGTGTGCCAGCACCTGCCACCACCCGCCCTGCTGAGGTACAGGAGCACCGCTGCTGTTGACATATCCCCTGTGGGTTAACTCCTCTTTGTGGCATTCTTGAAAGGAAACAGGGGAAAGACATGAGGGAAGAAGGAAGATGTAACTATGGCCCATGAGAATGAGTCTTCTCTTTGATTCCTCTCTGAGGCACATTGGCTGGCAAAGTCCCCATTCATACCCACCATATTTCAATGCTCCAAAGGGTCTTCCTCCATGAAAAACACAAGAGCCAGAGAGCGAATAGTTCAGAATAGACGAGACACAAGATCCACCAAAGGCCATTTCTGGATAGAGTCACAGAGCTCAAATTCAGGTCACTCAGTTAGTCATTCAATGAGAGATTCAGCCCACATTTTAGCGTGAGAATTTCAAAGCGACGCTTGAGTTGAGTCAGGCGGCTTCTCTCTCTGCAGGTGAGGGGGTTCCAGAGTGATGATTCAAACAAGCACCCTGCCAAGTCATCTTCCCTAAATGTAGTCTCTCACTGGTGCCTCTAACCAATTCTGTAAAGGAACAACGTAAATGATTCCCTGCCTAAAAAAAAATAAATAAAAACACAGTTAAATTTATTTTTTAAAAAAAAATCTTATGAATAGCAGCATGATTTTGTCCAAATACAATGTCAGAGGTTGAGCCGCTCAGATTGGAAGTCATATTAAAAAAAAAAAAAAAAAAGAAAGAAAAGAAAAGGAAAAATAAAAAGAGGAGCCGTTAGCAGTTATTAGGATTTCTGTGTTCCCAACTCTGGTGGCTTAATGTCAAGGAGTTATCGTGCCAATACAAATTCAATTCAAACCCACCAGCTGCTCCATTGGGAAAAGATGGGCAATCTCCTCCAGTGCCATTTACTGCCTCTGGAAAACTAATGGAAGGTTAGCATGAGTCGATTCTGACTCAATGATTCATAACAACAATAATTTAAAGATGTAGAAATTAAGACTAAGATAGGCTTAGCGAAAACCAGGTGGCTGGTGAGGATGAAAGCAGGCCCTCTGGCCCCTCAGTCCAGGCCTCTTCATGGCCCCTTCAGAGTCTACATTTGCATTTGCTTAAGGTACTTGTGTCTGTAAATCACATGACCAGAAACTTCTCTGTTCTTTGGAAAAATCTTTAAAACGTGGTCCACTGGTATGTGTTTAACAATATAACTTCCCAGGACCTCAATTCCCTCAACTGTAAAATAACTAAAAGCCATTGCTATCAAGTGGATTCTAACTTGCCGTCCATCGGGTTTCCAAGGCTATGATTCCTAACTGGAGACTGTCTAGCCTCCTCTCTCAGAGATGCTGGTCCATTTGAGCTGACACAGAAGCCTGGCCTTTGGGTTGGCAGTGTAAGTTGGTAGAGACTACACCACCAGAGCACCCTGTAAAAGAAAATAAGGGGTCACATTTATAACTGAGCAGATCAGAGCACAGCTCCTGACTCAAAGGTGGGCCATCTGAACCCACTCAGCAGTGCTTCAGGAAAAATGCCAGGTGAACTGCATCTACCAAGATTACAACCAGAAACCCTATATGGGGCAGTTCTACGTTGTCACATGGGGTCGGCGGTAGGAGTCAAATATTGACTCACCACCCCCTAAGAATGACAGTAATTCTCAAAAGTAAACGCAGTTCCCTGCAATCTTTCTCTTACCCTGGTCATCCTTCTAAACTATTGAGGAAGTCATGCCCCACTGCGTGTTTTGTATCATCTTGGGAGCATCTCAGCTACTGCTTTGGTCTCCACCTTCTCGAAGCCCCTCCCTGCCCTCAATCTACTGGCCTGGAGTCCCTGAAATCTGACCCACAAGTCACCACCGAGCCAGCCCAGCCAAGGCGAGCTGGACCACGAACAGCAGTGCCTGCGCGGCTGGTGGCTTCTCCCTGCGCCGCCGCTGAGCTGTGCAGACTCACTTCCCCTCGGGAAGATGTGACATCATTGGATCTGACTCGGAAAGCATTAGGTTATGATAATTTGAGCTCTGCTCAATTATTTCTATTAAATGCATGAGTAAAATACTGTAGCTGGTGGGCTAGATTCTTGTTAAGAAAAATAAAGTGGGCTTATATTTCAAATTGGAAGACATCTCTAACCAAAGCATCCAAATGAATATAGTAATTGTAGACCTTTTCCTCTTCAGCTGCGCTTTGCTCAGCGGAGAAACGTGCCTCGTTTACCAGGATTCCGAGCCCACTGTGGTGATCTGCTCGACTTAAACCCAGCTAATTAAATTAAGCCACAGCCACCTCACTCTTAACTGGGAGAGAGGGGGCCCATAAATTATGCTGCCCTGAGCTCCCCACAAATTGCCTTTCCCCAAAGAGGGATTCACCATTTGAGAAAACGCATCCAAAGCCAGTGCATGGTGGGGAGGCCCTGGTAATTGGCCCTCCCCTCAGTGCTGCCTCTCCCACTCGCCCGCCTGCCGGTGGAGAAATAATGAGCATCTGAAGCTTGGGGAGGCTCAGCAATCAGGGCCAGGAAAAGGCCTGGGCTCCAGAACCCAGGCCAGCACCAAGTCAGCCCAAGTTGCTGGGGCAGTTGGGTGTGGGAACAGCCACTACCTTACATCTTTCTTGACCCCACCTCCTGGGTGTGACCTCCCAGCTCCATCTTGGATACATTACTCATGTCCAGCCAGGTAGTGACCAGAATATAGGGCAGTCAGCATGTGTCATCGGGACATCTCCAAGCCCCAACTTTGCAGCATCGCACAGATCCGGAGAGGTTGTGTGTGTATACAGGGTCCAGAGTTGTTGAATACGAGAGTCCCTCCACCTCGCCCCCTCCCCAATCCAGAACTCCAACTCTATCCCTCGGCTCCTCACACAAATGTTGCAAAGTCAGGCAGGCAGGACTTCCTGAAGAAAGAGAAGGCACAGGGATGGTTCCTAGGCCTTCCACACCTAGAGATGGTTTTTCCACTAGTGCACCTTCACTCGGCTCTCAGCCCTGTCCCCAGGAGGAGGACAGAACACAAGAAGTGCCCAGGCTTCTGGATATTCTCAGTAGAAGTTACTATTTTTTTTTCTGCCCAGAGCAAAGGAAAAACTTTCCATCCTTTCAGCAATGGGAGTGGCCCCTATTATGTGAAGGGAAATCCCCCCGGGTGTGAAGGGAGAAAGATCAGCAAGAGACATGCAGCCTGGAAAGTAAAAATGCAGGCAGGCCTGGGATGGGAAGTTTGCAGAGCGCTAATCCCCCTGTACCAAGGGACTGATTTTAACAAGGCAGGCTGTTTGCGAGGCGATTCGGGTTGACTCACATGTGCTGTTGTGGCAAGCTCTTCTGCTTTGTTCTGTGTTCAGAATTTTCTCATTTCAGACTTCCTTATCCAAAAATGACTTTGCTGTGAAAACAGGCTCCATTCTGGACAACTCAATAGGAAGGGGGGGCTTAAAAAAAAAAACCAAAAAAACAAAAAACAGTCACTTCTCCATACCACGCTGCCACTCAGAAAGGCAGGGTAGAGGGGGTGATTTCAGGCTAACTCCCCATTCACGTCTGTCTCTGCTCCCAGATGAGCTGGGGCGAGGACCCTGGGGGAAAAGCAAGCTCTTCAGTGGAGGAGAAAGCTGGGTAATTGGGCTCTGCTGCTACGAAAGCCCAGCAGGCCACAGAGTGCCAGGGCCAGTCCCTTTCCACACTGCTTTCTTCAACTGTCCTCCCAGGATTTGGACAATAGCTTTAATAGCGGACATAATGGAGCACCAGGCATCAGGCACCGTGCCAGGCACTTTACATGCACCATTTCATTAATCCTCACAGCAACCCTAAGACATGACCGCCATTATCCCCTCTTACAGATGAAGAAACTGAGGCTTAGCAAGACAACAACAGTTGGCTGAGTCCCCAAGGCTGACCACTGAGGGAGCTGGACAGAACGACACCTCTCAGCCTCCCAGACACCCATCCCTAAGCCCTCCTGCCTCGGCCTGTGCATATTTCTGCTCCACCCTGTGGCTGGGCAGGACTGATGAACACACAGAGAGGAAAACCCAAGGCTGCTGGGTTTCCCAGCTCTCCTGGGAAGCCAGTCCCAGCATGTTACAGGGAGGGTGGATTCCCTGGTGTGCCTCAGATAAAATGGCCCCATCCATCCAAGACCCCAAATAGGAGAACAGCCCAGACCTTCAGTGGGCCTGAGGGCCAGTATCTGGGGCAGCAACAGCAGGGACATCAGAATGCTACTCTGCTGCACGTACCACCCGGCCAAGTCTACGGGCTACCAGAGCGCCAGAGCAGGAGGCAGCCGGCTGGGCTACTTTCTGAGTCACAGTGTGGTGTGGGTGACTCCCAGAAGCCCAGCTGAAAATTGACCTCTCTGAGGTCCTTGCCAACGCAGAACTGGTTACCAGAAGGCGTTCCCAAATAGCCCTTTGAACCAGGGAGAGGGTTCAGCGTGTGACATGAACAGTGTCCATCAATCTTGTCTCCTAGCAAGAAGGGCCAGCCACCAACGTCCCCCTCGAACAAAGCCAACACCGCGTGACAGAGGCCAAGCCCATGCGTGGGCATCCACTTGCCTGCTCTGAGTCCCGGGCACGTGGGAACACGGCAGCCACACCTTCTCCAGCCAGCATCGCTCCTCAAACCCCTGAGATAAACACACGCTTGATTGGCACTCGCTTTGAAATGTGAATCTCCAGCATGGAAAGCCCAGGTTGTCAGTGATCAGACATTGTTAATGTTACCAGGCATCACCCACAGGCTCGAGCGCCTCCGAGGGCGTGGCCGCCATCAGCCAAACCGGCCACATCTGCTTGCGCTTCACCACCAACATGGTAAAGTTTGACTTTCAGCTGACCTTGGAATTCACAAACTCCAACAAGGGTGGGGGGTACGGGTGGGATTGGGGGATAGGAGCCAAGAGAAAGCCGCTAAAAGGAAGCAGAAATAAAATAAGCTGGAGCCGCCCTGTGCCCCCCACCCAAATTAAAACCAAATGAACATATCAAAGGGGACTTTCCCCAGCCATTTTGGCTCCAACACTCCTCAGCTTTAATCAAGTCCCTGGGAGAGAAAGCCTCAAGTGGCTGTAATTTCCTACCTGCCTTCACCTGCGCAGCTCAGGCCTGGATCTGGGAGTTATTTGGAGCTAGCTGTCCCCTAACACACAGATGCTTCCGCTATGTATTACCCCAAAGCCAAGCCTGGCTGGCTGGGACAGAACAGAGTGCCTACCCACCTGGCTCACCCTAGCCCCGAGATGGGACGAGGAAAGGGTCCGCCTTTCCTCCAGGTTGTCTGAAAATCTACAGAGGTGTGTCCACCAGGCCAATGGCTCTGATACACCAGGTTCTTCAAGTGCAGCTGCCACTGCCAAGGTGGATTGCTAGAAGCTCCTTAGAAGTTGAAATGTGTTTATTAAGATCTGGGATGCTCTCAGAGGGTAGAGAAGAAGAGCACATCTGAATCCAAACTTCCTCACTCTGAGGTAACACCTGAGCCCTAGGTGCCCCTTAGCAGAATAAGAAGATTGGAAAATATAATGAAGGATGCAGCTTGTCCTAACATAGTTGTACACATTTCTAAGTGAATCGATATACAGCTTTTCACTTTACAATGACCCTTCATTTTCACCTCTCAAGAGCACTAAGATGTAGGAAGCTGACAGCCAGAAGGCAGTAAAGCCGGGCTGAGGCAGGTCTGTGGCTCCTCCACTGGTGTCATTCCACAGTTCCAGGCTGCCTCTGGGGCCCTTTTCAGTGTTGGCATTCACACGTCTATTCAAAGACTTCCGTGATGTTTGCTCCTGGGAAATCTCCCTCAGAGAAATTAAGTGTCTGTATTCTAGAGTGAGGCCTCAGAGTCCCAGAGCACAGAGGAAGGTAGGAGAATCAAGACGCTTCAGGAGACAGGAAAGAGAAGGCATTCCAAGAACATCCATGGGAAGAAGGGCTGCGAGCACCTACTGTGTGCTTACTGCATACTCAATGCTATCCATGCTTCATTTCCTCAATTCTCACTGCATACTTCTGAGAGAAGAACTATTCCATCCCTACTTTTCCGATTTATTCATGTTTTCATCCGCTAAAAACATGCGTGCTCACTATGTGCCCAGCACTAGGTGAGAAAACCAAGCCTCAGAATCACTGACTTACCCAAGGTTCCACTCAAGTTGATATATGGGCTGAAGCCTATCACACTATCATTGATGACTGGAGCCCAATACACAGTCCATTTTTCCTTTATGAGCCAGTCATCACTTCACCACCTCTGACTGAGGCTGCCTTCTCTGATGGAATATTCTGGAAAGTATGGCCAGCACTCAGAACAATCATGTGACATGGACTCTCACAGCTGGGAAGGTCTTCAGCTGTCGTGTTCCACTCCTGAGCCCAAACTTCTGCAGCCCCAAATGTCCAGCTCAACCAGGAAACATGGACTCCAAGATCAGCTTCAAATCCTGTGCTGACCTTAGCCTCTCTGATTTCCTATCTGTGACATTAGAATAATAATAGAAGAGTTGAGTTGAGGCAACTGAGGAGAGGAGGTGGGAGAAAACTGATTGCAATAGGTGAGAAAGAAAATTAAGATTCCTTTGAAAGAAATAGGGACATGTAGAGGGTAGAGCTGCCTGCCAAGTGAGACACGGTACCTCGTGCCCTATCAGGTGGGTGGGGTGTCTAAGTAAGAAACCCCAAGTGGGTGAGAATGGAAGAGAACAATGTGAGAAAGTCCAGCAGCTTACCCCACTTAGGTTGCCCACCTATGCAAACCATCTTCCTGGTGGTTCTGAATGGGGTCATATAGGAAAATAGAACACTCTTTTCCTGGGCTCATGTCCTACCACTTATGAGCAAGCCGCCAAACCAAGGCTTCCTCTTCTGTGAGACAGTAGAGACGAGCTCACAGAACTTCTCTGAAGGATAGAAAGAAATAGGAATCACCTGAAGGATGTAGCCGGGTCCTTCTCGCTATATCCCTGATCTACCCTGGGAACGAACAATCAGAGCGTCCACAGTATCATACTGAATAGCCCCAAAGTCTGGGAGTTACAAGGTAAGCAAGCATTGTGCCAAAGACCCTAAGGTGGGGTCTCTGATGTTGGGCCCCAAATAGAGTCAGCAGGGTTGGGGGAGATTACTGGAAAGGAAGTGAGGATCAGGGAGAATGTGCAGCACGTTAGCCCTACGCCCGCCCCCAGAACCAGATTCTTGCTTTGATTATAACCCCTTCAGTATAACAGGATGTAGTAGCTCTGTCGGACTAATGGATAGGGAGTTGCAGTGAGAGGTGGCACCTCTCTGGCAGTTCGAATCCAACCTCTGAAAACCTGCTGGAGGGTCACCCGTGAGTTCGTTCCAACTCAACGGCAGTGAGTTTGAGTCTGTGAGTGTAACTGAGCAGAAGCGACCCATCTGCCATCGACCCCTGGCAAACACAACAGCACCGGCCCCGGACCTGCTTCCACAGGCTGCATGGCCCGCGACGGAGCCCTCCACGCGCGCGCCCCGCATCTCCACTGCAAGCAGACGCCCCAGCTCCGCAGCTGGATGGCTTCTTGACAGTTATTGGCAGGCCTCGCTCTTGAGGATGAGTGGGGGTGGGGGGCGAGAGGGAAGAAAAGCCAATTTTGTTTCCCAGGGAGAAACGATTGCTGCTGACAGCTGTCCTTACGAAAGCGGAGGCGCGTGCCCACGTAATCTAAACTCAAGCAGCCCAGGTCTCCTCCTCAAGCCAGAAATGAGCTTGTTAGGAGAGCCTGGATCCCAGTCGTTTCCCTTGACAGCTTCCTTCCCCTAATACACGCAGCAAATTGGCAACCTGTCCTCCGGCATTTGCATCCGGCGTCCCTGGAGGGAGATATCTCTATTATTCTGTTTTGGATAAAGGAGGCCATTTGAGATGACAGGTAGCAAACGCCTCTTTAATAAACCATGCAGCAGCCAGAAAGAGCCAGGCTGTGGAGAGGGACTTGACAAATAGGTAGATTTGCAACCCGGGAGCATTAGCAAGGCCAGCTGGAGCAGTGAGCGAGGGAATGTGGGGCTGTGAGATAAATCACCCCTTGTTATTCTGATTTAACCATCTGTCTGCTGGAACCTCTGTCCACTACCCTCACTCCCCACCCTCTACCAAAAGTAGGCTCCAGAGAGAGTCTCACAAATTACTTTCTGGTCCAGAACGTACAAGATACAACTCAAATCTGAGCCCATCACCCACCATGATGTTGCAGAACTTCCACATCAGTTTGCGGATCTTTGAGGCATGATCTCTGTTTCTCCTTCATTCTATCGCAGTTTGCCACTGCTGCTGAATCTTCTTTGATTTTTCAATCATCCCAATTTTCAGAGAGATAAACATTTATTCAGCACTAGAGGATTGGACATACCATGGACTGCTGGAGACGGAGAAACTAGCCTGCTCCTTGGAGGCAAAGATTTTGATGGATGGGCTCACATATTTTGGGGCATGTTGCCTGGAAGGACCAATCCTTGAAGGACATCATGCTTGGCTCAAGGTAAAGATTCAGAGCTGTTATACACAGGGTCTCTCTGAGACACAAGTGACTTGACAGCACATAAAAACAACAAAAGCCATGTTCCTCAACTGTCTTCCAAAATCAAAGAAGTTCCTTCCTTCTATCTTTTGTTTCATTTGCCTCAGTGCAACTATTTACTCAGTCATGCAAACAGCTTCCCGTTCAGTTTCTCTCTCTGGGCTCTAGCTGTGCTTCCTTTTTCCTTAATCCAAAGGAACTGAGCCTAGGATATCCGGTTCTGTCCAATGGTGTGCTGCTAAGTATTTAACCACCAGCTCTTGGTGAAAAGAAATAAATTAAAAACCTGATGGTGTAAATATTCCTACTATGACTGATTTCAGTCTTGAAGTGTGATGTCATTCAGCTCGGAGTTAGGAAGAAATGCCCACAATCAGCTCCTCAGAGTTGCTTCCAAGACCTTCTATCCCTTCTTATTTCTATGCTTTCCTATGCCCAAGGGAGAACGCTCCAGCCCTGCCACTCAGTGAACACACACAAACACAAACACACCCTAAGACTCCATGAGGCTCAGCCATGCTCCACCTACCCACCGCTCCCGCCCAAGTGAACAGCAATAATAGGACTTTTTATCAGCACCGCACCCAGGACTTTTCTTTCAGGCCTCCTGGATTCAAATCTCTACTCCATCACTTCAGAGCACCTGTGTAACTGTGGGTGTATTCCAAACTCACTTTCTGCCTTAATTACCACATCTCTAAATCTCCTATCTTACAGCAGGGTGTGAAGATTGAATGAGGCAATATGCCTGATGATGGCTGGCACACAGTAGATGCTCAATAATGTTGGCAACCATCCTCCTCACCACCCATTTGACCCTGGTGTCACGGATATAAGCACGGGAGCTTCCACTTTGTCACCTTGGGGCTGGCCACATTGCTGAGCTTTGTGAACAAGATCACTATGTCTGGTTCTTGAAAACACTAGATCCCCCTAGTGTGACTGTCGTTGCTATGTGCCATTGAGTCAAGTACAACTCATAACCACATTTTGAATAACAATTCTGAACCCTGTCCTATCCTGTGTCATCCTCATCATTTCTGATGTCTTTAAGGGCATTGCTGCTGTCACTGTACCAATCCATCTCATTGAGGATCTTCCTCTCCTTGACTGACCCACCACTGTTCCAAGCATGATGTCCCTTTCCAAGGAATAGCCCCTCCTAACAACATGCCCAAAGTATGTAAGACAAAGCTTCACCATCCTTACCTCCAAGGAGCATTCTGGCTGCACTTTATCCAAGTTACATCTTTTTTCTTTTTTTTTCACTCCATGGGATACTCACTACTCTTCTCCAACACCACTGCTAAAAAGCATCAATTCTCCTGTAATCTTTATTTATTACCAAGCTTCCATTTGTATAGGAGGTAATTAGGAAGATCATGGCTGGAATCAGATGCACGTTAGTTTTTAAATTGACGGCATTGCTTTTCAGGACTTTGGAGAGATCCCTTTGCTTTCCCTATGCTACACATCTGATATCCTGGCTGCTAGTACCCACAGTGTTGATTGTGGGTCCAAGGCAATTTCAATCTTTTCTCTATCTATCATGGTGTTGCCTATTGGCCTGGTGGTAAGGATTTTTGTTTTATTGCTATTGAGATATAATCCATATTGAAGGTTGTAGTCCTTGATCTTCTGTAGCAAGCTCTCAAGTTCTCCTCCCTTTCAGCAAGCAAGATTGTGTCATCTGCATAACACAGGTTGTTGATAAGTCTACCCAAGGACAAAAAGTCTACCCAGGGGCAGTGAAGAATTCCTAACCCCCTCGACTTCCTAATATAGGTCTTTTTTTCCTTGTGAGGCTCTAGCACGTCGGTTCTCCATTCTGCCCATAGATTGGAATCAATTGAAAGCACTTAAATGCTTTCTTGGGCTCGTATTCATCCTTCAGATTCTGATTTAAGAAGTTTAGGGTGTTGTGATTGAGAGTTTAGATGTTCTTAAATCTCTCCTTATAAACATATCAGTCTGTCTTGGAGAGGGTAAAACCAAGTCTCTCCTTGGAGGCTAGGATTTTGAAGCTTTGCCTCACATACTTTGGGCACATGGCCAGAAGAGCCTGGTCCTTGGAGAAGGACATCATTCTCGGAAGGGTAGAGGGACAGTGCAAGAGAGGAAGAACACTGATGAGATGGATTGATATAGTAACTGGGACAACAAACAGGGGTTGGTGTGTCATTAGTGAAACTGGCTCAGGACAGGGAAGGGTTCATAGCTGCTGTACATAGAGTTGCTATATGTCACAGGCAACTGAACAACACATAACAACAAAAACATATTATATTGGTTGCTTTTATTTAAGTCTCTTGTTTAGAGTCAACAAGACGTTGGGGAGGGCCTTTGTATTTAAAAGTCGGTTATTATTATATTTTGGAGGAACATTCTTTTAAATGGTACAGCACTCTTCTGTCAATATGCTGTACTAAGTTAACCTGGGGTTGCTGTGATTTTGAACCTTGCGCCATTGGGGTGTCAAATGCCATACGATTACCCATGATGGACAGTGTTTGGTGGCGTTCCCAGTTTAAAACAGGTTTGGAAGCAGGTATGGCATCCACTTCCTGAAAAATATACCTCTGGAAACTCTATGACCTTTGATAAATTACAACAGTTATAGAAAGGCTTCAAAACTTTTGTTTCATAGGGTTGCTATGAATCGTGCTTGACTTGATGGCAATGAAAAACAACAACAATTCTAATGTAGCACCAACATTGAAAACCATGTGGAGATTGGCAAGCAGGGCTAGTTAAGTAACAACTCAACATCAGGAATGTCAGTTTTTATTCCAAGCAGGCTCTGGTCAAAGGCCACAATTGGATGTGTCTTCTGATAACCAAAGAGAATTCCTGTATCTAGAGTGATCCCCAGGGACTGTTTGCAGAGAGTTTTCCACCAACCAGTGAGCAGAAGACCTGACAGCTATTTAGGGACTTCCAATGCAGCTCCTTGTATAGCCACCTCAGTCATCTGGAAACGCCCTACCCCCCCCCCCCAACTCCACCCTTTTCCTGCTCCAGTAACTGAGACAGGAGTCCTGCACTGTCTTGGAAGCTGGGTTTACAGAACACATGGTGGACTTAGACAAAAAGCAGTAAACAAACATATAGATGGGTAGCCAAAACCCAAAGTGTCCCATGAAAAAGAGGGAGTTGGGTTACTGTCTCACAAAGTCTTTTCTACAGAACTCTAGTCTCTTAGGATACTCATCAAGGTTGTGGGATAGGACTAGCAGGATTCAAGTACATATGAAGGAAGCTACATTATGCAGATAATACAACCTTGATTGCTGAAAGAGAGAAGTAGAAACACTTGATGCAGAAGATCAAAGGCCTTTCAGTGTGGATTATAGTATAACATCAAGAAAAAATTTTAAAAATCTCACCACTGCACTGATAGGCAATATCATGATAGATGTAGAAAGGATTGAAGAAGAATCAGTAATTTCATATTACAAGCAATACCACTATAACAATAGTAAAGAAATAAAATGATGTGTTGTCAAATGGAGACTTGTACACCAATGTTCACAGCAGTATTATTCAACATCACAAGAACATAGAAACAGCCCAGATGTCCAACAACAAATGAATGGATTGAGAAGTTGTGATACATTCACATAATGGAATACTATGCAGCATGGAGGAGCAATGATTTTGTAAATTATTACCTAACTTAGGAGGGACTGGAGTGCATTATACTGAGTGAACTAACTTGGTCCCTCAAGTATAAATACTTTATAAAACCATTATTGTAGAATAAATATGAAGAACCAAGAGCGAGAAGGGTGGAAGCAGAAGGATGAAGATGTGCAGGGGATTGAGGGATTAATCATGGGGTCATACAATTTGATAGGTGGGAGGGTGAGGGAGATGGGAAGGATCTGGTGTGGAAAAACAACGTATTCAAATTTGGTAAATAAACTTGTTGTTGTGGTTGATTGCCGTCAGGTCAAGCACAACTCATAGTGACTCTATGAATGAAAGACCTAATGCCTTTCCAAAACTATCATCATTTCTCCAAGGGTTTCCAGAGGGATGTGGTTTTCGAAGTGCAAGCCACTCCTGCTTCCAAACCTGTTTTACAACTAGGAGCTCCATCAAACACTGTCTATATTAGGAAACAATTCTGGTATTTGATACCCAATGCACAAGGTTCAGCATCATGGCAAACTCAGGTTACTTCATACAGCACATTAACAAAGAGTGACGGACATTAAAACAGCGCTAGTCTCATTTAGCAGTGGTTAAGTGTCATCACTTAACCGAATGTGGAAACTACAGAACAATTTCACTGATTTCACATGCAAGCAAGATTTTACTGAAAATTATCCAAAAACGACTGGAACAGCACATCAA
>NW_006399814.1:11156362-11167628 GCF_000299155.1 Elephantulus edwardii
TGCGATTGGCACAGGACAGAGCGGAGTTTAGGGCTGTTGTACATAGGGTCGCTATGAGTCGCAGGCGACTCGACGGCACATAACAACAACAACAACAAATGTCATCAAGTCGAATACGATTGAGAGTAAGCTTTTTCACAAAAGACCTGAACTCTGTCCTATAACTAGCATCATTTCTGTACATTTATAGAGTTTAGAGAGTATAGAAAGTTTGTAGAGCTTCCAGAGGCATCTAGTTTAGGAAGTGGATGCCACTCCTGCTTCCCAGCATAAATCAGTCTGGAAGCTCATCCAAACATTGTACATATTGGGGAACTATTACAGTATTTGACAAGATTATGGAACAGTGTGCAGCATCACAGTAACACCAAGTTGTTCAGGTCGGCAAATACACAAAAGATAGTTGTGTCATTTAAGGACTATTTATTCAAAAATTAATAAATTTGGCCCAAGGGCCCCAGGCCTTAGGGCCCCTGTGAGATTTTAAAGCCACACCTTCAAGCAGACCTCCACCCTTGCACCAAGGCTCAAGGACACCTGCTCTTGGGGAGAAAAGAGCAGTAATACAAATAAACTAATACTTAAGAAAAAATGTATTGCATTGGAAAAATATTCTGCCAAGGATCTCTCCTAAGTTGTGAAGAGCAAGGATGTCAGTTTAAAGACTCAGGTGTGCCTGACCCAAGCCATGGTATTTTCAGCTACTTCTTGTGCATCTGAAACTTGGACAATGAAGAAGAATCAATACCTCTGAATTGTGGTGTTGGAGAAGAGTACTGAATAACCCAAGGACAAATGAGTCTATCTTGGAGGAAGTGTGACCTTGGTGCTCCTTAGAAGCAAAGACAGTGGAACTTCATCTCTCATATTCTGGACATGTTGTCCAAAGGATCTAGTACTTGAAGAAAGAAATCTTGTTGGGAATTAGAAACACTTGATGCAGATCAAAGGCCTTCAATATGGATTACATTACAACATCAAGAAAACAAAAATTCTCACCACTGGACTGATAGGCAACATCATGATACGTCTCTGAAAGGTCAGAGAAAGAAAGACAAACCCTCAACAAGATGGATTGACAAAGTGACTATTAACAAAGTGGCTTAAGTATCAGAGACAATGAAGGATGGCTCAGCATAGGGCAAGGTTTGAACTGTTGTTTATAGGGTTGCTATACATTGTAGTCAAGTCCATGGCACCTAAGAACAACAGCATTAGACAAAGCTGAGTCAGTTTCTTCTCGGAGCCTGCAATAAATACATTATTTGATATAATAGTGTGTATGAAGAAACTCCAGGAGAAGAGATAAGATGCAGTACTTCCCAAAATTATCAGAACATGGAATCTTTTCCTGCATAGTATCTCTCAGGACCAATAATCTATAAAACATATCTGAGGAAGGCTCAGGGAGATCACAAAGCTAAAGGCCCCGCAGCAACATCAGACAGAGGCGAGGTCCCTAAAGGATAACGACAAAAGAGGAGAATCTGCCCTGGAAGCAAGGGTGGTGGGTGGCGGGAGGAGGCTACTCCAAGCCCAGGATCCACTCCAGATCCTACGAATAGGCTTAACAGGCTCCGGCAAAGCGTGGATTATGTAAATACGTATTTGGGGACTTTTTAAACACAGATTATTCACCCAATTAACTCTAATGGCCCCTCAGAGCTGAGAGAGACTATTGTGTAAACATGTGGGGCTGAACATGGCCTCAGCCCCAAGATTTCCTCAAAAGACGGGGTTTACGAGCCCCCCATAAGAGTTCCCTCTGGGCCCCAATTGGCAGATAAGTTCATTGCCCAGAAGGGAATTCTTGCCTAAAATTTGAAAAGGGCAAGAGTGAAAAAGAAGGATCTAGTCCCTTTAAGCAAACATGGAGCTCTCCGGGTACAAATTTTATATATTTTTCATTTGCCATAAAATATACATTATATGACACAGAACATCTGGTAGCCTCTAGTAGCCTAAGCCTTTTCCCAATAATGGGAGAAATAGTAGGGTTTTCTCCAGCCAACACTTACACTCACATACTCAAAATGTTTCCCACTGGATACAACACAGCCGGGAGAAAGATATACCCTATGCTTCCGTGATGTGGAGAGAAGCCCACACCCAGCTGATTCTGTCTGAGGTCAACGAGGCCAGGTATGGACCTCCCAGTAAAGTCAACTTCCTTTAAGAGATGGGGATGGAGTCCAACTCCCCAACACAGAATCTCAGAACCCAAGGAGCTTGTTCACTGTCAAGTCTTCCAAATATTTGGGACCAATACTAATTTTATACCCTCAACCAGCAACAAGACTTCATGTCTTCCTGGACACCCACAGTCCATGAATAGACCAAACGTCTGAAAGACCATTTCTGCTAAAAGAATATTATAGACCTGTGGGAAGAAGAGCTGAGGGTTGGCCTGCCCTCATTCCCCTGCCCACTCCTTCACCCAAACATAGACCATATCACAGCTAGAAATTTGGGAGTCCCTGTTTGCTGCTTACACTCACTCTCACTACCCATGTTCCACCTACAGTAGTAATCTCATGCTGCTGTAACAGGTGAAATAGCACATGTGGGTTACTTTAACAACAACAAAAATTCTCATAGTTGGCTGCTGCTGTTAAGTGTCATCCGGTTGAGTACAACTCATAGCTATCCTATCAATAGGTCTGGATCCTGTCCTGTCTGTGCCATTCTCACCAGCTCTGATACACTTGAGCGCATTGCTGCAGTCACTCCGTCTCACTGGAGGTCGCCCCTCCTTTGCTGAATCTCACAGTTTCGAAGGCTAAAAATCCAAATCCATGGTGCAAGCACTAGGAGAAATTTTTTTCTGTGTCAGCTCTAGAGAAGATTTTTGTCTCTTTGATCTTCTAGGCCTGGGTTATCTTCATGTATCTTGATATCTCTCTCTCCCCTCCTCTCCACTTACTAGCTTTCATTTTGTCTCTTCTATATCTCAGAAAGGGAACTTTGGTGGCCTCATGGAAAGAAGCTGCACTGCCAACCCAAAGGCACATAGATCACCAAAGGAGAAAGATGAGTGATCTGCCCCCATGTAATTTACCGCCTCTGAAAACCTGCTGGAGGGTCAGCTAGGAGCAACAACAATTCTCAAAAGAAGCTCTAATGGCATAACAACTTGCATGTTGGGATACTAACCAAAAGGTGAGAGCGATTTGAATCTACTGAGTAACTCCAAAAGAGACAGATAGGCAGTCTCCCTCTATAAAGATTTATATGCTTGGGGATGGAGGATCTCTGAGTTTTTCTGCCAATTTACAACATTCCTTGACAGTATCACAATTCAAACACATCACTTTGTCTTCAGTTTTCCTTATTCATTGTCCAAATTTCACATGCATACAGAGTTATCAAATGATCATGGCTTGGATTAGGTAAATGTTGGCCCTTAAAGTGACATCTTTACTCTTTTGAGCTTTAATGAGGTCCTTTGCTATAGATTTGTTCAATGCAATATGTCATCTGATTATTTTTTTTACCACTGCTTCCGTTGGCATTGATTGTAAATTCAAGCAATATTAAATCATTGACAATGTCAATCATCTCTGTTTATCATGATGTTGTTTATTAGTCCAGCTGTGAGGATTGTCTTTCTTTTTTTCTGTATTGAGATGTAATGCATATGGAAGCTTATTCGACTGTGGACTTCAACAATAAGTGCTTTAAGTCTTCTTTATCTTCAGCAAGCAAGGTTGTGTCATCTTAACATGGCAGGTTGTTATTGAATATTGCTACAATCCTGATGCTACATTCTTCTTCATATAGTCTAGTTTCTCATATGTTATGCATAGATTAAATTAGTGTGCTGAAAGAATTCAACCCTGGTGCACTCCTTTCCTGATTTTAAATCCTGCGGTATCCCCTTGTTCTAGTTACATGTCTGTTTCCTGGTGTATGTATAGTTTCCAATTAAGTGCTCTGGAATCCTCATTCTTAATAATGTTATCTATAATCTGCTATGATCCACACAGTTGAATGCTAGTCAATAAAACACAGGTAAATATCTTTCTGGTATCCTCTGCTTTCAGCAAAGATTCATCTGATATGTTCTTTTGAATCCAGCCTGAATTTCAGGCAGTCACCTGCCTATGTACTTCACCACACATTTTTAAAATAATCTTGAGCTAGGTTTTACTTGTATATAATATTGATTATATTTTTTTACAACTTCTGCATTCTGTTGGATCACTTTTCTATGGAATGGGCACAAATATGAATATCTTCCAGCCAGTTTATCAGGTAACTGTGGTCCAAATTTCTTAGAATAGACACATGAGCACATCCATCTGGTGAAACTGGTTCAATAAATACAGATTAGTACTGTGTTAATTCCTCAAGCCTTGTTTTTCACTAATGCCTTCCCTGAAGTTAGACTTCATCCTTCAGTATTATTTTTCTTGATCACAAGCTACTTCCTGAAATTGGTGAATATTTTTGGTACCGTGATCATGTACTCTTTTTTGATACAGTAACTGTGTATTCTTTCTGTCTTCTTTTGATGCTTCCTGTACCATACACTGGCCTGTAAGGTTGTTGTTAGATGCCATCAAGTCAAGTATGATCCATAGTGACTAATAGACCTGAACCCTGTCCAATTCTGTGCCATCCTCACACACCCTGACACATTAGAGCCCCTTGTGGCAGTAAGCAGGTTAAAACACCTGGTCAAGGGTATTCCTCTCCTTTGTCAACCCTCCACCTTTCCAAGCATCATGTCCCTCTCCAAGGAATAGCCCCTCTTAGCAACTTGCCCGAAGTATGTGAGATGAAGACACATGATCTTTGTCTCCAAAGAGCACTCTGTCCCCTTTCCAAGACATATTTGTTATTTATGGGATGTTGAGCGTTCTTCTCCAACACCACAGCTCAAAGACATCCATTCTTCTTCTGTCATTCTTATTCATTGCTCAGCTCTCAGATGCATAGCAAATGATTGGAAAGACAATGGCCTGAATCAGATGCACCATAGTCATCAAATTGCTGACATCATATCTTTTTTGTTTTGTCACCTGCAACCCATAGTGACCCTATGTAGAGCAGCTCTGAACCCTGCCCTATCCTGAGCTGTCTCACTAATTTTGAAACATCAATCCCCATTGCCCCAACTACTCTATCAATCCATCTCATCTGTGATCTTACCAAGTATGACATCCTTCTACAAGGACCAGTCTCTCCTGGCCACATGGCCAAAATATATAAGACGGAGCTTCAAAATCCTAGCCTCCACGAAGAAACTTGGTTTCACCCACCCCAAGACAGACCTATTTGTTTTCTTGGCAATCTATGGTATGTTCAAGACTCTTCTTCTCCAGCACTACAATTCAAAGGCATCAATTCTTCTATCACCCTTAGTCATTGTCCAGCTCTCTGATGTATAGCAATTAATTGTGAAGACCATGGCCTAGATTAAGCATATCTTAGTCTCTAGATTGACATCATTGCTTTTTAGTACTCTGCAGAGGTCCCTGACAGCATATATTCCCAATGCAGTTTACCTTTTGATTTCCTGACTGCTGGTGTTAAGAGTGTTGATTGTGGAGACAAGCAAGCTAAAATTGTTAACAATCTCAATCTCTTCTCCATCTATCATGGTGCTGTCAATTGGCCCAGTGGTGACAATTTCTGTCTTCTTCATGTTGAGCTTCAATCCATATTGAAGACTACAGTCCACAGTCCTTGACCTTCTGCAGCAAGTGCTTCAGGTCTTCTTCAGTTTCAGCAAGCAAAGTTGTGTCATCTGCATAATGCAGGTTGTTGATGAGTCTTCCTCCAATCCTGATGCCACATTCTTCCTCATAAAGCCCAGCCACCCAAATGCTCTGTTCTGCATATAAATTGAAAAGATATGGAGAAAAGATGTATCCCTGATACACTTCTTTCTTGATTTTGAACCATGCAGTATTTCCCTGCTCTGTTCTGAGGACTACTTCCTGGTCCAAATACAAATTTTGGATAAACACAATCAAGTGTTCTGGGATTCCCATTTTCCTCAGGGGTGATCCACACAGTTAAATGCCTCTACATAGTCAATGAAACACAGATAGACATTCCTTTGGTACTCTTTGCTTTCTGGCAAGATCCATCTGACACTGGAAATAATGTCTCTAGTGCCACGACTTCTTCTAAACCCAGCTTATATTTCTGATAGTTCTCTATCAATGTACTGTTCCAGTCATTTTGGATGATCTTTAGCAGGATTTTGCTTGCTTGTGATATTAGTGATTCCAATTTGAATGCTCAGCCTCAGTTACCATATCTGTTAGTCTACTCTAAGTATACATGGGGTTTTCGAAGGCCTGTTGTATTTTAGAAGTGGATGGCCAATTCTTCTTGCTGACATCATTATTCCTCAATAATTTGGAGAGGTTCCTAACGCCAGATTTTCCCAGTGTAATACGTCACCTTATTTCCTGACTATTGGTACCAAGGGTGTTAATTGTGCATCTAAGTAAGATGAAGTTGTTGATAATTCTAATCTTTTCTCTATGTATCATGATGTTGCCTATAGGTCCAGTGGTAAGAATCTTTGTTTCCTTGACATTGAGATGCAACTCATATTGAAGGCTATATTCTTTGATCCTCTGCAACAAGTGTTTCAAGTTCTCATTTTCAGCAAGAAAGGTTGTATCATCTGTATAACACAGGTTACTGATGAGTCTCCCTCTGATCTTGATGCCACACTCCTCTTCATAGACTCCTGGTCTACAAGGTAAACACTGTTAAATGCACTGTTAATGGGACAGGTCCAGAGAAGTAACTTAGAATCAGGAAATAATATAAAGGCAAAATTTGAGCCCACATATAAGTGATTCCAAAGCCCTTGCTCTTTTCCCTACCACACCAATAGAAGTCTAACAAGAAAACTGTGGTGGCTTAGTCCTGCTGGCAGGTGGAGGAGAGATGTTCCAAGCAAAGGAACTAAGAGTAAAAACGTGATAATGTGAGATAGTCAGAGTGTCTGGGAAACAAAAGCAGACTGAAAAAACTGGAGGAAGTCCCATGGAACAGAGGTCAAGGAAGGAGGGCCCTGAATGCCTTCATCAAGAGCCTGGACATTATCCAAGGTTTCAAAGAGCTATGACCTTAAACTTGTCCTCCTGCCTGAGATAATCTGCAACTGCTTCAGAATTATAAATTAAGCATGCACTGTTTTGACGTTTTTGGCAAATAAGTAACACATCACAAAGGCCTGACAAAGCATGAAAGACCAAATAAAGAATGAAAGGCAAAAAATAAACCCTCCATTAGCATTCATATTTAGTGCCCCTTTAGGATCTAAAGGATCCCCGGTGGTGCACTGGTCAAAGTGCTAAATAAAATGTCTATGGATGGAGCCCATCAGCCACTCCATGGGGAAAAGATAAAGCAATTTGCTTCAGCAAAGATGTACAGCTTTGCAAACTCAATGGGAAAGTTTTATTCTGTTCTATAAGGTCATTATAGGATCTACTTGTAGTACAATCATCCAGGGGCATTTAAGATTAGGGAGGAGGGATTCTGAGATTTTAACTACATCCCATTTTCTAATTCTAGACCCTCCACACCTCCTTCTCCAGGAACTCTTCTCGATAAAAATCAGTTCTCTTAACTATACTCTGCTTGAAAGTGACACTCCCACAGCCCTCTCTTCTCACTTACTGCCCAAATGCAGCCATTCACACTTCACAGTGAAATCAAGCACTGCCAGACATTTTACTCCGGTTCCATGTAATCTTGTTAATCTCTAGTCCTCAGTGTTTCTCCCTGGCCCATCACTAGCACTGTTCTCTTTGGATTAGAAATTCCTGTAGGGCTGGGATGAGCCCACGTCAGCCCTCTGAGTGACAGCCAGCATGTGGAGGCAAACACCTAATGCCCACTTAAGCCTGAAAGCGTTTCAGCTTTTGTTTATATATTGACAAACTCCAAATCCACTAGGCAACCAACATTTCCTGAGGGCCTACTATGTGCCAGACACTCTGATGAAAATACAAAATGGTGTGAAATGTGAGTTCACCACCTTGTTGGATCAACAAGATTTCATCTCATGAAAGTGATAGCAATAAAGCTGTCAGGGAAAGTTCCAGCAACAAGGTATCCTAAAGCAGTCCATGCTTGCACAGTACACGAACGACACAGGAGAAGGCCATCAGCATTCACAGGATGCAAGGCTCTGTGCCTTCAAACAAGACTAGGAATATAAAGTGGATCTCTGGTGGCCTAGCGCATAGAAAGCTGCTAACACAACAGGAGCCCCTCTCTGGTGGTTCGAATCCACTACCTGTTCTGTGGGAGAAAGATAGGTCATTTCCTCCCATGTGATCTACAGCCTCTGAAAGCCCACTGGAAAGTCAGCTGTGAGCGGGTTCTAGCTCAGTGACAATGAGACTCTTAAGTAATACAAGACTTCACACAAGAGTCAGAGAAAGATTTGAGCTCAGCCTAAAAGATCAGCCAGAATTTTAATACAGGGAAAATAAGAAGATGTCAGTATAAGTGGGCAAAAGGGCCAAGTAAAAGCATGAAAAAAGAACTGTCTAAGATTACCCACCGACCTTGACCAAGGGACTGTGGCTTAGCTCAGATAGCACAGTGAGGGCAACAATTGACTAAGGCTCAATTCATGTGTCTGTGCACACACGTTCACACACGTGCCCACACATAAGTATTGGCTGAGGGGATATAGCCAGGCTGATTCTCCCATGGGATTTACTACCAGGAGGTGCCAATCTCAGCAGTGATATTGATCGTGTTCTTGGCAAACATCCATGATGTAAACCATGAAGACCACGTGGATAGGTAAGGCCCAAGAAAAGAGTCACAACACATCTCCTTACCAACATCTGCCTACAGCAGTTTAGCAAGGCCTATTCTTGGGACCATCCCAAGCTCCAGGAGATTAGGCTGTGGTTTTACCTAACACCTTTCGTACCACTGTCCCTGGCAGCCAAGAACTATTCTGGCTACAATTCTTACTCAACAGGCCTCATTACAGAGTAAGGATTTCAGAGTGTGCCCAAGCTCACCATGACATCTAGGAAAACTGGCATTGCTCTTAACATAGCAGGGGACTTTAAGCAAGGCTTGTCCTTTCTTTGAACACTAATTTCTTCATATGAAGATGACAGAGCTGTGCTGCGTGATATTTAAGGGCCAGTTTGCTTTACAATTCCAAGACTCAAAAGAATCATGTCTTTCCCATCTGTTCAGCAATACGGTAAGAGTTCACCTGGGCACCAGGCTGACCCATTTATTTCCTATAAGAGAGACTGCTGGCCAGCTGTGTCTGCAGTGGAGTCCTTATGTAATAGTGCTAAGACCAGGCACAGATAATCCCATCACCATGCCAACAGGTCATTTCAGTTGTGACACTGATTTGGGGATGCAAGGTCAGGAGGCTGAGAGTGCCAGACCTGGCTTCCCTGTGGTCTGAGACTAGCCTCTGCTTTCTGTAGCCTCAGTTTCCGAAAATACAAATGGAGTCAGTTACTTCACAGCTGAGATTCTCCTATGCCTTCTCCCCTATGCATAAGAGAATGAGGAAAAGGGACATACAAGAGGTAAAGAAGAGAAGTAAAGAAAACTTATGCTCAAAATCAAGAATCCTTGAGATTGCCTTCTGATTGAATTTCATTTACTAACTTTAATTTGTGAAAGTCAATTACCCTTCCAAGTCTTTGTTCCATTGGAATCATGGTGCCTACTCACCACTGGACCAATTGACAGCACCATGATAGATTGAGAAGAGACTGAGTTTGTTAACCATTACAGCTTACTTGGCTACATAATCAACACTCTTGGCACCAGCAGTCAAGTCAAAAGATGGATTGCACTGGGAAAATCTGCTGACAGGGATCTCTCCAGAGTACTGAGAAGCAACAATGTCAGTCTAGAAAATAAGGTAAGCCTGATCTAGTCCATGGTCTTCACAATTACTTGCTATGCATCAGAGAGCTGGACAATGACTAAGGATGACAGAAGAAGAATCAATGCCTTTAAGTTGTAGTGCATACCATGGACTGCCAAGATAACAAACAGGTCTGTCTTAGTGAGGGTGAAAACAAGTTTCTCCTTAGAGGTTAGGGTTTTGAAGTTCTTTTTCACATAATTTGGGCATGTGACAAGGGGGGACCAATCCTTAGAGAAGGACTTCATGCTTTGTAGGATGGAGGGACAGCAGAGAAGAGGAAGACCCCAGGTGAGATGGACTGATACAGTAATTGGGACAATGAATGTTGGTGTTTCAGAACCAGTAAGACTGGCTCAGGACAGGGCATAGTTCAGAGCTGTTGTACATAGGGTCACTATGCATTGCAGGCAATTCGACGGCATATAACAACAACAAGCACCTCTTGTAGGATGTCAGGAAAGATTTGAGATAATGTTTTTAAAGCATCTAAAGGATATAGTTGTAGCTAATGTTAGATGGATCTTGGCTGAAAGCAGGAGTACCAGAGAAATGTTTATCTATGTTTCATTGATTATGCAAAGGTGGTTGACTGTGTGAATCATAACAAACTGTGGCTGACTCTGAGAAGAATGAGAATCCCAGAACACTTGATCGTGCTAATACGAAACCTATACTTGGACCAGGAGGCAATCGTCTGAACAAAGCAAGGGAACACTGCATGGTTCAAAATTGGGAAGGGTATATGCCAGCGATGTGTCCTATCTCGATACCTTTTCAATCTATATGTGGAACAGATTATCTGGTAGGCTGGGCTCTATGAGGTGGTGTCAGGATTGGTGGAAGATTCATAAACAATCTGCATTATGCAGATGACACAACCCTGCTTGCTGAAACTGAGGAGGACCTAAAGTGCTTGCTATAGAAGGTCAAGGACTGCAGCCTTCAATATGGATTGAAGCTCAATGTCAAGAAGACAAAGATTTCTTACCACTGAGCCAATTGGTAGCATCAGGATGCATGGTGAAGAGACTGAGATTGTTAACAGCATTAGTTTGCTTAGCTCCACAGTCAGCACTTTTGGCAACAGCAGCCAGGAAATTAAAAGACGTATTGCAAAAAATAGATAGTATACCAATTGAAGTATTTCAGATAACAGATGTTGCCCTGGATGTCCTCACCAAGTTGTGCCAAGAGATCTGGAGAACAACCACTTGGCCAACTGACTGGAAAAGATCTATATTTGTTCCCATTCCAAAGAAGGATGACCCAACTGAGTGTGGAAACTACAGAACAGTGTCATTGATTTCACATGCAAGCAAGATTCTACTGAAGATCATCCAAAAACGATTAGAACAGCACATC
>NW_006399814.1:11168593-11179839 GCF_000299155.1 Elephantulus edwardii
TGGGTAATCGGGATGGGTGTGTCAGAGGCGGTGCGGTTGGCGCAGGATAGAGCAGAGTTTAGAGCTGTTGTGCATAGGGTCGCTATGAGTCAGAAACGACTCGATGGCACATAACAACAACAACAACATTGCAATGGGTAAGTCTGCTGTTAGGGACCTCTCCAAAGCACTGAAGAGTAATGGTGTCAGTCTGGAGAGTAAGGTGCGCCTGATAAGGTGGGCATGGTCTTTGCAACCACTTGCTATGCATCAGAGAGTTGGACAATGACTAAGGAGGATAGAAGGAGAATTGATACCTTTGAGCTATGGTGTTGGATAACAGTATTGAATATACCATGGACTGCTAAGAAAATGAACACGTTTGTCCTAGAGAGGGTTAAACCAGGCTGCTCCTTGGAGGCAAAGATTCTGAAGCTTCATCTGACATACTTTGGACATGTTACAAAGAGGGGCCAGTCCTTGGAGAAGGACATCATGCTTGGTAGGGTAGAGGGACAGCACAGGAGAGGAAGACCCTCTATGAGGTGGATTGGTTCAGTAACTGGGGTAACAGGGGGTGTGTCGGAGACAGTGAGGTTGGCACAGGATAGAACAAGCAGGGTTTAAGGGCTGTTGTGCATCGGGTCACTATGAGTCACAGGCTACTCGACAGCACATAACAACAAACAACAACAAAGGATATAGTAGGAACTTAATGATTTCTAGTTATTAACAAAAGCACTTTCAACCAGGAATACTAACAGAGGGGGGAAAAATTCATAAATGAACACATCTATATGGGAATTTGTTCTACGATATACCTAGTATTTCTGCTAAGCGAAGCAGAAAGGAATGCTTCAATAAATTGTGTCTGGACAACTGATTACTACTTTTTTTGGTTGGGAGAAAAATAATAGTTACATTTATACTTTTCTCTGAAACTGTAATAAATTCTAGACAGACCACTAGAGATTCAAACACAGATAATGAAATCTTACAACTACTAGATGAAAACATAGATGGTTTTTAAATCCTAGAGGAAAGATAGATGTTTCTAAGCATGCCATTAAAATTGTCAAAAGCCATTTTTTAAAAAGAAAAAATTAACCACAATGAAATTCTACTTGGGTGGGGGGGAAGATTAAGTAAAATCTTGACAACAGGTACAATAGAGTTAATTGTCAACAAGACCAAAGTTTATTAGTGGTTACCAGGATATGGTCACACAATTGATTATTATAGTTGCTCCCAATGATTTGTAAACTTGCAAAAGTTAAATTGGCAAAAATTATTTGATGGATACAATTACAAAAAGAAAAGTTGCTGAGGCTTCCTGGATGGGTACAACCAAACACCTTATATAATTTGATATCTTGCTTTGGAGATTTAAAGTTATTGTTTCATGGGAAATTCCAATTGTTGTTGTTGTTGTTATTGTTGTTGTTGGTGTGTGCCATCAAGTCACCTGTGACTCTTAGGTACCCAGTGCACAACTGCTCTGAACTCTGTCCAATCCTAAGCCAGTCTCACTGTCTCTGACACACCTATTACCCCATTGTCTCAGTTACAATCCATCTCATCCAGGGTCTTCCCTTCTTGAACTGTCCCTCCACACTTCCAAGCATGACTGGTCCGTCCTGGTAATGTGCTCAAAGTATGTGAGACAAAGCTTTAGAATCCTCACCTCTAAGGAACAACTTGGTTTCACTCTGTCTAGGACAAACCTGTTTGTTCTCTTTGCAATACATGTAATGTGATACTTCTCCCTACCACAACTCAAAAGCATCAATCCTCCTTCTGCCATCCTTAATCAGTGTCCAGCTCTCTGATGCACAGTTAGTAACTGCAAAGACCATGAACTGGATCAGGCACACCTTAGTCTCCAAAGTGTTATCATTACTCTTTAACACTCTGGAGAGGTCCCTGACAGCAGATTTTCCCAAAGTCTTTTGATTTGCTGACTAGTAGTGCCAAGAGAACTGATTGTGAAGCCAAACAAGCTGAAATTATTAACAATCTCAATCTCCTCTCCATCTATTATGATGCTGTCAATTGGCCCAATGGTGAAAATCTTTGTTTTCTTGATTAGTTGCCCTAATAACATGCTTTGTTTTTGTTAATGTTTCTATTTTACCTTCTGGATAATTTCATAATACTCGAGATCTTAAAAGCTTTTAAGTAGTCATTCAAGGCACAATAATTGGTCTCTATTCACTTGGAGCAAAAGAAGAAGGAGAGTCAGAAATAAGAGAAGATATGGAAAATATGTGGCAAATAAAAAAATAAATAAACACACAGCTCGAGAAAGTCTGGAATCCATTAGAATTTTCTTGGGTATTTGCCTCATTTTGATCAGAATTCTGCTATGAAATGGGCACTTTCCAGTTCTGGTTTTATAACAAAGGTGCCCATTTCATAGCAAAATTTTAACCCAAAAAAGGGAAATGCCCAAGAAAATGTTAGATTATAAAGGACTTTCTGGAGCTGTAGTAGTGGTTATTGCTGCAGCTGTTACTGCTATTGTTGCTAGGTGCTGTCAAGTTAACTACAACTTATGGTGACACTATGAACAATGGTTCATAGTGATCATAATGGGTCACTATAGTTCACTACAGAGCTGAACCCTGCCCTATCCTATGCCATTTTCACCATCACTGATACTCTTGGGTCCATCGGTACAGTCACTATGTCAATCCATCTCATTGAGAGTCTTTCTCTCTTTCACTGACCCTTCACCTTTCCAAACATGATGTCCTTGTCCAAAGACCAGCCCTTCCTAACAACACACTCAAAATATGTGAGACAAAGCTTCAGCATCCTTGTCTCCAAAGGACAGCCTGTTTGCACTTTCTCAAAGACATATTTGCTTGTTCTTGTGTCAAGCCATGGGATACTCAGGACTCAACACCACAACTAAAAGACATCAGTTCTTCTGTTGTCCTTAGTCATTTTCCGGTATTGTCATCCTTAGCATTATCAGGAAAAATAAAGCCCTGAAACTATAATCCTGAGATAATCTTTAAACCTTAAGGTAAAATAGCCCTGAAGCTGTATTAGAACTGAACAGTAGTTTCATTTTACTGATCAGAAAGACCTGCCTTGAGCATGATGCTCTTTTAAGGACTACCTATATGGGACCATACAAAACTGTAATTCATGAGCAAACAAGTGCACACTGAACTAGTATTTAATTTTTCTACTGCATATCAGCAAATTTAAAAAGTAAAAAAAACCCAGGGTATGACATTTCTGTGTAGGGTGAGGTTTCTTTGCAGGGATGATCTGGTATGATGTATAAAAATGATAAAAGTTTCTTTTCAAGAAGAGTGAACTGGGGGTGTTGAGAGAGCAGGGAGAAAAGTGCAACAATGAATGACTGGAAACCCTAAGTTTCTGTAAACTTTCATTAAAATTAATAAAAAAAAGCTTAAAAATTATAGAAGAAAAAATTCTTTGTCTTGGCAAAAAGATGTTGTTATTGCTATTGTTCATAGACTTCAAGTCAGAACAAACTCATAGCTGACCCTCCAATGAGTTTCAGAGGCTATAAACTGCACAGAAGATGGCCCATCTTTCTCCTGTAGAGGACCGAGTGGATTCAAACCACCTACCTTTGGGTTAGCAGTACAGTTCCTTACCCATTTAGGCCACCAGAGTTCCTCTACAAATATATTCATTGACAGTTGTTTATGTTGTTGTTGTCGGTATTATTATTAAGTGTGATCGAGTTGATTATGACTCATCATGACCCTATTAATAGTAGATTTGAATTTTGACCTATCCTGCACCATTTTCACAATTTCTGACATGGTCAAGCCCAGTTACGCTGTCAGTTCTTCTTGTTAAGAGTCTTCCTCCTTTCAGACCTTCCACCTTCTCCAGGATGATGTCTTTTTCCGAGGGCTGTCCCCTTCTGCCAGCCTGCCCAAAGTAGGTGAGAGGAAGGTTCATCATCCTACCTCTAAGGAGCACCCTGGTTGTACTTCCTTCAGAACAGATTCATTCTTTTTACAATCCATGGGATATTCGATGCTCCTCACCATACCACAATTCAAAGGCATTCATTCATTCTTCTGTCATCCTTATTCATTATCCAACTTTTAGATGCACAAGAACCAAGCCATGCCAAGGATTGGTTCTGGTGTGCCTTAGTCTTAAAAATTACATCTTTGCTCTTTAACACTTTGGCAACAGATTTTTCCCAATGCAACATATATTTTTATTTCTTGGCTACTACTACCATGAGTGTTCATTTTGGACCCAAGTAAAACAAAATTGCTGAAACTTCAATCTTTCCAATATCTATCATGATGTTGTCTATTGGTCCAGTGATGAAGTTTTCTTGATGCTGAGATGTAATCTATAATGAAGGCTGTAGTCTTCTACTTTCGGAAACAAGTGTTTCAAGTCCTCCTCACTTTCAGTAAGCAAAGTTGTGTCATTTGCATAATGTAAGTGGTTGATAAGTCTTCCTCCAATCCTGAGGCCACATACTTCTTCATATCCCAGCTTCTCAAATTATTTAATCTGCATACAGACTGAATAGATATGGAGAAAGAATACAACTGCATGCAGACTGACTAGATATGGAGAAAGATTATAACTCTCACATTTTTCCTAGTTTTAACGATGTAGTGTGTCTTTGTTCTGTTCAGACAACTGCCTCTGGGTATATCTATAAGTTTCTCATGAGCACAATTAAGAGTTCTGAGATTCCCATTCTTCACAATGTTAGACATAATGTAGGATGTTGTTGTTGTGTACCATTGAGTTGGAACCAACCAATAGCCGACCTTCTGGTGAGTTTTCAGAGGAAGTTAATCGCACAGGAAGAGACTGTCCATCCTTTTCCTGCAGAGCAGCTGCTGGACCCAAACCATGTTCCTTCAGAATTGCAGCCAGCTTTTTGCCACTAGGCCACCAGAGCTCACTGATATACCCATGCAAATACTTTTGCATAATCAATAAAACAGAAGTAAACATTTTTCTGGTATTCTCTGCTTTCATCCAAGATTCATCTGACACCAGCAATAATATCCCTTATGCTATGACCTCTTCTAAATCCAGCTTGAAGTTTTGGCAATTCCTGTAAATGTACTGTTTAATATTATTAAATATTGTTATTAATATGTAATAACTTTACTATTTATGTACTATCTGTCTTTTATATAATATTTATCTTTATTAATATTTAATAATATTTGGCAAGATTTTACTTGCAAGTGATATTAATGATGAATAATCTCCACATTCTCTTAGATCATCTTTTTTAAAAATAGTAACAAATAATGGGTCTCTTCCCGTGACTCTGGTAACTGTCTTCCCAATTTTTTGGCTTAGACTAAAGAGCATGCCCAAGACTGTGTCTGTTTGTTGAACTATGTCAGTTGAAAGTCTGTCAATTCCTGAGGCCTTAGTTTTTTGCCAATGTCTTCAATGCAGCTTGAACTTCTTTCAGTACCATTGGTTCTCAATCATAAGCTACGTCCTGAAATGGTTCAGTGTTGACTATTTCTTTTTTGGTACAGTGACTGAGCATTTCTTCTATCTTCTTTCGATGTTTCCTCTATTATTCAAGATTTTACCTATAGAATCTTCAGTACTGCAATTTGAGGCTAACTTTGTTTCAGCGTGAAAAATGTTGAATGTGTTCTTCCTTTTTGATTTTCTAACTCCAGCTCTTTCACATTTCATATGGTACTTTGTTTTATGGTAATAAAACTGGAAATAATAACTTAAATAAACTTCAATAGAAGACTTGCCAAGTAAGTTGATATTCGTCAAATACTCTGTAACTTTATAACTAGCCATTCAACTTTTAAGACTGAGATTACACTGACCTTCGTTGCCTACCTTCTGTTGGTGTACTCCAGAACCCACCAGTTACTCCTGGGTGTAAAGATGGGCAATCTTCTCTCACTAATATTTACAACCTCAAAACATGATGGAGGGTAATTATGAATTAAAACCAAGTCTATGGCAGTGACTTTGCATTTTCGTTTGTATACTTCCATATCTGAACATTTTACAATGGGCATGTTTTACTTTTATGATAAGAAAAAGAGTTTTAGAGAAAGAGACCTATAAAATATGATCTTTATTAATAAGAAAATATCCACAATATAGCATTAAGACAAGGAAATTACAAACACTATTGTGTTTTTGTTTTTATTTGGTTTGATTTATATTTGTTTTGTTTTGCTTTTATTTTATACTGGTTTACTTACAAAGTAAGTATACATTGTTTTTCACACCAGATCTTTCTCCTTTCCTTCTGAACCCTAACTCTATTTTTATTTTATGTTGTATTTTATATTTTATATTTATTTTGTTTCACACCATACCTCATTCACATTGTCTTTCATACAATCATTCCCATTCATGGTTGTTGTTATGTACTATTGAGTTGCTTGTGAATCATAGCAACCCTATGTACAACAGCTCTAAACTCTGCTCTTTCCTGTGCCAACTTCATTGTCTCTGACACACTTGCCCTCCATTGCTCCAGTCACTGAATCAATCCATCTCATTGAGGGTCTTACTCTCTTGCACTCTCCCCCCACCCTCCCAAGCATGATGTCCCTCTCCAAGGTCTGGTATCTCCTTGCAACATGCCCAAAGTATGTCAGCCGAAGCTTCAGAATCCTTGCCTCCAAGGAACAGCCTGGTTTCACTCTCTCTCGGATGAACCTGTTTGTTCTCCTAGCAGTCCATGGTATATTCAATACTTTTCTCCAGACCACAGCTCAAAGGCATCAATTCCTCTTCTATCATCACTAGTCATTGTGCAGCTTTCTGATGCATAGCAAGTAATTATAAAGACTACAGCCTCAATTAGGCATACCTTAGTCTCCAGACTGACATCTTTGCTCTTCAATACTCTAGAGAAGTCCCTGCCAGTAGACTTTCCCAATGCACTTCATCTTTTGATTTCCTGGCTGCTGGTACCAAGAGCGTTGATGTGGAGCCAAGCAAACTGAAGCTGTTAACAATCTCAATCACTCACCGTCTATCTTGATGCTGCCAATTTGCCCAGTAGTGAGAATCTTTGTTTTCTTGAGGTTGAGCTCCAATCCATACTGAAGGCTGCAGTCCTTGTTTCCTCAAAACAAAAAAGAACTTGAAGCAGTTACTGGCTCCTCTTGAAAAGATGTCCAAAGTCTATGAGGCAAAGTCTCACCATTCCCACTTCCTCACTCTAGTTATACTTACTCAAGACAGATTTGTTTATTCTTCTAACAGTCCATGGTCCTTTTCTAATTTTTTCCAATACCATAACTCAACAGTATCAATTCTTCAATCTTCCTTTTCATTTTCCAATTTTTATATGCATATGAGGCAACTGGGTGTTGATCTAAGTAAAATTAAATGCTTCACAACTTCGACTTTTTCTCCTGTTATGATAATGTTGTCTTTTGGTCTACTTGCAAGAATTTTTATTTTCCTTGTGTTGAGATGTGATCCATTCTAAAGACCACAGTTTTTTAGTTTCATCAGTAACTGCTTCAATTTCTTTTTGTTTTCAGCAAACAAGGCTGTTATTACAGATTGTTGTTACATATTACAGATTGTTAATGAGTCTTCTAGTGTCAGGATTGCCTCTCAGTTTACAGACAGGATTCATATGAGAACAGGTTAGTGTTCTGCCACTCCCATTCTTCAAAATGTTATTTCTTATTTGTTATAATCCACAGTCAAATGTCTTTCTATTGTCAGTAAAAACACAAGCAAACATCTTTCTGGTATTTTCTGCTTTCATCCAAGATCCACTTGATATTAGCAGTGATATTCCTTGTTACATGTTTTCTTTTGAATCCAGCTTGAATTTGAACAATATGATACCATGTATGTAAAAAGTACATGTTCATAGGAAACATATTAAACTGTTAACATTCAGTGGTATTGTTTAACTTCTTTATTTTTATTTCCCTTGTACTTTTATGTATTGTCTGAAAAATTTTTAAGTAACATTTAAAATAATATCTCTCATTTCACTGCTTACCATCACCTTCCCACTCCCATAAAGGCAATTAGTTACCTTTGGTTATACCTTTTGGGGGGGGGGAAGGGAATAAGAATATAGCCAAAAGTAACTAATTGCTTTTATGGGAGGGGGAGAGGAATGATGAGCAGTGAAATGAAAGAGAATTTTTTTCTTTTTAATGATCTCATTGGTTGTCATCAGGTGCTATTGAGTCAAATATAACTCCTAGCCAGCCTATGAACAAGAGATCTGAACCTTGCCCTATCCTGCACTGTGCCCACATCTCTGATATGTTCCAGTGTATTGTTATAGTCACTGTGTCAATCCATCTAGTTGGGGGGGGGGGATTGGTTTTCACCTCTTTCTCTGACTCTCCACCTGCCCCAGGATGATGACCTTTTCCAAGGCTTGGCCTCCCCTGGCAACATTCGCAAAGTATGTAAGACAGAGCTTCATCATTTTTGCCTCTAAGGAACACTGTCTCCACTGCCTCCAACATAGACTCATTTGTCCTTTTGGCAGTCCATTAAATATTCAGCTTCTTCTCCAAAACCACAATTTAAAGGCATCAATTCTCCTTCTTTTATCTTTATTCATTGTCCAATATTAACATGTATGTTGTCGCTAGGTGCCACTGAGTTGAGTATGACCCTATGAACAATAGATCTGAACTCTGTTCTATCCTGTGCCATCCTCACACTTTCTGACATACTAGAACCCATTGCAACAATCATCGTGTCAATTACCTGGTTGAGAGTCTTCCACTACTTCACCAACCCTCCTCCACCCGTCCTCCAAGGAATAGGCCCTCCTAGCAACATGCCCAAAGTATGTGAGATGAAGACTCATCATTCTTATCCCCAAAGAGCACTCTGGCTGCACCATCTCCAAGACATATCTGTTTATTCTTTTGGCCATACATGGGATGTTCAGTGCTCTTCTCCAATACCACAGCTCAAAGGTGTCAATTCTTCCATCATCCCTATTCATTTTCCAGCTCTCAGATACATAGCAAGTGATCAGAAAGACCATGGCCTGAATCAGACGTACTTTAGTCTTCAAACTGACATGATTATGTCTCAATAATTTGGAGAGGTCCCTAACTGCAGACTTCACCAGTGCAATGAAAAAATGCAAATAATCTCCTTATTTCCTGATTGCTGGTACTAAGAGTATTAATTGTGGATCCAAGTAAGATGAACTGTTGACTGTTTCAATCTCTTTTACATCATCATGATGTTGCCTGTCAGTCCAGTGGTAAGAATCTTTTTTGTTCACATGAATAGGAAGTAATTTTAAAATAGTGGCTTGGATCAAGTGCACTAGAGACTTTAAACTAGCATCCTGCTCTTTAGCACTTCAAGAGGGCCTTGACAGAAGATTTCTCCAATTTAACAAAACTTTTGATTTCATATGTGTTGTTTACCACAAATGTTGGCTATGGATCCAAGTAATATTAAATCCTTGGGAGCTCCACTCTTTTCTCTTCTGCCACGATGTTGCTTATTAGTAAATATTTTAATGAGAATTATTTTTAAATTTTTATACAATATGTAAAAGCACTTGTTGATCTTTTCTTTTTTTGACTGCAAGTTAAAGAATTGTTGTCCCTATATGTTAGAAAGGGAGCTCTGGTGACATAGTAGTAAGGAATTGTGCTTGGATCAGATCCAACAGCTGTTCCATAGAAGAGAGATGGGAAATTCTCTTTCTGTGTGATTTGGTGTCACTGAAAACCCACAGTAGGGTCATCTGTGGTTGGGTTCTGACTCAATAATACATAACAACAATCTGTTAGAAGAGAAAAAAACCAAATATTTCAAACACTGACTGAAGGAAGAGACTGAATTGAAATATTTTAAAAAGACAGAAACAGAACCCAGAACCATAAACAACACAGCACAGCCACTTTGAACAGCTATCGACATGGTGTCAGACCAGGGAACCACGGACAGCAGCAGCAGTGGCAGCAGCATCCACAGCAGCTTAAAAGCTTGCAGGACTGACTTTGAACCAGACTTCCATATGACACATTTATGCTTGAAACTACAAATTGAAGAAAGGTGTTGCAGTTATAGTAAAAAAAGGCCACTTCAAGATCTATCTTATATTGAAGTACAATGCTGTAGTAGGATACTATCTATGCACATACAAGGAAGACCTGTTAATACAACTGTTATTCAAAAACATGCACCAAAACTAAAGTAAAAGAAGAAGAGACTGAGAACTCCTACCAACTTTTTCAGCCTGAAGTAGATTGAATATGCAGTCAAGATGCATTCATAATAATTGGTGACTGCAATGCAAAAGTTAGAAACAAAAAAGAAGGCCTGGTAGTTGAAAACATAGACTTGAGAGCCATTAACAGAAATGAGGCTGGAAATCAAATGACCGAATTTTGTACAATCAGGGATTAGTTCATTGCAAATATCTTTTTGAAAAAACATAAACAGCAACTCTACACCCATGGACTTCATCTGATGGACTACACAGGAATCAGATTGATTACACCTATGGAAAGAGGCATTGGAGAAGCTCAAGATAAGCAGTCAAAACGAGGTCAAATCATGGTACTGGTACAATGACAGACACATAGATCAATGGAATAGAATTGAGAACCCAGAAATCAGCCCATCTACCTATGGTCAACTGATTTTTTACAAGGAGATGAAATCAGTTAAGTGGGGAGACAATAGACTTTTTAACAAATGGTGTTGAAAAAAATTGGAAAACTCTTCTGCAGAAGACTCAAGCAAGATCCACACCTCACACCATAGAAAAAAAACCAACTCAAGGTGGATAATGGACTTAGGACTAAAACCAAAGACTATAAACTTCATTAAAGAAAAGCTTGGGAGAACTTGAGTAGTCCTAATCCACAACATAAACAGCATTCCAAGCATCCTGAAAAATCTACAACCAGGAGAAGATAAAATAGATGAATGGGACCTTCTAAGAATCAAATCCCGATGCACATCCAAAAACTTCTCCAACAGCGTAAAAAAGAAAGCCACAGACTAAGAAAAAATATTTGGTAATGACATGTCAGACAAGGGACTTATATGTTGTTGTTGTTGTTGTTGTTGTTGTTTTCGTTGTTTTCTTAAGCGCTGTCAAGTTGCAGGCGACTCATAGTGACTCTATGAAGGAGAGTCCTCAACACTTGTGTGTCTCTCATCCTCTCTCCAGGTTCATAGGGTTTCCGGAGGCAAGCTATTACGGAAGTGGATGCTGCTCCTGCTTCCAAGCTTGTTTTAATAGGGGAGCTCCAGCCCACACTGTC
>NW_006399814.1:11180959-11182588 GCF_000299155.1 Elephantulus edwardii
ATGCAACCCTGGATGTGCTTGCTCACTAGTCTATGCCAAGAAATTTGGAAGACTTTATTGGAAAGCTGGACAATGACTAGGGATGATAGAAGAGGACTTGATGCCTTTGAGCTGTGGTGCTGGAAAAGAGTATTGAGTGTACCACAGACTGCTAGGAGAACAAACAGGTTCATCCTAGAGAGAATGAGACCAGACTGCTCCTTGGAGACAAGGTTTCTGAAGCTTCGTCTGGTATACCTTGGACATGTTGCAAGAAGGGGCCAGTCCTTGGAGATGGATGTCATGCTTGGGCTAGTGGAGGGACATTGCAAGAGAGGGATACCCTCAATGAGATGAATTGATTTGGTGACTGAGGTAATGGGGGTAGGTGTGTCAGAGACAAAAATATTGGCACAAGGTACAGCAGGGTTTAGGGATGTTGTACATAGGGTTGCTATGAGTAGTAGGTGACTCAACAGCACATAACAACAACAACAACTACCTGGCCAACGGACTAGAAGAGATACATTTTTGTCTCCAAAAAAAATAAAAGATCTAACAGAATGTGTAAATTAAAAAACAATGTCATTAACATAAAAGACAAGTAAAATATTGCTGAAGATTATTCAAAAACAGCTGGAACAGTACATTAACAAGGAATTGCTAGAAACTCAATCTGGATTCAGAAGAGTCCTTGGCATGAGAGATATAATTGCTAATGCCAGACAGATAGAGGCTGAAACAAAATGCAGGAAAGATGTTTACTGGTATTTATTTTATTGACTATGCAAAGGCATTTGACTATGTAGACCATAAGAAGCTATCAATAATATTGAGAAGAATGAGAGTCCCAGAACACTTAATTGTGTTCATGTGAAATCTATACATAGATCAAGAAGTAGTTGTCCAAGTAGAGCAAAAACTGTATGGTTTAAAAATCAAAAAAGGTGTGAGTCAGAGTTGTATCCTTTCTCCGTATCTATTCAGTTCATATGCTGAGCAAATCATTTGAGAAACTGGAAAATAATGTGGCATTAGGACTGGAGGACAACTTATCAACAACCTGCATTAAGTAGATGATACAACCTTGCTCACTGAAAATGAAGGGCACTTGAAACACTTGCTGAAATATGGATTACATCTCACCATTGACAAATCCCCACCACTAGATCAATGGGCAAAATCATGATAGATGGAGAAAAGAGGGAAGTCTTCAATAATTTCATTTTACTTGGATCCACAATCAACACACACAGTAACATCCGTCAAAATACCAAAAGGCTTGTTGTATTGAAAAAAATCTGCTGTCAAGGACATCTCCAAAGTTCTAAAGAGCAAAGATGAGTTTAATGACTAAGGTATGCCTGATCTAAGCCAATGTCTTATCAATTATTTCCTATGCCTCCAAAAATAACAATGGGAAAGGATGATAGAAGAAGAATCAATGTCTTTGGATTGTGATGTTGGAGAAGAGCACTGAACATCCCATGGACTACCAAGAGAACAAATAATTCTTTTTTGGAGGAAGGCAACCAGGGTGCTCCTTAGAGGCAAGGATAATGACACTGTTTCACATACTTTGAACATATTGCCAGGAGGGCTAGAAAAGGGCATCATGCTGGGGTTAAGAGGACTCAATGGCACCTAACA
>NW_006399814.1:11183018-11186099 GCF_000299155.1 Elephantulus edwardii
GTTATGAATTGTAGTTGACTGGATGACACCTAAAAACAACAGCATCGCACTTTGGTGATGTAGTTCATTAAGTGTTGGGTTGCTAGCTGAACAAATGGGATTTGAATCTACTGATTTGTCTACAGGAGAAAGATGCACAGTCTTCTGGTACAAAGATGCGTAGCCAAAGGAAAGTCACTAGGAGCTGGGACAGCAGTTAATTCTGGAGAGTTGTGATTTCATGTTAGCACAATGCCGAATAATATGTAATGTTGGTTTGGGGCGCCATCAAGTCAGCTGGGATTCACAGCCTATGAACCCTGTCCTGTGCCATCCTCAAGACCACTGATATGCTTGAGCCCATTGTTACAGTCACTGTGTCAATCCATGCTGTTAAGGGTCTTCCTCTCTTTCACTGACCCTCTCCCTTTCCCAATATGAGGTGTTTTTTCCAAGGAATAGCCCCTCCTAACAACATGCCCAAAATATGTGAGACAGTTTTACCATCCTTTTCTCTAAGGAGCACTCTGGTTGCACTTCCTCCAAAACAAACTGGTTTGTACTTTTGATAGTCCATAGGATGGATATTTAGTATTGTTCACCAACACCACAATTCAAAGTTTAAAAAATATTCTTTTTTTAAATGGCTGGAAATTATATGGCAGCTTTGATTTGCACCTCCTAACATGTGCTTTGAGAAACACCTGAGGTGCTCAATTGTGCACAAATGCCAGACTCCACTTCATCTCTAATTCCTTCAAACAGGACCCTACAACCACCTTACACTGTACTGGATTCTGATCTAGGCCCCTAAAAGGAGATAATGCATTATCTCCAAATTCTCTGAACACATGAAAGGCAACTCAAATGGTCGGCACTACAGAGGGGAAGTGGCGTGGGGCAGAGAACCATCAATACCATCATTACTCCAGTCACCTTTTTCTGTGCCTTCAGGGTGTGTGTGTGTGTGTGTGTGTGTGTGTGTGTGTGTGTGTACCATGCATGTCCAGACACAATTCTTCCCCCATATTATTGGTCAGTATCCTAGTTTAATAAACAAAAAAACAAAGAGGAGAATGTTTCACAGCTTCAAGGTCCGTGCTCTTAGCCACAGTTCTCCAAGGAAGGAGGAGAAAGCCAGGAAGTTATGGCCCCATCCACGAGTATGACAGTATGACATTAGCCACAGAAAGAAAGACCCTGGCAGAGGGAGACATGTTTGAGCACAGCCTTTGGAAAACAGTGGAAAGGTTCCATTTGATCTACTGTGCAGGGACTCAGGGGAAAGGGTACAGAGGGAGTACCCAATGAACTCTGATCACCTAAACCCAAGAAGAGGTTGACATTGCCTCAAACAGATAACTTCATGCTCTAGGATAGAGGTGGAAGTGGGGGTGAGAAAGGAGTAGGCGGGAAGGTCATGACTGATGCCCTTACTGTCTACCTTTCCCAGGTTAGGAGGCAAGAAGACAGCTATCTTTGGCTCCACTCCAACATCACAAGCAGGAAAACTCTCAAGTTGACAAGTAAGCCCTGACAGCCTAGCATCTTGGTGCAGGTGCAGTGGCTCAAAGCTGGGTCAACTCTTGGGTTGAGTCCTCAACCCAAGACCCACACTCTGGCCCAGACACAGACAGGCCACCCGCTATGCCCACGACCTTCAGATTACTTGAGTCCAGGTTTGGATTCAGAATCCACCATCCTGTTACTTGTTGAGTGAGATACCAACTCACTCCAGTAGCAGTGGCAAACCTTAACAGGACAGCAAGTAATAAATGTTGGAGAGGATGTGGTGAGACAGGAACTCTTAAATATTGTTGGTGGGATTATTTAATGGTACAACCACTCTGGAAGACAGTTTGACATGTCCTCAAAATGCTGAACATAGAATTTTCATATGACCCAGCTATTTCACTGCTTGGAATATACTCCAAGAAAATAAGAACTGAGGCAACTTGTATACCAATGTTCATAGCAGCGTTATTCACCATCACAAGAACATGGAAACAGCCCAAATGGCCAACCGCAGTCAAATGGATTATGGTACACTCACATGATGGAATGCAATGCAGCATTCAGTAGCAATGATCTTATAAATTACTACCTAACCTGGGAGGGACTGGAGAGCATTATGCTAAATGAACTAACTCAGTCCCATAAGGACAAATACTGTATAAAACCATTATTGTAGAACATGTATGAGGATCCAAGGGGGGAAAGGGTGGGAGCAGAGAGGTGATAATGGGGGTAATCACAGGGTCGCACAATTTGATGGGTGGAGGAAGGGGTGGCTAAAAGAAATAGGAAAGATCTAGTGTGAAAAAAACAATATATGTGAGCATGTAAGTAATTTTTATATAATAAAAATTTTACAAAACAACTATGAGATATCATCTCAACCCAGTAAGAATAATAAAACTCAAAAGAACAACAAATGCTGGCAAGGTTGTGGAGAAACTGGAACCCTATTCACTGCTGGTGGGAGTGTAAAATGGTGCAACCACTATGGAAGGCTGTATGGCTCTTTCTCAAAAAGCTGCAAACAGAGATACCATTTGACCCAGAAATTCCACTACTGGGAATAAACCCTAAAGGAACCATAACTGCAACCAAGGTAGATATATGCACACCCATGTTTATTGCAGCTTTGTTCACAATAGCAAGGAGTTTGAAACAACCTAAGTGCTCTTCAACAAAGGAATAGATAGAGAAGCTCTGGTATAGTCACACAATGGAATACTATGCTGCATTGAAAAACAAGAAACTCATGCAATATTATTCAAAATGGGTGACCCTGGAGGACATTATGCTGAGTGAAAGATGTCAGTCACAAAAGGACAAATACGGCATAGTGCCACTGTTGTAGAATGGGACTGACATCAGGGTTGAGAAGAAACTGAGAAAAAATGGATAAATTATTTATACTGCATTGAAACTGATGAGGGAAAGAACAGCTTAAAAGCAATATATGATTGGGTATTATGCTTATGACACAAGTCCAGAATGAAGGTTGCACAGTGGAGTGTACCCAAGGTGGGGGACGAGGCGGGGGGGAGGATTATATACCAATGAAGGAATTTTTCTTTTACTTTTCAAGGAGAG
>NW_006399814.1:11186270-11194015 GCF_000299155.1 Elephantulus edwardii
AAAAAAAAAAAAGAATCAACATCCACACAGGCATGAGTTGTGCTGACTTCAGCACCAGGGAAGTCACAGCACATGGTCAGAAGCAGGCAAGGTGAGAAGGAAAGAGCATAGAAAAATTTGCACGGTTGGACCTTAAGGGAATTTTGGAGATCAGATTGATTAGCCTAGGAGTTCTTGATATTTTTTTATAAAGAAAATTTTAACAGCAGAAGCTGTTATCCAAACTAAAGGTAAAAGGGAACTGCAGGGAGAAAAACGCATGTGCCCAGCCCAGCAAAATAGTCCTGTGGTCATGAAGGCTTGGAAGCTAATACTTACACACAGTCTGCACCTGCTCATCTCTGGGAAGAGCCCCAAAGGTGGCACCATTTGTGTCTCCAGAAGCACACAGTCAGGTTGGGGGGGGGATGGGAAATGGACATACAAACACACACCCTAAGGGCAGTCAGAGGAACAAGTCTTACACTACAGGTGGAGTAAGGTTGCTTCTTAATAGAGGGGCTATGGGGAGTTACAGGAAGGTCTAAAACATCACTCTGTAAAACAGGCCAAGTCAATTTAATCATCTAGGGCAGATACAATCATAAGACTAGTCTGTGAGATGTCCCCTACCAACTGCAGACTCAGTCCATCTGGCCAGAGTAGGAGCAGAGTAGTAGAAGATTAGACACGTGAGAGGTGAAAGGTGAGAGGTGGTTCCTAGGGAACCACCAAGACCTTGTAGAAATGATTCTTTACTAACTGCTGGAACTGGAAAAATTCACAATGATTCTTCAGCTTCATGCTCCTGTGTCCCCACCAGTCCCGCCTCCCCAGCTCATAGCATTCACTTACTAGGGGGCTTTGTGGGCTGAGTTCTCAGCAGAAGTGAGAAGGAAAATCAATATTCACAAGGCTATTGTTTTATCACCCCAGTAGTGTAGCCAAGGGACAGTCCCCACAGTGGGGGACCACCTCCTGAGAGGTTAGGTCAATAGAGAAGTCGTTGTTAGGTGCCATCAAGTAAGACTCATAGTAACCCTATGAACAGGCGACCTGAACCCTGCTCTATCCTGTGTCATCATCTCTGACACAATCACACCCATTGCTGAAGTTATCATGTCATTCTATCTTGTTGGAGATCTTTATCTCCTTCACTGAACCCCCATCTTTCCAAGCATGATGTCTCTTTCCAAGGAGTAACCTCGTCTAGTAACAGTCTCAAGTATAAGAGGTAAATCTTCATCATCTTTGCCTCCAAGAAGCCCTCCGGCCACAAGATATCAAGACATATCTCTTTTTTTCTTTTAGTAGTCTATAGAATGCTGAACACTGTGACACTGATGTATCAAATGCAATAATGGTCACACATGGTGGGCAGTGTTTGGTGGAGTTCCCAATTAAAAAAAAGCTTGGCATCAGGAGTGGCATCCACTTCTGAAATAGCTTGCTTCTGGAAACTCTATGAACTTTGCAAAGCGATGAAAGTTATACAAGTGTTCAGGTCTTTCATTCATAGGGTCATTGGTCATTATGAGTCATCTACAATTCAACGGCACTTAACAACAACAGTCCACAGGATATCTGTTGCTCTTCTCCAATACCACAACTTAAAGGCATCAATTCCTCTGTCATGGCTTATTCATCATCCAGCTCTCAGACGCACAGCAAGTGATTGAAAAGATCATAAAAAGAATCAGGCACACCTTGGTGTTCAAACTGACATCGTTATTCTGTAGCACTTGAAGCTGTGAGTGATTTTATTTTGCTCAGATTAATAACCAACATCCTTGGTACTAGCAATCAGGAAATCAGAAGACACATTGCATTGGACAAGTTCGCTGTCAGGAACCTCTCTAAAATGCTAAAGAGGAATGGAGTAGGGCCCTTTCAAAAACCACTGGTGAGTCAGAACATGCCCAGAGAACAAGGCTGCAGGAACACAACACCCATCATGCCAGAGTGCGAATCCGGTGGCAGGTGATGGGAAACCTCTGAAAAACTGTGCATAGGACTGACCATGGTCAGTCTGCTGGAAAGGGGCAGAAAATGAGTGAAAGGAAGAGGAAGAGGCCTGGTAAATAGACCACACAATGGAGAGGCAGTGGTGAGGCAGGGGCTGTGGGGTCATAACGTGGGGGTCACAGAATAAAGAGGCATGGCAGCAGCAGGACGAGTGGCACCATCACCCACCCAGGCTGAAAAACCATGCTTTTCTTATCCCTTTACCATTCGACCCCTGACAGGTGACTTTCCATGAGAAGGGAAGCAGCTGAGTCTGTGTCCTGTTGAACATTATCTACCTGGCAGGACACACACTACCTTACTTGGTTCCATGTTCTGACACATCTGATAACCCTACCTACGTCTCCTCTATGAATGAGGACAATGAATAAGGATGACAGAAGAAGAATTTATGCCTTTAAGCTGTGGTGTTAGATAAGAGCACTGAATATCCCATGGACTGCCAAAAGAACAAAGAGATATGTCTTAGAGAAAACACAGTCAGACTGGAGCTTCATCTCACATACTTTGGATATGTTGCTAGGAGAGGCTATTCCTTGAAGAACATCATGTTTGGAAACATGGAAGGCTGGCAAAAGAGAGGAAGATCCTCAACCAGGTGTTCAGAGACAATGACTGCTGCAATGGACTCAAGTATGTCAGAAAAGATCAAGACAGCACAAGATAGGATAGGATTCAGATCTGTTGTTCATAGAGTCACTAGGGGTCATACTTTACTCAATGGCACCTAATAACAACAACATCTTCTCTGGGGCTGAGCATCATGAATGCCATTGTTGTTGTTGTTATGTGCTGTCAAGTTGCCTGTAACACACAGCAATCCTGTGCGCAACAGCTCTGAACCTTGTCCTATCCTGAGCCATTCTCACTGTCTCTAAACACACCTGCCCCCATTACCTTAGTCACTGTGTCAATCCATCTCATCCAGGGTCTTCCTCTCCTGTGCTGTCTCCTCCACCTTTCCAAGTATGATGTCCTTCTCCAAGGACTGGTCATGCCTGGCCATATTCCCAAAGTATATGAGACCGAACTTCAAAATCCTTGCTTCCAGAGAGCAAATTTATTTCACCTTCTCCAGGACAGATCTATTTGTTCTCCTGGGAGTCCGCCGTATGTTCAATGCTATTCTCCAACACCACAACTCAAAGGCATCAGTTATTTTTCTATCATCCTTAGCCATTGCCAAGCTTTCTGATGCATAGCTAGTAATTGCAAAGATCATGGCCTGAATAAGGTGCACCTTTGTCTCTATCTAGACTGACATCTTTGCACTTCAGCACTTTGGAGAGGTCCCTGACAGCAGATTTCGCCAATGCAATTTGTCTTTTGATTTCCTGACTGCTGGTGCCAAGAGTGTTGACTGTGGACTGATGCAAACTGGAGCTATTAAAATGTCAATCTTTTCTCCATCTGTCATGTAGCTACAATTAGCCAAGTGTTGAGAATCTTTGTCTTCTTGATGTTGAGCTTCAATCAATATTGAATACTACAGTCCTTGACCTTCTGCAGTAAATGCCTCAGGTCCTCAGTTTCAGCAAGCAAGGTTGTGTCATCTGCATCACGCAAGTTGTTGATGAGTCTTCCTCCAATTCTGATGCCACATTCCTCCTCATAAAGTACAGCCTCCGGAGTGATCTGTTCCACATACAGATTGAAAAGGTATGGAGACAGGACGCATCCCTGATACACTCCTTTCCTGATTTTGAACCATGCAATTGTTTCCTTACTCTGTTTTGACAACTGCCTCCTGTCCCAAGTATAGGTTTTGCGTGAGCACAATCAGGTGTGCTGGAATTCCCTTTCTTCTCAAGGTTAAACACAATTTGTTGTGATCCACACAGTCAAATGTCTTTTTGTAGTCAATGAAACACAGATAAACATACTTCTGGTACTCTCTGCTTTCAGCCAAGATCCATCTGGCATTTGCAGTGGTGTCCCTAGTGCCACCACCTCTTCTAAACCCAGTCTGTACTTCTGGTAGTTCTCTGTTTATTTGGATGATCTTCAGCAGGATTTTGCTTTTGTGTGATATTAGAGATAATGCATACACAGGTACATAATAAGAGTGTAGTCTCAACTGACTGGTGACTGGAGGATGCTCAGCAGGCAGCCAGCAGGCTGTCTCTAGAGCTCAGGCTAGAGTTCTGGAAGTCCTCAGCTAGAATCATAACAACTTCACTGTCGGAGCTGATCTAAGCAAGGACGGAAGGGTCTAGTGGGACCCTAACCCAGGCACTGTTCTAAGAGCTCTACACAAGGAACTCTTTCAGCCTCTCAATCATTCTGAGTAAGCACTGTTATCTTCAACTTCAGATGAAGAAACTGAGTCATGGGAAAGTCACAAATTGCTAGGAGAAGGCAGAACCAGCACTGGGCCCGTGAAGAATGGCTCCCTTAATCATTCTGCTATAGGAATCTAGGCCAAGATTAGGTGAGAGAGTGCAAAGGGAGACAGGATGGGAGGCATGAGCCCAAAGCAGAGGCTACATGCAAGAAGCAGGTGGGCAAGGCAAAGCTAACCATGAGGATGGAAGGAAGAGGGACAGGCAGAAATAAGAGGTGCTGCCTCCCACAGGGCAGGCTCACTCTGTGCTGAGAGGACCTGGTAAAAGAGTGAGCATGTGATGGCTAAAGGTACTGCGATGATGATGACACCATAGATCAGAATGTGAGAGGTCAGTGGTGACCCTACAGAGAGGCTGGAGAGGCCCAGATTTAAAATCCACCCAAAGCTACCACCCTCGTCCAGACCCAGTTCGCTGGACGTGGTGCTCTGTAGGGTGCAAATTTAGTTGCTTTCCTTCCATCCACTGGGACCTTATTCTATGCCAAGTTCTTCCATATGCACAATGGATTTGATCCCTAAACTGTCCACAGTTCTTTCCAAAGCTCAGAGTGCAATATGTTGCCTATTTATAACCAGAAATTCCCCTATTGCCAAACTGGACAAGGAAGAGTGGCAACCCCATACTGCCTTTGATTTTGTTTTAAGTAAGAAGAGCTAAGAATTGAGTCCTTGTCTGTATCCAAGTTACTCCTTTTCCCCATATATGGCCAGATCCACTGTTTGCCAGGACAAGCCGTGTTTTCCTTATTAAGCAATACACAAAGTTAGCAAACAGAGCCCGCTCACTGCCCCACATCCCTCTCCCAACAGTCACAGCTGAGCAAGGGCCTAGCAAGGCTGCAGCACACCAGAGGGCCCAGCAGCAGTGGGGATACTGACAAGGACAATGTATCCAGCACCCTGGCCCGGTCTGGCCCACCACTGATAGTCTGCAACAGTAGTAACTATGACTGACAGTTCCGTGACCTCTTAAGTGTGAATATTATCCTTGATAATACAGATCAAAAAACCTAAATCAAACCCACCACTTTTGAGTAGTAGGGAGCTCTGGTGGTCTAGAGGTAAGGAGCTGCACTGCCAATCTGAAGGCACACAATTCAAATCCACCAGCTGGTCCATGCGATCTACTGCCTCTGTAAACTCACTGGAGGGTCAGCTATGGGTCGGTTCCGACTTGGCAGCACACAACAACAATAAACTTCGAGTCAATTTCACCTTAGAGCAACCCTCCATCCGGCTTCCAAGACTGTAAACCTGTGTAGGAGGAAGGAGACGGCCACAAAGCAGCTGATGAACTTTCTCCAGCTAGAGCAGCTGGTGGACTTGAACCTCCAACCATATGGTTAATGGCACAACAATTAATGCACCGTGCAAGCATGATTCCTTCAGATGATCAAAGTGAGGCATCATTTGTTCATAGTCATGAAGTTGGAATGTGAGATAGATTGAATTATATCCCAAAAAACTAAGTGTTGTAAATCCTACTCCCTATACCTGTGGTTATAATCTCACTGAGGAGTTATACGTGAATGAGAGGATTAGTGTGAGGCGTGTCTTTTAAGATATAAGAGAAGTTAAACACAAGCTAGAGAGCAGAGTTAAGGGTAGAGTAATGCCAAAGATCAAAGAGACAACCTTCCTCTGGAGCTGCCACCCTCAATCTGAACTTCTAGCTTCCTAAATTCAGGGGGAATACATTTCTCTTTGTTAAAACTGCCCACTTACAGTATTTTTGTTATAGTAGCTAAGATATAATTTTTATATTAGTTTTGTTACTCGTAGCTAAGATACAATTTGCTGAACATGGAAACAGCCCAAATGTCCAATCACAAACTAATGGATTGAGATGTTGTAGTACATTCACACAATGGAATATTATGCAGCAGGCGGGAGCAATGATTTTTGTAAACTATCACCTAACTTGGGAGGGACTCGAGAGCATTATGCTGAGTGAACTCACTCAGCCCCACAAGGACAAATATTATATAAAACCATTATTGTAAAATGAATATAAGGATCCAAGAGGGGTGGGAGAGGTTGAAAGCAGAGGGATAAGGATTTGCAGGGGGAAGAGGGGATTAATCATGATGTTGTACAATTTGTTGGGTAGAGGGGATGAGGGAATTGAAAAACTTTGTTCTTGAAAACAATGTGTTCAAATTTTGTAAATTAACTAGTTAGGGAAAAAAATTTAAAGATATAATTTACTAAGGAGAGTGCTGTTTTATCACATAGAATATGGAAGTGGTTTAGGGACTGGGTGGTTTTTGTTATGTGCCATTGAGTTGCTTGTGACTCAAATTAACCATTTGTACAACAGCTCTGAAACCTGCCCTATCTGGAGCCGGTCTCACTCACTCTGATGGATCTAGTGGCATTGTTATCGTGTCAATTCATCTCATCCAGGGTCTTCCTCTCCTGCTCTGTCCCTCGACCCTTCCAAGCATGATGGACTGGTTCCTCCTGGCCTCATGCCCAAATTATGTGAGACACAGTTTCAAAACCCTGGCCTCCAAGGGATTAATTGGATAACGGGGGACAAACAAATCTGTCTTAGAGAAAGTGCAATGAGGGTGCTCCTTAGAGTCAAGGATGGTGCAACATCTCACAGACTTTGGACATATTGTCAGAAGCAGTCAATCTTTGGAAGAAAGCTCCATAGTGGGAAAGGTAGAGGGTTAGAGAAAGAAAGGAAGACCTTCAATCAGATAGACTCAGTGACTACAATGGGTTTAAGCATGAAATGATGGGTTTGATGATGATGCAAGACAGAGAAAGGTGTAGATCTGTTGTTCATAGTGTCACTATGAGTTCTAGTCAATGCAACCACACCCAATAACAACAGTACATAATACATTATATATTGTACTGTTAAGTCAAGTGATTACAGGTTGGAATCCACTAGCTGCTCTGTGGAGGAAAGATAGATGGTCTCCTTTCATAAAGATTTACAGCCTCAAAAACCTGAAAGAAGGTCTCTATGAGCTGGAACTGATGACAGCAGTGAGTTTGTTTTCTATCTACTTACTCATTTCTTTTTTTTTTAATTCAAATCTTCAAAATAGTCTTTATTCTACATTTTTAGTATAAAAAGATCCACAAGGTAAGTTCACCACAGTGTAGAGAGAGACATACAACACTGAACTTCCTAACAGTCAATGGTACAGTCAAACATCACATGTACAGAACACAAATTTAGATAAACTGAAATGATAAAATAAAATCCAATTTCAGAAAACAAAAATCAAAATATTAAGGATCCCTGAAATATTCTTCACCCTAATAAGACTTCACTGGACTCAAGTCATTTTGTAGTGAGGCATTCACAATATGACCCCATTAACCCAGCTGAGCAATTCTTGGGAGCCACCTAGGAGTGGATTCATCAGACACT
>NW_006399814.1:11194295-11204373 GCF_000299155.1 Elephantulus edwardii
CAGAGGATCCTTGTGAATGACTATTTAAAAGATGACAAATGGGGAGAAGTGCAAGGAGAGAAGAAAATTAGTCTGACTGGCTTTCTGTCCTGCACCATTGATTCAATGGAGATTGGCGGGAGAGAATGGATGGCTGGGGTTGAGGATGGGATGTGAGGCAAGGGATGGAAAGGCAATGGCAGACAACTAATGCATTTCATTTATAACAGGTAATAAAAATCAAAGACTTAAAGGAGATTAAAGACCAATCAGAATAATTTGGCAACTCTAATTCTTAGGAAGATCAAAGTTCCCTCCAAACCTAATTTGATGTTTTATTACTAAAAGCAAAGACCAGTGTGGTACAGTATTACTCCAGCGGGATTAAAGGAAGATCCTTAGAGCTGCTTTACCCACATTCATTTTATGAATGGATACCTCCCCTACCTCAAAATGCTTTAGGGAGGTACTGCTACCATTACATGGTTCCTTATTAAGTTTGAAAAGTGCCTGAAAGTTTGGGCACCAGAAAGACACCCCAACAACATGTGTCTAAACTGCAACTTCAGGTTAATATGACTAAAGCAGTTACATTGTGAGAAGTGCTGAAGGTATGTGATGTCTTTCCCGGCACAGAAGTGGCCTTGGTTCCTCACCAGATGGTGTAGCCACCATGTGAGCCACCCACGAAGAAGTTTCCCTTCCGCTGAGTTACAAGGACGTTGGCTCCCTGCATAACTGCAAGCTGAGCTGCATTGGGAGGGCATCCAGGAGGTGGAGGAGGGATGTTACCAGCAGTAGCTCCAGCTCCAAATCTGGCACCTGCATCATACCCTCCTTCCATCAACACTGCTGAACCGGGCGGGTAAATGGGACCAACTGGATAATAAGCCATTGGGATTGTGGAACCTAAAGGCCCAACAGCCACAGACTGTGCCATGGGAAGATACAGTGAGGCGCCAGGAAATGCAGCTGACATGGTAGGGACTGTGGCAGCCCCTGGGTGCACAAAGCTCTGACGATAGAGCTCAGAGTAAGCAGGTGGAGCGTCAGTATAAGGTGGAGCCTGAGGAAGATGCAAGGTCTGAGGATACACTGGATTCCCAGGAGGCTGCACTGGGTAGGTTGGCTGTGTTGGATATTGACCTTTGCTGTTCATGGTGGCTTTAGGTCCGGTTTGGGTCGGTGTCGCGGACGGTTATTTTTTTCGTTACTCATTTCTTTTTAATAACCAAAAACTAGTCGATGCTGAAGAGAGTACTAGTAAAATTGTGAACATCAAATGCAATTCTGGTGAGGGCTCAAGAGATAATGAGGGGAGCTGTAGTGAAAGTCTCCGTTGTCTTAGAGGATACATATGGCACCAGCAACACCATATTGCTCAAAGTGTGTGCCTCTGGTAAGGCTTTAAAAGAAAGTGGTGACAAAAATGAAAGAACTTTTCTTTTACTTTTCAAAATGAAGACTGTATAGTGGAGTGGACTTATGGGGAGGGATTATATAACAATGAATGAATTTTACTTTTCAAAGAGAAGAGTAAACTAGGCTGAGGGAGGTTGGGCAGGGAGAAAAGTGCAACAATGAATGGAAATCCAAAGTCTGTGCAAACTTTCATTAAAATTAATTTAAAAAAAGAAAGTGGTGGACGTATGACTGAAAAATAGTGGAAGGTGGTGCTTTCTATGAATGGCAAAGAATGTGTATGGATTATGTTCAAATTTTTGGTGGGAACTAGAATTTGTAATTGATGAGCTTGGTTATTATTTAGAGACTTCTAAGCAAGATCATAATCCTAACACCAAACTGTTGTTGTTATTGTTAGGTATCATCAAGTCTCATACAACTCATAGCAACCCTATGAGCAACAGACCTGAAACCTGTCCTATCCTGTACCATCTTTATCATCCTTGGTACATAACAACAACCACCACCATAAGGATCATTTTACAGTTCTAACACAGCATGTGAGAGTTCCAATCACTCCATAACCTCACCAACATTTATTGTTTGCTGTCCTGTTAAACTATGCTCTTGTTACTAGGGTGAGATGATGTCTTATTGTTGATTTGATTTGCATCTCTCTCATTTCCAGTGGTTTGGAACATTTCCTAATCTATTTTGTTGGTCGTCTGAATATCCTCCTTTGTGAAGTCTTTTCATGTCTCTTACCCATCTTGTAATTGGGTGATCAGTCTTTTTCTTGTGGAAGCAATGTCATATTCTGTTTTAGTTATGAGTCCCTTTTCTAAAATGTCATTGCCACATATTTTCCCCCCAGTCTGTGGGCTTCCTTTACAACCAGAGAGATGGAGAAGTTTTTTGATGCACACAGGATTTGATTTATAGTAGATCTCACTATCAATTTTTTTCCTCTCTTGATTGTACATTTTCAGCTGTGTTTGCTAGCCTACTAGACTAGGGCTTCTAAGTTTGTTCCTGTTTATTTTTCTAAAAATCTTGAACGATGCTGAATACAGGAGGGGAAAAAGGTGACAGACATACACAGAGTCACTGTGCCAAAAGAATTCATCAACATTGAAATATTTCAGGAAGGAGCATATGATCAAAAACTAATAGCAATGAAGGAAGACGTTCAAGTTACACTAAAGACATTGGGGGGAAAAATAAGGACCCAGGAATTGATGGAATACCATCAGCATATTTCAACAAATTGATGCATCTCTGGATGTGCTCACTATTCTATGCCAAAAAAATTCTGAAGACAGCTGCATAGCCAACTGACGGAAAGAGGTCCATATTTGTTCCCATGCCAAAGAAAGGTGATGCAATAGAACACAGAAATTATCAAACACCATCATTAAGTCACATTGAGCTGAAAGCTTGCTGAAGGTTATTTTAAAAGGCTGCAATAGTACATCAACAGGGGTTGCCAGAAATTCAAGCTGAATTCAGAAGAGACTGTGGCAAAAGAGATATATATCACTGCTAATGTCAAATGGATCTTGGCTGAAAGCAGAGAATATCAGAAAAAAAAAAACATTTATTTGTGTTTTGTTGACCATGCAAAGACATGTGACTTTTGTAACAAGTGTGGATCAAAGCAAATTATGACTAACATTGAGAATAATGGAAATTCCAGAATATTTATATTTGTGCTTATGGAAAACCTATTGTATACAGACCACAAAGTACTTGTCTGAGCAGAACAAGAGAATACTACATTGTTTTAAAACAGGAAAAGAGTGTGTCAAAGTTGTATTATCTCTCCAAACCTAGTCAATCTATATGCCTAGCAAATAATTCAAGCAGGTGGACTGCTGAAAAAAGAATGTGGCATCAGGATTGGAGAAAAACTCATCAACAGTCTGCACTACACAGATGACAGAACTTTGCTCAAAGTGAAAAAGACTTGAAACATTGCATGCAAGTAAAATCTTCTGGAATTTTAGCCAAAAATATATATAGTCAATCAACAGGGAGTATCAAAAACTCAAGCTTAATCCAGAAGAGGCCATGGCACTAAAGTCACTGTTAATGTCAGATGGATTTTGATTGAAAGCAGAGCATATCAGAGAGATGTTTACTTGTGTTCCACTGACTATGCAAAAACATTTCATTGTGTGAATAATAACAAATTATGGGTAACTTCTAGAAGACTAGGAATAGAAATTCGAGAACATCTAATTGGACTGCTTTTGCAGTCATCTGAACAGAGCAAGGGAACACTATATGATTTACAAACAGGAAAATTATTCCTCAAGGTTGTATCCTTTCTCTATATTTATTGAATCCATATGCTGAGCAAAAAGTCTGATTAAACGGACTATATGAAAAAGAAGGTGGCATAAGATTTGAAGGAAGATCCGTTAACAACTTTCATGAAGAAGATGATGCAATCTTCCTTGGGGAAAATGAAGAAGACTTAAAGCCCTTACTGCAGAAGATCAAAGGCCTTCAATATAGATTACACCTCAACATCAAGAAAACAAAAACCCTCATCACTGGAAAAATGAGCAACATTGTGATAGATGGAGAAAAGATTGAAGTTGTCAACTATTTCATTTTACTTGGATCCACAATCAACAGTCATGGTAGTTGCTGTTGTTGTTGTTACATGCCATCGAATCAAGTATGACTCCTGATGACCTCATGAACAAGAGATATGAACCTTGCCCTATCCTCCAGCATCCTTATCATCTCTGACATATTCAAGCCCATTGCTGCTTTTACTGAATCAATCTATTGCATTGAGGGTCTTCCTCTCTTCTGCTAACCCTCCACCTTTCCAAGCATGACGTCCCTTTCAAGGAATACACCCACCTAACAGCGTGCTCAAAGTATGTGAGATGATGCATCACCATCCTTGGCTCTAAGGAACACTCTGGCCTCTCTTTCTCTAGACATATCTGCTTGTTCTTTTGGCAATCTATGTAATGTTCACCATTCTTCTTCAGTACTTCAACTCAAAGGCATCAATTCATCTCTGTCATCCTTATTCATTGTCCAGATCTCAGAGGCATAGCAAGGAACTGAAAAGACATTGTGTGAATCAGGCACACCTAAGTGTTTAAACTGACGTCCTTGCTCCTCAGTATTTTGAAGACGTCCTGGACAGCATATTTTTCTGTTACAACACATCTTTTGATTGCTTACTGGTGCCAAGTATGTTGATTTGTTGACCACTCCTCATGGTAGCAGTCAAGAAATTAAAAGACATGTTGCATTGGAAAATCTGCTGTTGAATAAGAAACCCCACTTTTTTCCATAATCTAGACAGTGAAAGTCATTAAAAATCACAAATGAGACCAAGTGTAATAAATCGTACAATAGAAATATCCACAAAAGTTGATTGAGTGCAATTACGTTTGTTGTTGTTGTTATGTGCCATTGAGTCGCTTGCGACGCATAGCAATCCTATGTACAACAGCCCTAAACCCTGCTCTGTCCTGTGCCAATTTCACTGTCTCTGACATACCCACCCCAATTACCCCAGTCACTGAATCAATCTACCTCATAGAGGGCCTTCCCCTCCTGTGCTGTCCCTCCACGCTCCCAAGCATGATGTTCCTCTCCAAGGACTGGTCCCTCCTTGCAACATGTCCAAAGTACATCAGATGAAGCCTCAGAATCCTTGCCTCCAAGGAGCAGCCCAGTTTAACCCCCTCCAGGATGAACCTGCTTGTTTTCTTAGCAGTCCATGGTACATTCAATACTCTTCTCCGGCACCACAGCTCAAAGGCATCAATTCTCTTTCTATCTTCCCTACCCATTGTCCAACTCTCTGATGTATAACAACTGATTAAAAGACCATGGCCTGTATCAGGTGCACCTTAGTCTCCAGAGTGACACCATTGCTCTTCAGTACTTTAGAAAGGTCCCTAACAGCAGACTTTACCTTCGCAATATGTCTTTTAATTTCCTGGCTGCTGGTGCCAAGAGTGTTGACTGTGGAGCCAAGCAAACTAAAGCTGTGAACAATCTCAATCTCTTCATCATCCATCCTGATGCTACCAATTGGTCCAGTGGTGAGAATCTTTGTCTTCTTGATATTGACCCTCAATCCACATTGAAGACTGCAGTCCTTGACCCTCTGAAGCAAGCACTTCAGGTCCTCCTCAATTTCAGCAATCAGGCTTGTGTAATCTGCATAATGCAGATTGTTGATGGATCTTCCACCAATCCTGATGCCACACTTCTCATAGAGCCCAGCCTCCAGGATAATCTGTTCTGCATACAGGTCAAAAAGGTATGGAGACAGGACACATCCCGGGCATACACTTTCCCAATTTTGAACCATGCAGTGTTTCCTTGCTCTGTTCTGATTACTGCCTCCTGGTCCAAACATAGGTTTCGCATTAGCATGATCAAGTGTTCTGGGATTCCCATTCTTCTCAGAGTCAGACACAGTTTGTTATGATCCACACAGTCAAACGCCTTTGCATAATCAATGAAACACAGATAGACATTCTTCTGGTACTCCCTGCTTTCAGCTAAGATCCTCTAACATCAGCTACAATATCCCTAGTATCACGACCCCTTCTGAGCCTAGCCTGGACTTCTGGCAGTTCTCTGCTGATGTGCTGTTCCAGTCGTTTTGGATGATCTTCAGAAGAATCTTGCTTGCATGTGAAATTAATGTTAAAAACCTAAGAAAATAGGGCATTGCACATCTCAATGGTCTAATTAAATAAGCCTTCTTTTTTTTTAAAAAAAAAAAGGAGACAGACCTCTTTAAAGTGCTAAAGAGTGAGGATGTCCATTTAAAGACTGAAGTGAGCCTGAACCAAGCCCTGGTGCTTTTCAATTGTTTCCTATACATCTCAAAGCTGGATAATAAATAAAAATTAATTTATGTGTTTTAATTTTAGTGTCAGCAAAGAGAACTTAATACTTCATGGCTGGCCAAAAGAGCAAGTCTATCTTGGAGGAAGTGCAATCAGTATGCTCCTTAGAGGCAAGGATGGTGAAACTTCATCTCACATGTTGTTATGTGCCGTCGAGTCGTTTGCAACTCAGCGACCCTATGTACAACAGCGCTAAACCATGCTCTATCCTGTGCCAATCGCATTGCCTCTGACACAACCATCCCAATTACCCCAGTCACTGAATCAATCCACCTCATAGAGGGTCTTCCCCTCCTGCGCTGTCCCTCCACCCTCCCAAACATGATGTCCCTCTCCAAAGACCTGTCCCTCCTTACAACATGTCCAATGTTATGTCAGACAAAGCCCCAGAATCCTTGACTCCAAGGAGTAGCCTGGTTTAACCCTCTCCAGGATGAATCTGTTTGTTTTCTTGGCAGTCCAGGGTACATTCAATACTCTTCTCCAGCACCACAACTCAAAGGCATCAATTCTCCTTCTATCCTCCCTGGTCATTGTCCAACTCTCTGATGCATAACAAGTGATTGCAAAAACCATGGCCTGTATCAGACGCACCTTAGTCTCCAGAGAGATACCGTTGCTCTTGAGTACTCACATCTCACATACATTAGGTAAATTGTACGGAGATGTAAGTTTTTGGGAAAAGACATCATGTAAGGAAAGGTGAAAGGTCAGAGAAAGAGAGGAAAACCCTCAGTGAGATAAATTGATACAGTGAATGCAACAGCATGTTTGAGCATAGTGGAGGTTTTGATGATGGTGCAGTATAGTGCAAGGTTCAGATTTGTTATCCACAGGGTGGCTATGAGTCACAGTTGACTCAAGGACACATAACAACAACACACTACAAATTGCCTTTCATATGGGAAGTAGAACATCTTAATTCACACAAGGGTGAAGAGTGAACTCTCTTCTAGCCACATCTTGTTGGGAACTCACCTTCACATTGTTGTCTGGTATATATATTCTGCCAAGTCTAACACCAATACCTATCAGTTATATGAATAAATAGCTTTAAATGAATAAATGAATGCATAAACAACCTTGAGGCAACCCCATCTCAAGCAGCTGATTAACTTCACATTGGTAAAACTTTAAAAGATTAGCATATGTTCCAAGAAACGAATCGTAACCTTAGATCACAAAAGTGTTCTAATCCATGATGACAGTTTGTCTTGTATCCTAACCTGACATACCTTTTCCAGCCAGGCATTAACTGTGTGCCGTGGTTTTCTGAAGACACCTCATCTGATGTTGCAACCAGATACTCATGACAGGTTCAAGTTCAAAACCATTTCTTGGAGCTCAGCCCCCATGCAACTCATTACCAGCTCAATGATGTCAGTTCGACTTTCTGTCTTCCTTTACTGTTCTGAATTACAACAAAAATTTCATCATCTCAATTAGAATACAATTATGTATTTTGGTAAACATTTCAAATGATAGTGTTTAAAGAAAACGCGGAAGTTGTGGCCCCATCGTGGGCACTATGTGAAGACAGAGAGGCATCCTCCCTTCTCATGACACCCTGATGACCTACAACACCCTGCCAGCTCACCTGAAGACGTTGATTACTTACCAGCTCACAGAGTACAGTTTCCACTTGCAATTAGGAAGAACTCAGAGGTCATCAGGGTTGAGTGGTCCTCAGTACCACTCTCCTCAATTCCAATAACATCTTTGCCTGGCTTTCCACAGCCACCCCTCTCCACGCAACCCTTCTTACCTATGGTACCTGATCACCTTTCTCTTATTTCATTTATAGAAGCTGATCAAAATTAACAGTGCATACCACTATTCAATATCAGAAAGTGTTCTCACTGGGCAGATATGTTAATTCATTCTTCCATAATCTAACCCCTACTTGTTTTCCAAACAGATAATCTCCTATGACACTTCTGTGCATAATCTAAACTCCTGCCTATCTTCTCTATAAGCTCTTACTTTTTATCTTCTTAAATGTTTTCAAGGCTGTCCTTCTGCTTAGAAGGCTCTCAACTCCATTTTTACAGCACCAAATACTTGCCCTAAATGCCAAAATTCAGCCTATATGCCACCTCCTCCATAAAGCCTTGCCTAAGGCTCCCACCTAGGATCAATGATTGATTGCTCCATCTTCTGAATTTTGGAAGAAGGCTTGCCTTACAGCACTCAGTATCTCTCACTTGTAAAAAATCATGAGGAACCAATGCCTCCCTTGGCATGATTCTTCAGGTAGACCATGAGCACCTTGAGGGCAGAGACAATGCCTTTCCTATACACTTGACATAAGTGGACAAATGAACACTCAATCAAAGGACTGTGCACATGGATGAAGCATGAGGCTGCTGTGGAAACACAAGATGCATGTGGCTGAGGAATACTATGAAAGATGCAAGGTGTGCAGATGCAAACAGCCACAAAGGTGAGAATGTTCAGGCTTTCAGAATATGTCCCTCAAGAAATAGTCTTAGAGGAAAGAAGTAATGGAAAATAAGAATTTGAAGCAAGGAAAGATAAGATTCCAAGGAACCCAAACCCAAGAAAGAAGCTTAAAGTCATACTGTAGACAATGCAGAGTCACTAATCGGATCGCAGTGGTCACCTCTGATAATCTGATACCAGTGGTAACCTGTGATAGTGTGGACAGCCAATGACTCAGTTTTAGAAAAGGATAGCTCACCCATCACATTTTAGCTCAAGACTTTCTCTTTACCTAGTTTGGTTTTTTGTTTGTTTGTTTGTTTTCAGGACTAAATCTCCAAGTTTCATTCAAAAGCCACCTTTCCCAAAAATAATAAATAATAAAAAATTTAAAAAAAAAAAAAAGCCACCTTTCCGTGAAGTTAGACACTGGGAAGAAAGACACAAAATTTGACCATATTGATAAACCAAACCACAGAGAAAACATTCAAAGGAAAGTCTTTTAAAGGATTTCACTGACTTATCACTATATGGAAAGATGTTACTCGCTTCAATTCAACAATAATTTGCTGATGTCTGCCTGACAGATGCTACTTCAGACAAATGGGGTCCAGAGTGAGATCATCATGGTCCTAGTCCCCAGATCGAAGAAGATGCTATTGTTATGTACCACGTACCACCAGATCTGCTCTGATTCACAGTTACTCTGTGTACAACCGAATGAAGCCTTGCATGATCCCACACCAGCATCACAATCCCTCCTGAACTTACATCCAATGTTGCAGTCACTGCATAAACCCATCTCATTGATGGCCTTTCTTTCTTTCTCCAACTCTACTTTTCCAGGAATGATGTACTTCCCCAAAGACTTGTATCCTCCTGATAAAATGCCTAAAGTAGCTTCTAAGGAGAACTCTGATATGAAAAGCTAAATTATATGAAGAAGAAGAATGTAACGTCAGGAATGGAAGAAGACCAATCAACAACCTGTGATGTATAAGTGACACAACCTTGTTCAGATAAGAAAAAAAATGAAGAAGACTTGAGACATTTATTGATGAAGCTTAACCTTCAGTCTGAATTATACCTTGACATAAAGAAAACAAAAAGTTCTCACAACTGCACCAATAAACAACATCATGATAAATGGGCAAAATAATGTGAACTGTCAAGAATTTCCTTTTACTTGGATCCATAATCAGCATCCACGAATATGAGCATGTTGTTGTTGTTGTTATGTGCCGTCGAGTCATTTCCGACTCATAGCGACCCTATGCACAACAGCCCTAAACCCCGCTCTATCCTGCGCCAACCGCACTGCCTCTGACACACCCATCCCGATTACCCCAGTC
>NW_006399814.1:11206423-11211722 GCF_000299155.1 Elephantulus edwardii
CTATGCATACCATCAGGTGAAGTCCATGTGTATAACCTGCGTTTGTGTCTCTTATAAAATGTATTTGCAATGAATAAGTCATTGATTTTACAAAATTCAGTCATTCTATCTCCAGCCTCATTCCTGTCACCAAGCCCATGTTTTCCGACTACTGATTCTTCTTCACTCTGAGCATAGTCTTGACAAATGATTCCACTTTTGTAATTAATCACACAGATTGGTGTTGTGTAAAATAAGAAGTGAGAGAAGACTCTAAGATCAGTCAAAAGCAAGAGGATTCCTTTAATATTTATTCATTCAAGAAACAAATAAATACCCATTGAGTGCCAGGCACTGAAATCCTAGAAACCGGCCATGCAAAGGAGAGAAGGGAGCATTCCAGGGATTGTTGTTGTTATGCTCCATTGAATCAGCTAGGACTCACAGCAAATCTATGAACAATGGCTCTGTACCCTGCCCCACCTTTCCTGTGCTATCCTCAGCAACTCTGACATACTTAAGCCCATTTCTACAATCACTATGTCAATCGTTAAGGGTGGTCTTCGTCTCTTTCCCTGTCTCTCCACCTTCCGAGTATATTATCTTTTTCCAAGGACTGGCCCCTCCTTACAGCATGTCCAAAGTATGTGAGATGGAGTGTCACCATCCTTGCCTCCAAGGAGCACTCTGATTTCACTTTCTCCTGTTTGTTCTCTTGGCAATCCACTGAACATTCATGACACTTCTAAGCACCACAACTCAAAAGCATTGAGGGATTAAAAGAAAAATCTGTGAGGGATCAAAGACAAAAGTCACTTGATGAGAACTGACTGTCAAAGCATGTTGGACAGAGAGGAGAAGGCAGAAAGACATGTGAGAGATGGTGAAGACCTAAATTGGAGTAGTGGCAGGTAAAAGTGAACCCATCTGGGAGAGAATGTGGAGGCAGGCTGCATCAACAGACCTGGGGCTTGGCCACAAATGCTAAGAGAAGAGGACAAAGACACAGCATCTTTTGCAGACCAAGCCCTTAAGGCCAGACCTCCTGAGCCAGTACATTTCTCACTTGCCTCCACTGCACAGCTGACCAAACTAGTGGCCCTGGCTGGTACTCCCACATAAAGCTACAGACCGAGGTATTGACTCCTATGGATCTACTGTCTGAGCGGATTTTGCCTGTCGGGCACTGCTGTGAGTAAAGACAAAATAAGTCTAAAACCTGAGCCCATCCAAAGGGCAAAATAGTGCATGCTTCACAGGCATGACATAGTCAATTTTGTACCTCTGAACAGCTAACAGGCACACTGTGTCGTCTTTCCTGCCAATATCTGGAACCAAGTCTAGATTGTCCACAGATTGGCATGGAATTGAGGCTGAAAGAGGAAGCGCTGCTGAGCTGGCAAACACCCTATAAGGTCTCAGAACACTACTCATATCTAGATAGCTTAAATTGGCTTTGACATATTGAATTTTCATTTGCAATCCAAAGTTCTGGTCCCTCAGAGGGGTACCCACATAATTAGGCTGATGGTCATAACTCTGAAGAGAACTGAATCTGCCACACAATCCAGTCAAGAGTCAATGTTAGGAGCTGAACAACTTCACCCATCAGCCAACGCACAGAGTTTCCAAAATTATAGTGTCCATGGGGTGAACCTAACCTAACCCAATTAAATGAACCTGTCTGAAGCAAATACCACCTGGCCTCTGCTTGTTCCTTATCCTCCCGTTCAGCCCCTTCTTTTCTAACACCAAACCATGGTTGTTATTGTTAGATATCAAATCTCATACAACTCATAGCAACCCTATGAATCACAGATCTGAAACTTGTCCAGTCCTCCACCATATGTATCATCCTTGACACAGACATTGTATCATTGTTTCCTCTTTTTCACTGACTCTTCACCTTTCCAAGAATGATGTTTCTCTCCAAGGAATAGCCTCTCCTAATAACATGCTCAGCTCCAGTTTGTAAGCTCATGTGTGAAGCAGTTGGATTCTGGGGGGTAGGTTCTCTTGTTTTAGTTGAAAGTAGGGTGTAAATTGTTTGTGTTTTTTATTTATTTCATTCATAAACATGTGTGAGCTAATTAATCACCTGGATTTATTAGATTTAGCTAACAGTCAGCTAAGGAAGGCTCTTATTTAAGTCAATCAGGACCTGGTGGGCAGGCCTTTGTATTTAAAAATTGTATGGACCATCAGGCTGCAGCCCTTCAGCCTGGTGTTAATTGTGTTTGGGAAGAACATTCTTCTAAGTGGCACAGCATTGGTCTGTCAGTTTGATGTACTGGGGTTGCTGTGATACTGAACACTGTGCCATGGATGTGTCAAATGACATAATGGTTACCCATGATGGATAGTGTTGTTAGAGCTCCCAGATTAAGACAGGGTTGGAGGCAGGATTCACATCCACTTCTTAAACCGCATTCCTTTGGAAACTCTATGACCATTAAAGAAATTATGATAGTTATAGAACAGGGTTCAGATGTTTTGTTCATAGGGTCATACTGAGTCGTACTCAACCAGATGGCTCAACTTACAACAACAACATGCTTAAAGTACGTGAGATGAAGCTTCACCATTCTTGCCTCTAAGGCACTCTGATTGCACCTTTTCTAAGACATCTACAAGTGCACCAAGGCCCACACATGCACACAACACAGGTAGGTAGGTCTGGGTGGTCATTTTCCCAAACTAAGCCGGTCCAGGGTAACTCAAGAGCTTAGGTGACTGTGCCAGAGACAAACAGGCACATGAAGGCTGGCTCCCACGCCGCTAACTCAGAACTCTCTCCCAGCCCAGGCCTCTCTTCTGAGTATTCGACACCCTTCTCAACATCTTCATGTTTCCTCCTGGATGATCCTAAGGGTGGTGGTTGTCGTTATATACCATTGACTCAGAACCGACTCATAGCTAACACCCCAGTGGGATTTCAGAGACATGGAGGAGACTTCCCATCTTTCTCTCATAGAGCTGATGGATTCAAATTACATGCCTTTAGGTTGACAGCACGGTCATGAGGCCACCAGACCTTCCCAAGGATAATCCTTGAGAATCCCACATCTATTCCTTCCCCTTTCAGATTTGCTCCTCCAGCAGCACCATACAACTCCAAGAATAGTTTCCTATCACCCAGGTTCCTAGGCAAAAAGCAATGGGGCCACCCAGGATACCTCCTCCTCCTTCAACACCTATTTCATCAGCAGGTCCTGCCAATTCTACTTCGATCCTGCTGCCAACAGCACCATCTACCAGGATAACCACAACAACTTCCTAAGGTATCCCCTGCAGGGAATCCCTTTTGTACACAACAATCAGGCGGCTCTTCTTAAAATACAAGTATCACCACACAAGCTCATACCTAAATCCCTTCCTCGGCTCCCCACTGCCCTCCTGACTCAGGCCTTGGCAAGGCTCACAGTTTCTGCATGTCTGAGCCCTCCCACCCCTCCACTTCCTCTCTCACCACTCTTCCTGTGCACTGCTGTCCAGCAACACTGCCCTTCCTCATTCCTGAGCCCTGAGTGCTGCCCCTCATCACCACACCTTATATACGCTGATCTCGCAAACGTAAGCATTTTCTGATCCTTTGCTCAATTTCCATCTTTTCAGTTTCAGGTTCAAGCAGGAAGCCTCCCCTGACCACCACTCATACGCTCTGTGTCTCCCTCACTCCTATAAGTTCTGTTTCCTCCTCTCTCCATCTCCCTCCCTGCACTGTCCACTCCCATAGGCCCATCATCAGAGAAAGTTCTCTTGGAGAACACTGCTTTGACCTCAAATTCTGTAAGGCAGAGGCCGAGTCTGTCCTTCTCCTCACATTCACAGAGGGTCTAGCACTGTCCCTGGTAGACAGTGGAACATTTCATGTAGAAACAGAGGCATATGAGTGGTTTTAAGAGGCAGAAACTGAGTTTGTCCTTCTCCTTACATTCACAGAGGCTCTTGCACAGTGCCCAGCAGACAGTGGAAAACTTCTTGTAGAAATTGAGGCAGATGAGTGGTTGTAAGAGGCTGCGTCCATCTTCAGAGTATTGGCACTGTCCTTCAACAGACCTGGGCGTGCCAGTTGAGGGATGATCAATGGGGAAAGTTTATCCCACTGGAGAAAAGACCACATGGATGGTGCTGTAGGGGGCTGCCTTTCTGGCCCTGCTAGAAAATTACCTCCAGAGTGAAGAGTACTCAGTCCCAGTTTCCCCTCAACTACCCACAACCTGACCCAATCCATGAGGAAATTGTCCCCCAGAAGGGCAGTTATTTTCCAGGATCTTTAGGTTAGGAGGGTCACAGAGAAGTAAACTGTGCCCACATGCCACAGCCTTTGCTTCATATGCCTCCTTCCAGAACACAGCCAGAGGCCAAGTTTTGTCCCAAAAAGGGAGTGCCATGAAGGCCAATCCCAAGCCCTAAGCCAATCAGACCCCAACCTGTAGACCTGCCCTAATGCTTCATGCTAGAATATCTAGATTTCCTCGCTCCCTAGAGTTCCACCCAAATTTTTTAGATCTGAATGTTCTTCAGTCTGTCAAGAAAGAGACTAGAGAAGTGGGGCTGAAGTGAGGTCACAGACTCAATCCCCATGCTCCAAAGTGGAACCTAGCAGCCTTCCCCAACACTTCCACATCTGAGGACTAAGGATGCACACCCCTTCCTGGCCAGACTCCTGGGTGGACTGGAGAAGAGTCTAGTCTAACAGTTAAAGAACCAAGTGCCAGCTCCAAGCCCCAGCATAGTGTTATTAAAAGTCAGCTGTCTCTCTGGCTGGCAGTTTCACAGGTATTTTATTTATAATAATTTGGTAAACTTAACACTTTCTGTACATGTATTGTAGTTCACAATTTTAAAAAGACAGCCAACAACTGTCTTCATAGAACATAAAGACCTGTGAATGGCAAAACCCAGACTGATGCCAAAATCACCAGCCAGGACTGGAGGTTGGCGGGGCCATGTGCAGAGCAGACCAAGGAGTCAGTGACCAAGAAAGGGGATCCAGCAGGTCCAGGCCTTGCTGGTGGGAAAAAAGGCCGTTCCTGTCCAGGAGTGGTAACTTTATTGATGTGTGTGTGTGTGTGTGTGTGTGTGTGTGTGTGTGTGTGTGTGAGAGAGAGAGAGAGAGAGAGAGAGAGAGAGAGAAACGAGGAGCATGGGGACAGCTAAGAAATTCTCAAGGGCACACACTGTTCTCCGGCCTCTGCTGCCCTGCAGCCCCAGGCCCACAACTCCCAGGCACCAAAGCGAGGGATTAACTAGGGTCTGAAGCACCCTCCAGAAGAGAGAGAAAGGATCCATAGAAAGTAAGCAGCTCTTTTTTTCC
>NW_006399814.1:11213017-11214754 GCF_000299155.1 Elephantulus edwardii
TTTTTTTCAGGATACTTGGAAGACTGTTTATGTTGTGGACTAGGACTTTAAGAGTTCTTCCAAGATTTTTTTTAATGACGTTTATAGTCCTTAGTTTTAGTCCTAGGCCCATGATACACCTAGAATTGGTTTTTTAATATGGAGTGGGATGTGGATCTTGCTTGAGTCTTCTGCAGATACTTTCCCAATTTTGCCAACACCATTTGTTAAAAAGTCTGTCGTTTCCCCACTGAAATGATTTCATCTTCTTGTCAAAAATCAGTTGACCATAGGTAGATGGGCTGATTTCCAGGTTCTCAATTCTATTCCATTGATCTATGTGTCTGTCATTGTACCAGTACCATGCTGTCTTCACCACCACGGCAGTGTAGTAGGATTTGAAATTGGGGAGTGAAATGTCTCCTACCTTTTTTCTATTTTTAAGGAGTAGTTTGCTTATTTGGGGCTTCAAAAAGTAAGCAGCTCATAAAGGATCCATGATGCCCATGGTCACATGCAAAAAGTCTCAGCCTTACCATTCAAAGAAATGCAAACCAAACAGTGCTTTTTCTCCAACAGGAAAGCAACAACTAAAAATAGGAGCAAGCAAAGAAGCCAATAAAAGTTCTTTCATATACCGAAGGACTGGGGTGATGCAGGTAGATTACAATGAAATTGGCTTAAGATAGTGCAGTGTTCAGATCTGTTGTACATAGGGTCACTAGAAGTCACAAGCAATTCAACAGCACATAACAATAACAACAATAACAAAGCATGGAAATAAATTGGCACACCCCTCAGGAGGGCAATCTGGCCTCACTCACTGCTATCTAGACTTGCATGCCCATAGAGCAATTCCACAGCATGGAAACACCTGCAGAAACAAAAGTATAGGTATGCAAAGATGTGGTGCACTGATACTCAGAACAGCTCTTTCTTCTACAGTATCAGGAAAAATCAGAAGCACCTAAAATTTCCATTAATAAGGGAATAGGTATATAAATTATGATATGAAAAAATATATGATGTAGCTTCTTGGGAAGAAAACATTATACCATGACTGAACATTTTAATCAAAGATTTTATAGAATCATATTGATCCAAAGGCGGGGGAGATCGGAAATGCAGAATAGAATTTCAAATTGCCATGGAATCCAGACTTCCTAGAGTCATGGAATCTGTATAAACTCCCAAAACTCACTCATTCACACATTCCTTGCCATCAAGTCATAATCAACTCATAAATGACCCTTCATTGGTTTGTTTAAAGGCTGTAGATCAAACAAGAGTGGATTGTTCATATTTCTCCAGCAGAGCCACTGGTGGATTCCATCCGACAGAGAGGTGCCCCCTTTCAGTGAGCAGTGCAACTCTCTGTGGACTCTACCTCTCTGCCACCCGAGCTCTAGTCCTCAAAAGTACTGCCGTGAATTAAACTTTAATTCAAAATAATCCTTGAAGTCTTCTTAAAATCAGATAAAAGTTTAGTTTAGCTAGTAAAGAGTATGTGTCTAGAGCATGGGATTCTTTTAATAACTATAAATACACACACATATACGTATACATATACATATACATATAATCACTTTCCAATTACTTGCTATGGATCTGAGAGTTGAACAATGAATAAGGATAACAGAAGAAGAATTGATGCTTTTGAGCTGCAGTGTTGGAGAAGAGTACTGAATATCCCATAGACTGCTGAAGGAACAAACAAATGTCTTGGAGAAAGTTCAGCCAGAATGTTCCTTGGAGGCA
>NW_006399814.1:11215324-11218395 GCF_000299155.1 Elephantulus edwardii
GTGTTAAAACACAAGGAGTTTAAAGACTAAGATGTGCCTGATCCAGTCAGGGTATTTTTAGTTGCTTCCTATGCATCTGAAAGCTGGACAATGAGCAAAGATGACAGGAGAAGAGTTAATGCCTTTAAATTGTAATGCTGGAGAGCGTATTGGATATCCCACAGACTGTTACAAGTCTATCTAACAGGGTGCCCCTTAGAGGCAAAGATGGTGAAACCTTGACTAACATCCTTTGGACATGCTGTCAGGATGGTACAGGGGAAAAGCCATTCAGGGAAAGGTGGAGAGTCAGTGAGAGAGGAAGACTCTTAACAAGCTGAGTTGACACAGCAACTGTAACGTGTCAGAGATCATGAGGATGTCACAGGATAGGGCAAAGTTCCTGTATGCTGATCACAGTGTTTCTATGAATTACAGTCAACTCAAGGGCATCTACCAACAACAAAAACACAGGGGATCAAATTGACAAAACAAACTGGAAAGATTAAATGGAACCTTGGTGGGCAACGAATTTATGTTCATGTGAGAAGAACAAGATTCAAAAGCAGAGTGAGAGTGGTTTCAACAACTTAAAGGATGTAATGCAGGTCATTGAATGGTGCCTGTAGAAATTACCGAAATGGTACGTGTTCTGCTGTGTATAGGTTCAAGAACAATGACCAAAAAAGAGATTTTTAGTTCCTTATGTGTAATTGAAACTAGAACAGAGTACCAAAATATATCTGTGCAATGTTTATGTTCAAGATAAGATTATTCTAGCACATACATGAACACAACTCATGGACAAAATTATCTGGAAGGACAAGTGCTTAAAAAAGAGCTATCAAAGGGATAGATTATGGGGGAGTTTCACTTGTTATGAATTGTTTTCATTTTTTATAATCATACAATATCAAATAGGAATGAAGACTTTCTATTAAAATAAAGCACTTGTTGTTGTTATGTGCTGTCGAGTTGTGACTCACAGTAACCCTACGTACAACAGTTCTGAAGACTGCCCTGTTCTGAGCCAGTCTCACTGACTCTGACATACCTACACTGATTATGTCCTCTCCTGTATTGTCCCTCCACCTTTCCAAGCATGATGTCCTTCTCCAAGAACTGGTCCTTCCTGGCAATGTGCCTGAAGTATGTGAGATAGAGCTTCAAAATCCTTGCCTCCAAGGAGAGGTCTGTTTTCACCCTCTCCAAGACAGACCTGTTTGTTCTCTTGGCAGTCCATGATACGTTCAATACTTTTTCCCAGCACCACAGCTCGAAGGCATTGATTCTTCTTCTGTCACCTTTAGTCATTGTCCAGCTCTCTGACACATAGCAAGGAACTGCAAAGACCATAGCCTGGATCATACGCACCTTAGTCTCCAGACTTACACCATTGCTCCTCAGTACTCTGGAGAGATCCCTGACAGCAGATTTTCCCAGTGCAATTTGTCTTTTGATTTTGTGACTGCTGGTGTCAAGAGTGTTGATTGTGGAGCCAAGCAACCTGTAATTGTTAACAACTTCAGTCTCTTATCCATCTATCATTATGCTGCCAATTGGCCCAGTAGTGAGAATCATTGTCTTCTTGATTTTGAGCTTCAATTAATATTGAAAACTACAGTCTACAGTCCTTGACCTTCTGCTGCAAGCACTTCAGATACTCCTCAGTTTCAGCAAGAAAGGTTGTGTCATCAGCATAACACAGGTTGTTGATGAATCTTCCTCCAATCCTGATGCCACATTTCTCCTCATAAAGCTCAGCCTCCTGAATGATCTGTTCTGCATACAGATTTAAAAGGCATAAAGACAGGACGCATCCCTGAAGCACTCCTTTCCTGATTTCAAACCACACAGTGTTTCCTGCTCTGTTCTGAGGACTGCCTCCTGGTCCAAGTACAGGTTCCACATGAGCACAATCAAGGGCTCTGGGATAAAAAAGACCAAAATCTACTAGGATTGGAAGAATAAGAGAGGAAAAAACTTGGAGAACTAGAAAGCAGATGGATGAGAGAAACTTATTTAACAGATCTAAGAAAATGAAATCCTAAGTCAGCAGTGAAAAAAGTAAAAAGGTTACCTGATATTTATCAAAGAATTTTACAAAGCCTTAGGAATTAGAGACACTGGGACCCAGCAAAGGTGGGACTGAGGGCAGGAGAAGTGGCTGAAAGCCCTTGTAATCAGCCTTGAGATACAAAGATCTCCTCTCCAACCACCTGCAGCCAGATGGCTGCTTCGCTCCCCACTGGCAGTAGATAGGAAGACTACTTTCTGTTGAAAGTTAAAAAGAGCCACTCTAGTTTACGGGACACTACTGGAAATGGGTTCAACTGCAATCTGAAAGTTAAATGTCCTTCAAAAAAAAAATGTCCTTCAAATATCAGAATCCTAGCAAAAGCCCTTTGAGAAGCAGAAAGCTGTTGTGGGTCATCATCCTAGAAAGAGAGATGGAAGCTCCCATCCCTCCTCCAAAAAAGATTTATGTTCTGAAAGCAACAAAGAAAGAGGGAAAGAGAAAAAGAGGGAGCTTGAAACCAGTTAGGTTAAGGTTTTGTTGCCTTTTTTTAAAATCATTTATACATTTTAGTTTGTTTATATACATTGTATTTTACACAGTCATTCACGTATATTGTTCTATTTATATAATCTTTCATATATGTATCTGAAGAATATCACACTTGGAAAAATAATGCACATAATTAAGTGTTCTGGGAGCCCCATTCTCAAAGTTAGCCATAATTTGTTGTGATCCACACAGTCAAATGCGTTTGCATAGTCAACAAAACACAGATAGACATTCTCTAATACTCTGAGCATTCTGCCAAGATTCATATGACATTGGTGATAATGTCTCTAGTGCCACGACCTCTTATAAGCCCAGTTTGTACTTCTGACAGTTCTCTGTGGGCTAAGTGTAATAGTCAACCAATTTTTTAAAACATAAAAATGGGCATGAAATGGTTACCAGATATTAGGTTATTCTCTAATATGAAAGATAGAGGACAAAACAAAAAGAATGAAAAAACATCATGATGGAAAAAATATACATATTTATGTAGATTTTTTTTTAAGAATTCGAGTATAATTCA
>NW_006399814.1:11219438-11234446 GCF_000299155.1 Elephantulus edwardii
CAATGGCACATAACAACAACAATAGGAGTTTCCAGACTCCATCGAGTGTATAGAAAACAAGATCAGGCACAGTGGGTAGAAGCTGTGCGTGGTGAGCAGCACCTGAATATACCTTCCTAGCCATATTAAAAATAATATTCAGCAAGATTATGCTTGCAGAGGAAAATGAAGGATGGCTAACCTGAGCATCACACAGAGCTCACTGACTCAACAACCAGCTTTCAGACCAAGTTGGTTTGAGTCCTTGTTCTACTGCCTTTATTACTTTTTCAACCTTGAGCAATTCTGCTCACCACTCTGGAAGCCCCTTCTCCATTTGTGGAAGGGGAAAGTAATAATGCCTACTTTGGTTTACAATTAGACCACTTTGCAGAGAAGAAGGAGGCAATGATGGCAGTGCTGGAGCTGAAAGTGCTGTCCCCAGCTTCAGTCCCAGTAAGGCACAAGGTCCGAACTTCAAAAGAGCCTTGATGCGGGATAGCCACCCAGCCCCTCAAGGTGATCCATCTGGCCCCTGGGGAGAACCACCTGGCAGGGAAGAGCCAACCAGCCCCCTGGGAGAGCTAAGTGGCAGGGGAGAGCCACCCGACCCCTGGGGAGAGTTGCCTGGTGTGTAAGAGAAACTAAGCCATTTTTCTCCATCTCCTCCTCCAGAACATCTGTAAATAATACCTCTAAAGTCCTTTTCTTTGTAACACACAAGTTTGTTCTCTCCAGGTTTGCTCTCTTTCTATAGGTAACCAAAACACTGAGTTTTGTTGCAAAACCTGAACCCTCAGCCTGGTCCCAGAGACAAAAGGGAACTATAACTGCCTGCTAAGGAAGCAAACGTGTATAAAACCTCAAAGTTCAGCCAGCCATGCCCGCTGGACTCACCCACTCAAACCCTTACAGTCCAGATGACAGAAAACATTGTGAAAATATCTTCTACTTGAACAAGAAAGCATGGAGCATCAACTCAAGACCACCAGTGAAGTGTTAAGGTGGGCTCCCCTTCCCCTTCATTTCAATGCCCCTGTTCAGCATGAAGCAGCCAAAGACTCTATGCCTCTATTCTCAAATGGGAAACACACACATTAAAAAGACAATCTCCTTGTAAAAAGAAAAAAATAATCACCATCAGACTATGCCCACCATTACCCTGTCTTTTCTAATTTTTTTCACCCATTTCCTCTATGCACCAAATGATGTAACCTTGTGCTTTCACCCCTACCCGTCTTCACCCTATTGCTCCCACCCCTTACATCCTTTAATCCCAATATATGTTCTACAAGCTATCCTTCTATTTTTACAGTTAAAGAAAAAGAAAATAAGATCATACCAAACATTAACATAAGAGTTCAGAACACTAAGCACAGTTCTTAAAGGCCTCTAGAAAATACCAATAGGTTTTATAAAAATTAGAAAATGCAAAATGGTGTCAAAATTTTTAACAATAATAACAAAAATTAAGAAGGCAAAGGATAAAGTTTTCAAAATTCTGAAAATTATTCGCAAAATAGAATTCTATACCCAGCTAAACTATTAAATTAGATGTAAAGGGAAAATAAAGAATTCATCAGAACACATATGGGTGGAGGAACCCAACAAACCAAATCCACTGCCATAGAGCCAGTTCCAACTCATAATAACCCTCCATCAGGTTGCCAAGGATGTAAATCTTTATTGGAAGATATTTCCCATCTTTCTCTCACGGAACAGCTGATAGATTCAATTTGTCAGCTTTTTGTTTAGTTCAGGTTCTTTAACATGAATAATGATTTTTAAAAATCGCCTCTACTACACTTTTCTCCAGCAAACTACAGAGACTGTTTTTTTGCCAAACAGCAGAAGTAAAGCATTAGAGAGAATCTATGTGCTAAGGGAGAGCAAGAGATGAAGTTATTTCTCAGGATAACGTTGCAAGTGAAATCTCAGGATAATGGATGCACTAATTAGGGCAAATTTGAAAACTCCAGGAGAGACTTTCTTAGGATGATGAACCTGATAAAACATCTAGTGTCTTAAGATATAGAAGAGAAATTTAAACAACTGAGAGTGTAGTGTGGAGACAAAATACCAATGCAAATAATGATAAACTGTGAGAAAACAAAATCTTATGCATAAAATGGAAAATACTCATTGCTTGATATGACATAGCCCAGGTATTATAAACACTGATCCACCAAAATATATAATAAATATCTTTCTTGGGAGTTGTGAAGGACAGCTAGAGAGCACATGTGTAGAAAAAGTGAGAGAGAAATACAAAAGGAAGCTGCTGCTGACCTGACGCAGGAAGTTGTTAGTACTGTTATTAGACGTAGTCAATTCCAACTCACAGTAACTCTGTGAACAACAGAATGAAACACTGTCTGATCCTGAGCCATTCTCACAATCTCTGCTGTCCATTGTTGCAGTCACTGTGTAAATCTATCTCATATCACAGTCTACCTCTTTTCAATAACCCTCTACTTAACCAAACTTGGAGTCTTTCTCAATAGACTGGCCTCTTCTGATAATATGCCCAAAAGTATATGAAATGTTCAAAACTGCTGCCAGTGTCATTCCATAATGTTGAACACCTACTAACTTTCTTCCAATTCTTCTTCTCTTAGTAAAATTGTCAAAAATAAGAACCCAAGATATGATATTAAATAAAACCTCACCAGTAATCACTACAGCTTTGAGTAGTTTTACTAGTAATCCCTGAGTTAACATTTTCTTAAAATGCACAAGGGATATGAAAATGCTTTGTAAACTGAGAAGAAATCTACAAATGATATTTATTACCAAATCATAGCACGGTAGATACTATGACAAGAGGAAACACGTTGCCTCATCAGCTCAATTATACAGCCAATATGTATCTTGACTCTTACTAGTGTCAAGATTGGTATTTATTAGTATTCAAGGTTATAATATTTATCTATTTGTTGATTGTTTACTGTCTTTGTCTACTCCCTATTAGCATAAAACCTCTGTAAGAGCCAGAATCTAGGGTTTCTATTTTGCTGCCTTATTTCATGTAACAAGTTATGGATAAATATTATAGAATAAATAAATCAATAAATGGAAAAAACTTATATGAGATGAAGTCTCACCATGACCAAAAGAAGAGGAAAACTAACTTCTGGGTTCAAAACAAATGTTTTGTTGGTCCTTACTTCTTTAAATCAATGTATAACATTGAGAAGAATAGCAGTCCCAGAAAACTTAATTGTATTCATACTAAAACCTAAACATAGACCAAGAAACATTTACTCAAACAGAATAAGGGAAATTACATGATCTAAAATATGCATCAGGATTGTATCTTTTTACCATTCCTAGTCAATATGCATATAAACTGATAAGATGGACTACAAATAAACTGAGAAAATGGACTACGTGAAGAAGAATGTGACATTAGGATTTGAGTAAGACTAATTAGCAACCTGTGTTATGTAGATGGCACAACCTTGCTTGCAGAAAGTGAAGAAGACTTACTGAAGAAAATCAAAGACTGTGGCCTTCAATATGGATCATGCCTCAGTATCAAGAAACCAGAAATCCTCACCACTGGACCAATAGGCAACATCATGATAGATGGAGAAAAGATTGAAGGTGTCAATGATTTTATTTAACTTAGATCTGCAATCTACACCACAGTCAAGAAATCAAAAGACATGTTGCATTGAGTAAATCTGATATAAAATAATTCTTTAAAGTGCTAAAGAGCAAGGATGTCCGTTTAAAGACTAAAGTGCACCTGGTGCAAGTCATGGTCTTTTAAATTGCTTCCTATATGTTTGAAAGTTGGACAGTAAATAAGGAAGGCCAAGAAAGAATTGATGTCTTTTAACTGGGTGCTGGAGAAGAGTATGGAATGTCTCATGGATTGCCAAAAGATCAAACAAATCTGAGTTGATGAAGTGCAACCAGAGGGTTCCTTAGAGGCATGGATGGTAAAACTTCATTTAACATACTTTGACCATGCTGTCAATAAAGGCCAGTAATTGGAAAAAGGAATCTGACTGGTAATGATAAAGTGTCAGAGGAAAAAAGGAAGACCTTCAACAAGATGAATTGACACAGTGACTACAACCAGGGGCTTCAACACGAAACAGTTTGTGAGGATGGTACAGGAGAGAGCAAGGTTCAGTTCTGTTCCTCATGGGGTCATTGCGAGTCATAGTCAACTCAACAGCACCTAACAACACCACTTCTTTAAGTTATGATACCAGATAACTTTCATAACAAAATAAAACTAAATTCAAATAACGAAAACAAATGGCCTCCTTAAAAAAAAAAAAAAAAAAGAAGAGGGCAGAAGAAAGTAGTGTGCTGACCACTGTTACTACAGCTCAGAAATCAGCAGGAGGGAACCTCCCACAAGCCAAACTGAAGGAGAAGCAGAAGATGAAGATGCAGGTTACAGACAATGGGATCCATGAGAAAGGAATTTTAATTCTAAGTGGCAACATCAGAAAAATTGACCAATAATTTCCAACACAGAGCTCATGTGCTCCAAAATTTCTCTATCCATCGCAAAAGGACTTTCAAAAAAATATCTTTTATTTATTTTTTATACTGGTTTGTTTACAAAGTTTGGATGCATTGTTTTTTCACACCAGAGCTTTCCCATTTCCTTCACCCCATTGACCCATCAAATTATATGAATCCTATGATTAGTCACTACCACCCCCAATGCCCATCCTCACCCCTCTGTTTCCATCTTCCCACCCTTGGACCCTCGTATTCCTTCTACGGCAATGGCTTCATACAATATTTGTCCTTCTGTAACATGGTTTTTAATTTTTTTATAAAATCTGGAAACATTCCAAATGTCTATCAATAAAAAACTTGTTCAGTACATTGTAAGATATCCATACAATGGAACACAAGCAGATGTTTGAGAAGAGATAGAACTTTGTGTGCTGGTGACATATTACTAATTGAAATGATGAACGCAGGTTATATGTATCATATACATTACTGTTTGTTAAGAGTCATCAAGTCAAGTATGACTCATAGTGACCCTACAAACAACAGATCTGAAGCTTGTCCTGTCCTGTGACATCCAAACAATCTCTAACACACTTGAGCCCATTGCAGCAGTCACTGTGCCAATCCACCTGATTGAGAGTTTTCCTCTTTCACTGTCCCTCCACCTACTCAAGCATGACATCCCTCTCCATATGCGTACATGTGCATAAATAATAAATGTTTTACCACTGGACAAATAGACCATATCATAATAGGTAGAAAAAAGATTGAAACCATCAAAAACTTCCTCTTACTTGGATCCATAATCAATATACTTGGTACAAGCAATTAGAAGATTAGGAGACATACTGTGCTGAGAAAGCCTGTAATCAGAGATCTCTCCAAATTATTGTCAGCTTGAGGACTAAGATGTGCCTTATTCAGGCATGACCTTTTCAGTCACATGCTGTATATCTGAAAACTGGACAATGAATAAGGATGACAAAAGAAAAATTGATGCCTTTCAACCATGGTGGTGCAGAAAAGTCCTGTATATTCCATGGGCTAAAAACAAAAACAAACAAACAAAAAACACCTAACAGATATGTCTTAGAGAAAGTGCAGCCAGTGTTCCTCGGAGATGAAGATGCTAAAGCTTAATTTAGGCATGTTGCTAGGAAAGGTTATTCCTTGGAGAGGAAGATCATGCGTGGAAAGATGGAGGGATGGTGAAGGAGAGGAAGACCCTCAACCAGGTGGATTGACACAGTGACTGCAGCAATGGGCTTGAGTGTGTCAGAGATTGTGAGGATGGTATAGGGTAGGGCAGGGTTCAGATCTGTTCATAGTGTCACTATGAGTTATACTCATCTTGACAGCACCTAACAACAACGTAGGCCTAGAAAAACAAGTGGTGTGAGTTTATAAAGTTAACTGTTAACAATGGTCTGGGAAATGGAATCAAGGGAATGTACACTTTCCATAGTATAGACTTTTATTCATTCAAGTATTCATTGAACACCTGTATATTTTATGAATTAAATGTTTACTTTTTCCAATAAATATTAGCAGAAACTTTAAGACATATCTTTAAAAATAAGGAGGGGAAAGAAAAATTACTAATTCAAATCTTTTCACTGTTAAAAATAAAATGTCCCCCAAAGGATATGAAAGGATGTGTGGTCAGGTCGATCCATATTAGAGAGAGCCTTCATCTCCTGCACTAGGCCCATGGTCGTGTTTGCTGGTGTACAGCTCTGTCCCCACAGGGACTGTCCCACAGGGTGCAGAGTTCTATCTCCTTGGCATGACTTCATCCAAGAGGCTTGCTAAGGGATACTTAGCTAGGTCACAAGAGGGTCACCAAAGTGCCCTGAAGCTGTCTACTGTTGTCTATACAAGGTCTCAGGTGTCCTTCTGGCCTCCTTTAATGCAGTTTCTCTGCATGTGGATTTCTATACTGTTAGGAGTCCCACAGGAATCCTGGTGCCGTAGTATGCTGTTTGTTACATACTAGGCTACTAATTGAAAAGTTGATGGTTCAAACCCACCAGCCAACTGCTCTACAGAAGAAGGAGAAGCAATCTCCTTCCAGAAAGATTGACAGCCTCAGAGATCCAAGGGAGGGTCACTATGAGCCAACTGAATCAAAGGCATCAGGTTTAGGAGTCATATGGTGATGCAAAATAATTCACGCAGTCAACTGCTAACCAAAAGTTGCCATTTAAATGAAGAGATGCTCAAAATCACTGGCAATAAGAGAGATGCAAATCAAAACCACAATAAGATACCATCTCACCACAGTAGCAGTGGCTAAGTTTAACAGGACAGCAAGAAATAAATGTTGGAGAGGATGTGAAGAGATAGAACTCTCATAACAGTGTTGATGGGATTGTAAAATGGTACAACCACTCTGGAAGGCAGTTTGGCATTTCCACAAAAAAACTGAACATAAAAATCCCATACAAACCAAATATTCCACTGCTTTAAATATATATATACCCTGAGAAAATGAGTACTGAGGCACAAATGAGGATTTGTACCAATGTTCATAGCAGCGTTACTTACCATCGCAAGAACATAGAAGCAGCCCAAATGTCCAACCACAATGGAATGGATCGAGAAATTATGGCACATTCACATGATGGAATACTATGCAGCATGCAGGAGCAATAATTTAGGAAATTACTACCTATCTTGGGAGGGTCTGGAGAGCATTATGCTGCGTGAACTAACTCAGTCCCATAAGGACAAATACTGCATAAGACCTTTATTGTAGAAACAGAAAGATACATAGTAAAACGTGTATGAGGATCCAAGGGGAGAGGGTAGGAGCAGATGATGAGGATGGGGGAAGAGAATCATAAGATCACAGAATTTGATGTGTAGGGGGAGGGATGGGCAAAGGAAATTGGAAAGATCCAGCGTGAAAAATAATTTTGTAAGTAAACCAGCACAAAATAAAAAATTTTATTTAAAAAAATTTGCCCTTTATCACAAAGTGAAGTATTTATTAATACATGATGCTGTGCTTGCATTCACATAGACCTTTATGTTAGAAAAAATATTGAATTAATAAATTTATATTTATGTTATGCATTAGTAGTATTTTCAAGAGAAAAGTTATGAACTTAAATAAATACTTGATTTATTGGGAAAAAAAGAAAAAGTTAGTGTTTCAAGTATACTCAAAAGTACCTTGGAAGAACAATCTAGTTATTAAAAAAATAAAAAATAATAAAAAATCCAATCATTGAAAGCTTTATGGACCACAGTTCAACTTGGACGTATAGACTTGCCATGGGTCACAGTCAACCTGATAAGCCTTTGGTTTAAGAGATATAAACTGAGATCTGTGCACTCTGTGGGACAAAGCTAGGTCGTCTCCTTCTGTGCCATTTACAGCCTCCCAGAAATCTGCTGGCAGGTCAGTTATGAGGCAGGTCTGATTCAATAGCGATTATAATGATGATGATCTATTTTAAATGGCATGAAACAACAGAAACACTTGTCCTTGGGGTTTGCACAGCTTCAGGTTCTGGCACTGACAGGTTTGGAGGCTCTAGGAAAGCATTTCAACTTTTCTCAACCTCTGTGAGCTGAGATAATGATAGCTTCATTATAGGTCCACTGAGAGGATTAATTGGAATAATCCATGTGGAGCCAGACAGCGAGATTGGCTCGGGATAGAATAGGGTTCAGAGTTACTGTGCTTAGAGTTGCAGGCAACTCGACAGCACATAACAACATGTGGAGCAAGCACAGCACCTGACCCAAGATAGCTGCACAACAGATCCTGGTCCAGTTTGCGGGAAGGGTCCTGGTGCTTCCCTTCTAGAAGGGCAGCTCACATCTCCACTCTTCTTTCAAAGCCACCCAGAACTAAAGTTATCTGCTGACCACAGATGGCAGAGGAGATAACAGAGGAGAGTGGAGGTGAGAGTGGAGGATGACAAGGATGAGTAAAAATACAACACCAAGAAGTCCCTTACCAGAAAATCTGAGGGCTTTTACTGGAATGACATTGCAGGAGCAGGGGCAAACCACAGACACACATAAAGATGCGCAGATACTTCACAGTGCAATCTCCAAGGAAGATAGTGCAGATCAGAGGGCTAAAACAGTAGATAGACAGTGAACACTACATTGGAGCAGATGAGGAAAAGAACTGTCTGAAAGGAATGTATGGTTAGCTATAAATGTATGACAACAATCTGAAACAAGAAGTGCATTGCAAAGTGGATTAGGGGAGGGGAAGGGAGGAAAATGTGCAACAATGAATGGATGAAAACCCAATCTATCTGTAAATCTTCATTAAAATAACATTTTTTTAAATACAGTCATTTAAAAAAAAAAGCACAACACAAGATATTTGTTTCAAAGCACAATTCTCATTTGTGATCAAGCTAATTACAGATAGGGGTGAATGTAAACTAAATGAATTCTTTTTTATCTTGTTAATAGATACAGTTTTCAATTTCTAAGGCACAAGACTCTGGTGGTCTAGTGTGTAAAAAATTGTGCTACCAACCCAAAAGAATGTGGTTTGAATCCATCAGCTGCTGTGTTGGAGAAAGAAGGACCATCTCCTGTGTGATTTGCAGCCTCTGACCCACTGGCTGGTCAGCTATGGCACATTTTCAACTCAACAGCACATAATAACAACCATCCACAAAACTAAGAGTACCGGGGATCTAGTGGGAAGGAGCTGCCCTGTCAACTGAAAGGTACACAGTTCAAATCCACCAGAGAAAGATTACCAGTCTCCTGTTGTGTGATTTACAGCCACTGAAAACCTATGAGTCCGCTCCAACTCAATGGTAAGCAGTAACAATCTATAATGCTAGTAATAAGGCAGATAGAAATCAAACTTAAACTCATTGCCACTGAGTCAGAACCAACTCGTCCCTGGATCTCCAGCAGGTTTTGGGGACACTCAAAATCTCAAGGGAGGAGAAAACCTGTCTTTCTTCCACAAAGCCATTGGTAGATTTAAATCTCCAGGGAGGCCCTATCTTTGGGTTAGCAGCACGGCACTCTATCAGGTACACCACCAAAGGTAACATGTATTACAATTTAAATCATATGCTTAGATTTAGTAGTAGTAGTAGTAGTAGTTGTTGTTGTTGTTGTTGTTGTTGTTGTCATTGCTGTTATGTGCCATCGAGTCACCTGCGACTCATAGCAACCCTATGTACAACAGTTCTAAAGTTTTCTCTGTCCTGAGATGGTCTCACTGATTCTGACACACCTACCTCCATTGCCTCACTTACTGTATCCCCAGTTACTGTATCAATCCATCTCTTTGGGGGTCTCTCTCTTCTCTGCTGTCCCTCTACTATTCTGAGCATAATGTCCTTCTCCAAGGACCAGTCCCTACTGGGCACGTGCCCAAAATAGGTGAGAAAGAGCTTCAAAATCCTAGCCTCCAATGAGAAACGTGGTTTCACCTTCTCCAAGACAGATCTATTTGTTTCCTTGGGGGGGTCCATGGTATGTTCAAGACTCTTCTCCAGCACCACAGCTCAAAGGCATCAATTCCTCTTCTGTCATCCTTAGTCATTGTCCTGCTTTCTGATGCATTACAAGTAATTGCAACCATGGCTTGGATCAGACACACCTTAATCTCTAGACTGGCATCATTGCTTCTCAGTACTCTGGAAAGGTCCCTGACAGCAGAATTACCTAATGCAATTCGTCTTTTGATTTCCTAACTGCTGGTGCCAAGACTGTTGATTGTGGAGCCGAGGAAGTTGTAACTGTTAACAACCTCAATCTCTTCTCCATCCATCATGGTGCTGCCAATTGGCCCAGTGGTGAGAATCTTTGTTTTCTTGATGTTGAGCTTCAGTCCACATTGAAGACTATAGTCCTTGCTACTGAAATTTTAAATGGGTGTAACTCTCCAACTCAGCATTCTACTTCTAGTGTTTCCTCTGCAGTTGTACTTAACAAAGCAATCTAAGAAATAAGATGCACACTGAAGTATGCACTGCAACCAATTTTTTAAAGACCTCTATTGATAAGGGACTGGTTAATTATGGTATGGTTAATAAGATTATAAACTAGTTAACTAAATGAAATCATGGAACTACCATGCTGCTGTAAGTGTCCAGGATATATTATAAAGAATAATGATCACTGCACACAGCTTCTGCAAAGATATCTAAGAAATTGCTAATATGTTTATTATTGAGCAGAAGTGGGCAAGGTAGTTTCTAAAATTTCACTATCATCTCTCTTGGATTGTTTGCCATTCTACCATCAAAAAGGAGTTTTAAAAGCATTCACATCATTTAACCACTTTTAAGAATTCTTCCCAAAGAAGATGTACCTTGTTACTTCCTTTGAAAACAGGCTAAAAATGGAAATACTGTTTGATACCACAATCCCACTACTAGGTATATATGTATTCTAAAGATATGAGAGCTGCAAAATAAACAGAATGTGCATATCTACATTCATTGCAATAGTCTTTATAAATGCAAAGAGGTAATGGCAACCCAAATGTCCATCAATGAATGAATGGATAAAGAAAGTATGAGACATACACACAATGGAATTCTATCTAACACTAAAGAATAATGAAGAATTCACCACCACAAAATATGAATGAATCTATAGAGGGTATCATACTAAGTGAAATAACTCAGTCACAAAAGGACAAATATCTTAGTAATCTGTTATAGAAAGCTAAGGAAAGTTTATTGTTAATGATATCCAAGAATCAAAAACCCTATGATCTTTGATAAATGATGATAGTTGTATAGGAGCTTCAGGCCTTTCGTTCATAGAGTCACTATAAGTTGTGCTCTATTTGAAGGCAATCAACAACAACAACAACAGAGATAATAAACCCTTCTTAAGATAGGTGACAGAGAAAGTTGTATTCCATAAGGAAATGATCAGCACAACTCTACTAAAGAAAAGGAAGAGATGGAAAGGTGCCCAAGAAACATAGCTAACAACGGAGACATTATTACATACATAATCCTAGCACTGCAGAGTCTGCTGTCAGGAATCATTCAAAGACTAAGGCGTGCGTGATTCAAGCCACAGTCTTTCCAATTACCTACCATGTGTCTGAGAGCTAGACAACAATGACAGGAGAAGAATCAATGCATTTGAGTTGAGGTGTTGGAGAAGAGTGCTGAATATCCCATGGACTGACAAGAGAACAAACAGATACATCATAAAGAAAGTGTTTCATAGAAACAAGAATGACAGGGCTCCATTTCACATATTTGGGGCATATTGTTAGGAAAGGAAATCATTAGAAAGAAACATCATGCTTGGAAAGGTTAAGGGTCAGGGAAGAAGAGGAAGACTCTCAATGAGATGGATTGATACGATGTCTGCTGCAACGGGCTTGAAGGCCTTGGGGATGATAAGGATGGCACAGATCTGTTTTTAACTCTGAGTCTTACTCCACTCAATGGCACCTAACAATAACAATATCAACAGTAATAAACCCTAATCCACAAGCAGTTACACAAGTGAAAATCCACAAGGCAGATATGGAAAAGTGAATAGGCTATAACCATAATCATACACAGTTTTGGCAGATGACATTTCTACATTGATGTTAGTACAAGTTGTAAATACATCCATGTACATATCAGAGACACCTGGGGCCAAAGATAAATACGCTTCTTGCTTATAATTGGTAGGAGCTCTGGTGGCCTAGTGGTAAGAAGCTATGTTTCAATCCTAAAGGCACATAGTTCAATTCCACCAGCTGCTCCATGAGAGAAGGATGGGCACTCTCCTCCCACACAATTTACTGCCTCTGAAAACCTGCTGGAGGGTCAGCTATGAGTATTTGCAATTACTTGTTATGCATTAGAGAACTGGACAATGACCAAGGATGACAGAAGAAGAATTGATGCCTTTGAGTTGTGGTAATGTAGAAGAGTGTTGAACATACCATGGATTGTCAAGAGAACAAACAGGTCTGTTCTGGATAAGGTGAACCCAAGCTACTCCTTAGAGGCAAGGATTTTGAGAATCCATCTCAAATACTTTGGTCATGTTGCCAGGAGGGACTGGGAGAAGAACATCATGTTTGGAAGGGTGGCAGAACAGCACAGAAGAGAAAGACCCCAGATAAGATGGATTGACATAGTGAGTGGGGTAATGTGGATGTGACAGAGACAGACTGGCTCAGGAGAGAGCAGGGTTCAGAGCTCTTATGCATAAGGTCACTGCTATGCTATGTGTCATAGCCAACTCAACAGCACATAACAATATATTCAGAAATAAACACCCTGAGGAAATGAGTTGCTGGTCTTGAAGCTTTGAGACCAAAGTCCAAGGGAGCATCAAGATCAACTGGCATAACATTGTAAACAAAGACATCGTACTTTGCAGAGTAGCAAGTAAGGTCTTAAAAGTTTGTGAGCAGCCATCTAAAGTACAACTGTTTATCTCTCCCTGTCTAGAACAGAGAAGATGGAGGGAAAGCAAAGGTGTCTAGAAACAAGTTGCTGTTGTTGTTATGTGCCGTCGAATCACTTGCAACTCATAGTGACCCTACGTACAACAGCCCTAAACCCTGCTCTATCCTGTGCCAACCTCACTGTCTCTCACACACCTACTTCCACCACCCAATCACTGAATCGATCCATCTCATCAAGGGTCTTCCTCTCCTGTGTCATCCCTTCACCCTCCCAAATGTGATGTTCCTCTCCAAGGACCAGTCTCTCTTTGCAACATGCCCAAAGCATGTCAGACGAAACTTCAGAATCCTTGACTCCAAGGAGCAGCCCGGTTTCCCCTTCTCCAGGACAAATCTGTTTGTTCTCCTGTAGTCAATGGTATATTCAACAGTCTTCTCCAGCACCACTCCTCAAAGACATCAACTCTCTTTCTATCCTCTCTAGTCACTGTCCAGCTCTCTGACACAGCACACACTGTGAAGACTATGGCCCAGACCAGGCACACCTTAGTCTCCAGCTTGATGTCAGTGTTCTTCACTGGAGAGGTCCTCAGGTCCCTGACAGCTGATTTTCCCAATGCAATTCATCTTTTGATTTCCTGGCTTCTGGTGCCAAGAGTGTTGATTGTGGAACCAACCAAACTAAACCTGTTAACAATCTCAACCTCTTCACCTTCCATAATGATACCACCAATTGGCCTCTTGGTGAGAATCTTTATTTTCTTGATGTTGAGCTTCAATTCATTTTGAAGGTCACAGTCTTTGACCTTCTACAGCAAGCGCTTCAGGTCCTCCTCAGTTTCAGCAAGCAGGGTTGTGTCATCTGCATAATACAGGTTGTTGATTAATCTTCCTCCAATCCTGATGCTACATCAATATTTAAGACCTAGATAACCAGAAGAAACAGATGGTTCCCACTACCACTGCTGACTCCTCTAAGAGGGATCCCAGCAGAAGATCCTGAAAAGTTGTTGTTGCGTGCCATTGAGTCAGTACTGGTTCATGGCTGACGCTCCAACAGGTAGGAGATTGCCCACTCTTCTCCTGAGGAGTGGCTGGTGGATTTGGGGATAGCTTTTTGCCACTGGACTACCAGAGTGGGAGAGAAACATGAAACAAAGCATTTGAAAGGCCAAGGTTACAGGGTCTATAGAAGCTAGTGGAATCTCCATGATTACAGCCCTTAGTGACTCTTCAAACCTAGAACAAACATCCCTAGCTCCACTTTCAGCCAAAAATAGACAGGCATATAAGGGGAACAATATAATCCGGGACATTGGTGACATTGTATGAGAATAACCAGGCAAATAAGGTCAAAATAGCAGCATGTGCCCAAGAGTAAAGCCAAGAAGAATGGAAGGGGTGGGATTGAAGGATTTGTGGGCCTAAAGTGAGAAGAATGCCATTACCTTGTGAGTATAGCAATTAATGTTATACAACAAAATGTGTGTGGATGGTTGAATGGAAAACCAATTTGCTTTGTAAACTTTCACTCAAATCACAATTTAAAGAGGACATGCCCTACTCTCAATAAATATTTGCTGAATAATAAATGTGACCAGAGATTTGGCTGTGAGGGTGGTCACTGCCACAGTATTGAGGAGAACACAAACTAGTAATAAAAGCAGCCACCTATATACCTGTCAACACAGTGCTGCTTCACCCCAGGAGAAGATGACCTGCAGCCCCAGAGATGATGTTGTTCAGGAATATTCAGTCACAGTCACCAGCATCCACAATAAAATAAAAAGAGAAATTTGAGCTACAAAAATGTTATGTATTTAACATGACTCCATTTTATTTTATACACACAGGATTATTATAGTTTTCCTTCCTTTATCTTCTACAATGAACTTGTAATGTTTTTTAATACGAATAGATATTTTTTCTTTATAAATAAATGTCATACCTAGCTCAAAGAGACTATGTGAACAACTGATCTAAACCCTGTCCTATCCTGTGCCATTTTCACCATCTGATACACTCAAGCCCATTGCTGCAGTCATTGTGTCAATCCATCTTATATAAAACATCATTCTTTTTTTAATGTATTTTATTATTATTATTTATTCAATGAACACCTACAGAGATTTTGGATTTCCATTCATTCATTATTGCACTTCCT
>NW_006399814.1:11235718-11252407 GCF_000299155.1 Elephantulus edwardii
ATAGTTTCCACACTCTTCCAGTCAGTTGGCCAAGTGGTTTTCTCCAGATTTCCTGGCACAACTTGGTGAGCCCATCCAGGGCAGCATCTGTTAGCTGGAATATGTCAATTGGTATACCATCTATTCCTGGGGCCTTGTTTTTTGCTATTTCCTTCAAAGAAGCTGGAACTTCTTCCTTCATCACCATAGGCTCTTGCTCATATGTTATTTCATTAAATTCTTCTATGTCTGCCAATTCCTTTCAATACTCAGTATATTCTTTCAATCTTCTTTTAATACTTCAGAATCATTTAATATTCTGCCTAAAGCATCCTTGATTATAGCAACTCGAGGTTTGAATTTGTTCTTCAATTCCTTGAGCTTAAGAAATGCTGAACAAGTTCTGCCCTTTTGATTTTCTGACTCCAGCTCCTTGCACTGTAATATTTTACTTTTGTCTTCCCATGCTGCCTTTTGGAATCTTCTATTTAGCTCTTTAGTATCTTGAATTCTTCCTTGTGCTTTGGCTTCTCTGTGCTCCAGTGCAATATTCAGAGTTTGTTCTGACATCCATTTTGGTCTTTTTTTTTTCTCTTCTGTCTTTGTAATGACTGTTTGTACTATTCCTGGTTGATACCTTTGACATCCTCCCACAACTCATTTGGTCTTCGCTTATTAGAGTTCAAGGCCTCAAACCTGTTCCTAAGATGGTTCTGAAATTCAGGTGGGATAGACTCAAAGTCATATTTTGGCTCCCATGGACTTGGTTTCATTTTCCTCAACTTCAGCCTAAATTTGCATATGAGTAGTTGGTGGTCTGTTCCACAATCAGCTCCTGGCCTAGTTTTCACAGCTGATATTGAGCTTCTCCAGCGATTCTTTCCACAGATGTAATCAATCTGATTCCTATGCATACCATCCAGTGAAATCCATGTGTATAACCTGCACTTATGCCTCTTTAAAAACGTATTTACAATGAATAAGTCATTGATTGTGCAAAATTCAATCATTCTATCTCCAGCTTCATTTCTGTCACCAAGTTTAATTATGAGAATATGCTGTTATTTTTTAAACTTGTTCCGTGTCTTTAGATGACTAAATTACTAAATTTTGAAAGTGGAAAATCACGTCCTATCTAGAACAACAGCCTGGCTGAGACTCTTGTCCCTGTAGAGTCAAACTGCCAGAACAGCACAGCCTTTGGGTTATTCGCACAACCCCCTATGGACTATTCCACAGGTGGCTTGCATAATCTCAACAGCGACCAGTGATGGGATGTGATCAGATGTGTCAGAATGACCCATGATTCCTAAGCCCTTAAATGTGGTCTCAAAACCCACATTTTGAGTTCCCATTCAGAAGTCTCTCCCTGCCCCTGAAGCTTTCAGGAGGAAGCCAGGAGGGCCAGTCTGGAACCTGGCAGCAGGTGTGTGGGACCTAACATAGCCTGTCAGGGTCCAGGTTAACTCTGCTCTGATGATCTGGGGGGACTTTGGGAGGCCACGTGGCCCCTTTGACCCTGTCCTATGTGTATGTGGCAATAATCCTGCCTGCCTCTCAATAGGTTATTGTTGTGTACCAAGTCGGAGCCAACCCATTGCTGACTCTTCAATAGGTCTTCAAAGGCAGTAAATAGTACAGGAGAAGATTGTCCATCTTTCTCCCATGAAGTTGCTGGTAGATCTGAACCGCCTTTCAGACTGGAATCACAACTCATTACCACAAAGTCACCAGAGCTGGCTAATAGGGCTGATGGAAGGAGCAAACAGATGCCTACTGTGTGCACAATACTGGTGAAGTGTGGCGTGAGCACACACTTAGTCCCTGTCGACACCACGTCTGACTCTCACAGTGCCAGGAGGGACCCCTGGCGACCACCTGGGTGTGCACTGCCCCGTCTCCCACTCCCACTCCTGCACCCATCCCCCTGCATCAGTCCCACACACCTGCGGTTCCCTCCCTGACACGTCTGTCAAGGAAGTCAGCGTCCCAAAGAAAAGCAAACCCCCTGGGCGGCTGCTGGAAGCAACAGTAGCCCTACTGTCCCAGTTATGAGGATCCTTTCGCAAAGAAAGTTTTTACAAAGAGAAAGGCAAAGAGAAAAGGGGGGTTATGACAACAGAAGGGCAGAGCAAACCATTTCAAGTCCTGACACAGGCAAACTGGTTCTGAAAGTCACCTGTTTCTAAACAGGATTGCACGGCTCTGTCCTGTCATGCCACACAGCTGGGGTGCCGTGTGTTGCCAACTGACTTATATAAGCTCATGAAAAATCCCCCGTTGGTTTGAGTTCCCGGTTTGTGCAAATAGTGTCAGGGGAGCCCGTGAGCACCCGCACCATCCATCATCACCAGCGCGTTTCCCAGGCCCGCGATGACTCACATCAGCCCGAACCCGTGCTGGGTACATACCACTGTGCAGGCCGAGGGCAGCTGTCACCACGTGGCCTTCTCAGCTGCTAATGCAGGCTCCCATCTGTGGAGCCCCCAATACCGTACATATTCGTGATGATGGGACCCTGATTATTCAGAGGGAGAGTGAGGGGCTGGGATAGTGGGAAAGGGGTGTGTGTGTGTGTGTGTGTGTGTGTGTGTGTGTTTTGATCCTCCTCTTCAGAGTTCTGCTAGCCCATCAACCCTGCAGAAAAGACAGCCAATGTTTGGAGGTGTCTGCTCAGAAGTGTTCATTCCAGGCTACAGCCACGAAGGAGCTAAGACGGGCGCTTGGACCTTCATCTCTCTCTCAGGTATCGGGCGGTGGGAGCCTAGTCAGACAGAGTGTTAGCCTCTGTAGTTTAGTGCTACCTTCTCAGTTAAGCATGAGTGTCACGGAGCCCGACCCCAAGTCTCTCAGAGATCCCCATATCCATACCTAGGATCAACCACACACACACAGCAGTTTTAATCTGCCTACAGTCAATGCCACGTCAGTTATTTAACCCCCAAGAAGGAATTCTTCTCAGAGAAGTTCATTTTTAAAAGAAAACACACACGCCCATTAGCAACCTAGGAGCACAAGTTCCACAGAACATGAAGGGTTTGTCTGCGTGCACATACCGTAGCCAGCCCCGTTCTCTGTTCAGGATGATTTATGGCAACCAGCCTCACCTTCAATGTCCTGGCCTCACACATCAACAAGGTAACAGAAAAGTCCACCAGCTTCCCTGAAAACAAGCTTCATTTACTTAGTTTGTATCTGATATGACCTCAGATAAGCAAACAAGACAACATACCCACTATGGTACTCTTAACATTTGTGCTTTAACACTATAGGTAGGTCTACAAGGTGAATAAGGAGTGCTGGAAGGTTAATACATTACGTGTTGTACTGCTACTCCAAAGGTCACAGGTTCAAATCTGCAGTTACTCTGCAGTAGAAAGATGGGCAATCAACTCCTGTGAAAATTTACAACCTCAGAAACCCAAGGGAGGAATCAACCCCAGTGGGTTTGGTTTTTCATAAGATGAACAATGACATCCGTGTGACATCACTCCTTAGAAAGTCAACAACATAAGGTCAAAAGAATTGCATTTACCCATGAGTGAAAAAGGTCCAGAATCCAGGAAAGGGAAGGATGGAAGGATAAATGGGAATGAGATTCACAAGAAGGACGTGGGAAGAACAAGATTACATTAAGGGTATTGTAATTAATGTAAAACAGAACATGTATGAATAGTTAAACGGAAAACCAATTTGCTTTATAAACCTTCACTCAAGTAGCAATTTATAAAAAGCTATCAGAATAAACTGACCTTTGTTATTTATGTGTCGTATATAGACATCTAGACATCTACAGCTAAGGGGCAAACTCTGGCTTATGGATCATCTCAAAACTCAATTCTACTGAGCTGGTTCCCACTCCTGGGGACTCTATCGGCCTTAAATTTTTTGGGGGGAAAGAAACGACACAAAAACAAAAACCCTCATTGCTGTTGAGTTAGAACTGACTGATAACTGACCCTCTAGTGAGTTTTCAGAGGCTGTAATCACATGAGAAGAGATAGCCCATCTTTCTACCGCAGAGAGGTGCCGTAGGTGGGTTAGGAACGCAGCTTCCTGAAGACGAGGACTCTGTCTGCAGAGCTCCTTCCCATTTGGTCTACAAAGCTGTAAGAGACAACTCACCTTTCTCCCAGGGAGCAGCTGGGGGATTCGAACTGCTGGAGATGCAGCCTTTTGGTTAGCAGCACAACACTCTATGGACTGCGCCACCAGAGCTCCCAGCACTACCCAGAGAGACCAGATAGTGTTAATGACAAAAAGAGTAAAAGTCTTAAACGTAAAACCGAAAAGCTAAATAAACTCATCAAGTCAACTCTGCTTCCTGGTAACCTGTAATGTAGCACTGTAAAGTCAAACTGCTTCACGAGGTCTTCTTGGTTGTAGTCTTGTGGAAGCGGCTCACTAAGCCTTTCTTCTGCAGAGACACAGTTGTTGCTGTTGTCAGGTACCGTTGAGTCAAGTACAGTTCACAGGGACCCTATGAACAACAGCTCTAAATGCTGTCCTATCCTGTGTCATGCTCACACCTTCTGATCTACTTGAGCCCATTGTCACAGACAGTGTCAATCTATCTCATTGAGAGTCTTCCTCTCCTTCCCTGACCCTCCAGCTTTCCAAGCTGGATATCCCTCCCCAAGGAATAGCTGCTCCTAACAACATGCCCAAAGTATGAGAGATGAAGCATCACCCTCCTGACCTCTCTACACAGTCAACCTTTTGGTTGTAGAGCAAACAATTTGTGCCACCAAGGGGCCTCTCCGTCAGCATCCTCAAACATCGGCAGTTATTGCTCTGCCTGCAGCTGGGTAACAAGACTCAAAAGGATGGCTTGGTGGGTACAGGTCCTTATTGGGTCCCTCAGGAGGAGGAAGCATTTAGCAGGAAATCTCAGACCCTACCCAAAGGTATACATCCACAAAGCACTTCTCATTCCAACAAGGACATCTTCCGGCAAACATGGAGAGGTTTTGTTGTCTTACAAAGATTTGTTCACACTGAGCATCCCTCTAAGCCAGATAGAGTTCAGGGGCCAGAAGTGCTGCAGAGAGCAGAGGACAGGAGTACCCTTCATCTCACAAAGCTTAGGGTAAGAAGATAAGGTACATATAAGAAAAAGAAATGTTATGCTACCTGATTTGTTTCATAATCAAGGCCAGGAAGTTCTTTTCTCTTCATATTCCTGTCAAGACTGTAAATTTTTCTCTATCCAAGTTTAGCTATAATCAAGGCACCATTTTTGTTAAAAGGGTCACATAACACTAAAGCTGTATCCACACTGAGAAAAGAGGCCCATGAACTATGAAACTGAGTCCTATTTTCCATCTGTATTTCCCCAGACAGGTCAGATGTCAGGCTACGTTCAGCATTTCTGAATTCCTTACCATCCAGCTGTGGGAAAACTGTTCACATCAGACCACCTACCCGGAGCCCAGATCAGGCTGAAAACATCTAGCAAGTCCTGAGATGTTCCTATGGATGCCCTCAAGAATGCTTGTGCCCGAGAGTTAAAACTGTCTCTTACAAAAACACATCACTGGATAAAGATAACTCATTCTGTGGGACCTAATTGTGGGTTCCAGGATGTGTTTCCAAAAAGGAAACAGGGAAGACGTAGCATGCTCTCCTGGGTGTATTGTTAGCAGGGGCCAGATCTCACAGAACCCAAAGACGATTCCCAATGAAGGATCTCTCTGGTTCTGAGGGGCACAGCCTTGCAGGTCATCAGTGGGCAGGGGCTGTCTCCATACCTACCCCTCATGTAAGGGACAGATGAAGAAGGTCAGAGAAGCCCGGGCTTGGCGTGGCTGTGCTGGGTGCAGGCTCTTGTGGGCTTTGCCCATAAATCTTCAAGCCTGAGCTCCTCTGAGTCCCTGTTCCCTGGCTTCTTGGAAAACGTACCTGCTCACTTGAAAAAAGGGGCTACCTCATCTCTTCCTCAGCAACCAGGTGAAGCTGGAACTTTTTTAAAAACTTTTAACTTTTTTTCTTGGTTTGCATACAATCATACTTTTATATTGTACTTCATTCACATACATTGTGTCTTATACAATCTTTCATTGATACTGTGTTTCATACAATCATTCATACATATTGTATTTTATGTTATCAATTACTGTTGATCTATGCCTATCATTAAGGTTCTCTGATGGCCTAGTGCTAAGAAGTTGTGCTGCAATCCCACAGGCGTGTAGTTTGAATCCACCGGGTGCTCTGTGGGAGCAGGCTGGGCAGTCTTGTTCCACGTAATTAACTCCCTGTGAAAACTTGCTGGAGGGTCCTATTAATTCCCCATCTTTCTGAAGCCCCATGGAATCTTTCCTATTCCTTCACCAGCTCCTCCCCCATCCACCTACTAAATTCTGTTATCCTAAAGATTTCTACTCTTTTCTTTTGTCTCCCCCCTTCTAGACATCTATACACATCTTACTAGTTATCCTGAAGCTGGAACTTTTAATCATGCTAATTCAGCATCCAAGAACTCAGGAGAGGTAACAGGGCTGAGGGTGAGCTGGATGACCTGGGACCCCTTTGAGCTTGGTCAAAACTGAGATATTTTACTTTCTACCAGAAAACCAACAGGGTACCACCTCATTCATTTTTTAGAGTGGTTATAATTGCAGTATTCATTTCATAATTGCTGCCTATTTGCAAATATGAAATCCCTGAATCTTAAGATAAATTACAGTTCCTCTCTTTACTTAACAGCCATTGTGTAGCTAGTTTACATAGAGGAAAAGACACCACCAATTATCATTTTAATAACAAGCCTAAGGTGAGCGAGGTTTGAGTTTTAAGAAGGTGATGTGACTTATTAGTACAAAAGAGAATTCTCGAACATGATTTTCTTGAACAGCTTAATTATGTATTCCCAAATTCTGCACTCAAGGGCCAGTGAAAGCTGTCTTTGATCTGCCCTTTCTCGGGCTTGTTGCTGCTGACTTCAGCATAAACGATGAGGAAATCAAAGTTGGCTGTGGTCAGTGTCCCCCACAGGACGTTTGGGATAATGACTTAGCCCAGTGACTCAAATGCATAACTCATTTAAAAGGGAGTGGGGAGGGACTGTGGAGGTTCTGTGACAGAACTGTCACCTTCCACACATGAGAACTGCACCTCGAGAACAGCCGCCAAGTACAGGCTTGCATGCTGGTGTATTGAAGAGGATTCAGGGAAGCTTCTGGGCCAAGAAGGACTAGGAAGAAAATCCTTGCAGCAAGCTGTATACAAAAAAACAAAAAAACCCACAGCCCATGAAAACACGATGGATCATGATAATCCAGTTTGGTGCATGAGGTCATCATGAGTCAAGGTCAGCTCCACAGCGGTGAGCAACAACAACATCTAAAGAGGGTTCTGGGTTTCTTAAAAGGAACCGGAAGCTGTTACAAGGTGTGGCTCTAGGACAGGAGATGTGTGGTGAGCTGGGCAGTAGAAGCCAGTGTGAAGGCCACAGCCCAGGTCAGGGCTGTGCCGTTTGGACAGGCAGGAAGGCCAGCAGGCAACAGGTTTAGACCTCACAGCCAACGTGCTTTCTGCCTCCGAATGAGGCCAGGAACTGACACAGCTGTCATAGCCCAAACAAGAATGTTCGACATGACTCCGTGCTGCTATGCGGGGAAAGAGGGACTGACACAGTCACTCCTGCCCGCCCGAGAGATGTTTGAGCCAGGTGTGCCCAACAAAAGGCCACTCCAACGCGCTACTAACTGCAGGGTTGTGTTTGCTCACTGTGAGGGCAGATGGGAGGGGTTGGACAGGAGTTCACCCACATCCCTTCACTCCATGGTGCAGGGAAAACAAAACCTCACTTTCTGAAACCAACACCTCCTTTCCTGTTGGGGACTGCACCAAAGGACTGCAGCTCAGAAATTCAGGCCCAGGGCCCTGTGGGCTAATGTGCCCAGACAGCCTCACTCTAGGACAAAGGTGGCTTCCGTGTCCTGTCAGGGGGTGTAGGTGCCTCCCCACGACCCCCACGAGACCGGAAATGGGGGCACGAAGCGTGCTAGCTGTGGTTCTCGCACTGCCTCACACGTCCACATGCCCGCGGCCAAACCCTCACCTGACAGCCCCCAACAGGGATTCCTGGTTCATGAGGCCCAAGTTCCAGGGCTAGGTTTAGGGATGTAGCTGGCAAAGGAGGGAAACCCCGTGCATGTCATTCAATGAGATAGAGAATATTTACTGAGCAACTACTGAGTCACTGAGTGGTGTAAATGATTAAGCCCTCAGCAGCTAACCAAGAAGCTGGTTACCACAGTGCACACAGAAGTACCTCAAAAGAAATGCCTGGTGATCTACTCCCAAAAAATGAGCCCTACTCCAGGTCTAGTAGCTGTCTACTGGTTTTTTCACCCTGCTACTACTACTGCTGACCACTCTAAAAGGGATCACACTAAAAAGTCCTGGCTAGAGTGGGAGATAAGGTAGAACAAAATTATAAAACATAAGAACGGCCAGATTTAAAAAAATAATAATAAATGGGTCCTTGAAAACTCTGAGCTCAGACTCCAAAACAACTAGTCCCATGTCCCAGGCTTCACACAGAAACCAATGATACAAAGCAGTCCATGTCCCCGCTCTCATGGAGCTCATGGTCACTGCAGGCCATAGTCGCCCGGCCATTCACCACCTTAGCCAAACCCCCTCACCCTATACCAACATACTTTGGAGGAAGAATGGATGTTGTTAAAATATCACCCATGAGAGGCAGCCTGACATTTTTATATGATTCCATGTCTATAAATGATCTGGAATACTTCATACTACATAGAGACAGAAAGTAGCAGGGATCGGGAGCTAAGAAGTTATTGTTTAATGGGTACTGAGTTTCTGTTTGTGATGATGACAAGGTTTAGGAAACAGAAAGTGGCAAAATTACATAACAAGGTAAATATTAATGCCACTGAATTGTATACTTTAAAATGGTTACAATAGCAATGGGCTTTGGTTTTTATTCCCTCCCTCTACCATTTAATCTTCTAGTACATTCTTGGAGCAGTGTCAGCCTTTTCTGGCTTGTTCTTCCCCCACTAACTTAAACTCACTTCCCGCTATAGTCACTATCTAATCTTTCAAGCTTCTGTTATCAACTGGATCCCATATAGATAGTTCTTAAGAGAACACAATGCTCAAGGCAGACATTTTTTACTGGTGAAGCTAAACTATTGTTTGGTTTGAAAAAGACTTGTGAGGGTATTTTTGGTTTAAGGTTTAAAGATTATCTCAGAGCAGGAGTTTCAGGAGCTCCTGCAACCTTCATGGCTCCAGAAAGTCTGGAGGCCAGGAGGAGAATTTGAAATTCTGATCAGCATATAGTGGCAACTTTTGCATTATATATTTTATAAAGTGTGTGTGTGGGGTGTGTGTGTGTGTGTGTGTGTGTGTAAAGAACTAGCAATATTGCTTAGGGGTGTGTGTGTGTGTGTGTGTGTGTGTGTGTGTGTAAAGAACTAGCAATATTGCTTAGGTTTGAATCCCAGCTCAAAGAATGGGTTACTAGGTCTTTCAGTTGCCTGGAGCTGCTGTAACAAATGACCAGAAACTAAATACCTTAGAAGAAGCCTTGATATGTTACATATTGGGGTGCAACTGCAAAATGGTGGTTGTTGTTATGTGCCATCGAGTTGCCTGTGACTCATAGTGTGACCCTATATATAATAGTTCTGAAACCTGCTCTATCCTGAGCCAGTCTCACTGACTCTGACACACCTACCGCTATTACCCCAACTACTATGTCAATCCATCTCATCCTGGGTCGTCTTCTCCTACACTGTCCCTCCACCCTTTTGAGCATGATGTCCTTCTCTAAGGACCAGTTGCTCCTGACCACATACCCAAAGTATGTGAGACGGAGCTTCAAAATCCTTGCCTCCAATAAGAAACTTGGTTTCACCCTCTCTAAGACAGAACTCTTTGTTCTCCTGGAAATCCATGGTATGTTCAATGCTCTTCTCCTGCACTACAACTCAAAGGCATCAATTCTTCTGTCATCCTTAGTCATTGTCCAGCTCTCTGATGTGTAGCAAAAAATTGTGAAGACCATGGTTTGAGTCAGGCACATCTTAGTCTCTAGACTGATATCACTGCTCTTTAGAGAGATCCCTGACAGCAGACACCCCCAATGCAATTCATCTTTTGATTTTTTTTATTTCTGGTTCCAAGAGTGTTGATTGTGGAGCTGAGCAAGGTAGGCAACTTGAATCCACCAGCTGCTCGTAGGGAGAAAGATAAACAGTTTCTTTCTGTAAAGGTTTATGGTTTCCGGAACGCAAGTCAACCATGTGTTGGAATCATAGCTTTAGTTGGTTTTGGTTAAAAGGATCATAAAAAATGTAATTTATTTGCTCACAGTTCTGAAGACTGTCAAAACTCATTGCTATGGAGTCGGAATCGGCTTGTAGCTGACCCTCCAGGGAAATTTTTGGGGCTGTTGATCGCATAGGAAAAGACTGCCTGTCTTTCTCCCCAGAGCCGCTGGTGAATTTGAACCACAGGGCAGCATCATCTTTGGGTTAAGAGAGCAACTCCTACACCATCAAAATTCTGGAATTTGAGAAATGAATTCTAAAGTCTTGAAATTTTGTCTTATTTGACCTTTAATACTGAGATTAAGCCAATTCTTTGGGAAGGTAGCAAGGATTGGTTTAGTGTGTTGTGTAAAATGTATTTTTATCTATCAGTATGAGTATTTTTCTTGTTTTCATTCATGGAGAAATAGGGTCAGAGAAGGATTAATAAAATTTTAAAGAAATAAGAAAAAATTCTGGAGGCTCTGTCAGAAAGTTGTTGTTACTCATAGCAACTCTATGAACAACAGATCTGAATCTTGTGCTATCCTCACAACCTCTGGAAAGTAGAAGTCCAAATAAAGGTGAAGGATCTGAGGGAATATGTGTCACATAGACTCTTAGTTCTTGGTGTTGCCAGCAAACTTTGGCATTCCTTGTCATACAGACATATCAGTCCAGTCTCTGGCTTCATCATCACATGGAATTCGCCTCTTCTTACAAAGATGTTAATAATAGTAAAGTAGAATTCTCCCTACTCCAGCATAACTTCATGTTTACTCATTATATATGCAAAGACTTTTTTCCAGATTAGGTTACAATCTGGATATTAGGTCTAGGACTCGAGTAAATCTTTTCACTCCACAACTCCACGTTAAACCCTTTGTGCCTATTTTCTTATCTATTAAATGGTGGCAAAAAGAGTGCCTGGTTCTCAGGGTTGATGTGAGAAGTAAGTAAAAACTTGTGAAATGCTGATACCAGTTCCAGGCATTGAATCTTATTGTCACTCAGTATTGTTATTACTGTACCTCATTCCAGATACAAGCATTCAAAACAATCAACATTCATGGTACCAGCAGCTAGGAAATCAAGAGACTAATTGCACTGGGGAAAGTCAGCTGTCAGGGACCTCTCCAGAGTACTGAAGAGCAATGATATCAGTCTGAAGACTAAGGTGTGCCTAAGCCAGGTCAGAGTCTTCACAATCGCTTTTTCTGCATCAGAGAGCTAGACAATGACCAGGGATGATAGAGAATTGATGCCCTTGAGCTGTGGTGCTGGTAAAGAGTGTTGAATATAACATGGACTGCTAAGAGAACAAACAGTTTTGTCTTGGAGGGGGTAAAATCAGGCTTCTCCTTGGAGGCAAGGATTCTGAAGTTTTGTAGGACATACTTTAGACATGTTGCAAGGAGGGACCAGTCCTTGGAGAGGGATATCATGCTTGGAAGAGTGGAGGGACAGAAAAAGAGAAGAAGACCCTCAATGAGATGGATTGATTCAGTGACTTGGGTAATGAGGATAGGTGTGTCAGAGACAGTAAAGTTAGCACAGGATAGAGCAGGTTTCAGGGCTATTGTACATAGGGCCACTATGAGTCGCAAGCAACTCAACAGCACACAACTACAAACAACAAGATAAAAGTGTCCTTGTCACTGAAGGTGGTAGAGCTGCCACTTCACTTATTCTACACAGTATGATCGATCATTGGTTCCTCAAGACGCCAGGGAAGCATACTCTCTGAGACTTCGTGTAGATCAGACAAAGCCTAAAGGGAAGGATTCCGACTAGGACCTGAAGCTTAAGTAGAAATTGTCCATGTCAGGACTAAGGAGGGAGGAGAGGGGAGGCAGCACCCACAAAGGCACAGAGCCCAGAGGGAGCAGGAGAGCTTGGGGAGGGGTCTTGAGTTAGGTCACTCATAAGACCACCTTGAGGTAAAGGAGACCAGTCCACTGACAGCACTGAAAACTTGACCTCTGTGCAAGTGCACGCATGTTGTTGTTGTTGTTGTTGTTGTGTGCCATCAGTCTAAGTACAACCCATCGTGACCCTATGAACAACAGATCCATCCTATCCTGTGCCATCCTCACACTTCCAGACACATTAAAGAGAGCCCATTGTGGCAGTCACCACGTCAATCCACCTGGTCGAGGGTCTTTCTCTCCTTTGCCGGACCTCCACTCCTCAAAGTATCATGTCTTTCTCCAAGAAATAGCTCCTCTTAGCAACGTGCCGGGAGCATGTGAGGCGAAGCCATAGTGTAGGCATAGTCCACAATTTATTTTTCTTTAAATCCCAAAATCAACAACTAGGAACAAGCATTGACTAGGCCCCAAGGCAGCCCTGGCTAGGCCCTGTGGGACTGATAGCCTAACCAGGATCCAGTGTCTGTGTCAAGGATCCCCACATTTCCACCCAGACCACAGAAGCTCACTCTGGCAGAGTTCATCTGCTGCAGACAAAGTGCTCACCAATGCAGGACCCAGAGCTCCCAGGGTGTCCCTGCAGGACTTGCCCTATTCCTGTGACTGCTTTTCTCTGAGACCCACAGCCACCACCATGTTGCTGACCACTCAGAGGGCAAGCCCACACCACCTCTGATGCCTGACGCTGGGATGTCACCTGACATGACAAAGGAATGCATATCATAACCAGAAATACTGCTGTACCTTGTGGGGCCCAATTACGCTTTGTTGAAACAAGGTTGAAATTTGCAGTTTATAAACAAAGTCAGTTTCTGCTAGGTAGCTTGTCCTACTGTCCCTGATCTTGCAACAGGCAGGTGCCCAGGACAGGAGAGCTGGGCAGGTGACTCACAGGGAAGAAAAGTTTGTGAGATCATTTAGCAATCTGCATGGGCTTTGTCAGTGACAGCCACCCAGTACAACATAGCCAGATTTTGACCTCGGGCCACTTCCTGTGTGACTCAGTGACCAGAAAAACCCCAGCTGAGGATGCTGGTTGGCCCTTCCTGGAGGCAAAAGGGGTCTGGGAGTGGTTTTCAAGTCCTGGCCAATAATTCCTCAATGTGCAATCTTAGACATGTCATTTGCCCTCTCTAGGCCCCAGTCCCCTTACCTGCCAGTAGTTTCACAATAGCAACCACCACAAAAGGTCGTCTGAGAATTAAAATGCTGCACATCAAGGGCCCAGGAGACGTTTCACATGCTGACTCTCCACAATGTTAGCTGATATTACCCTGATGTTTTTCGGGATGACAGAGGCCAAGGAAAAGGCTGAAACATCTCTAAGTGGCATTTCCTATCCTCCACCTTCAGATATAATTCAGACTGCCCCCTGTTTCCTGGGAGTAGATCTGGGAGGGAAAATATGCTTGTGGATTATTGTTGTTAGGTGTCATCAAGTTGATTACCACTCATTGCAATGGTATGATCAACAGATCTGAACCTTGCCCTATTCTGCGCTGTCCTCACAACCTCCACCGTGCTCAAGTCTATTGCAGCAGCCACTTTGTCCCCAAAAATCAATCTGCCCAAAGTACGTGAAATGAAGTTTCACTATCCTTGCCTCTAACGAGCTCCCCAATCGCACTTCTTCGTAGCAAAAAGGTTGACAGACACTTTTTCTTTGAAAAAAGAAAAAAGAGATATTTTAACTAAGTAAACCATCCTTTCCATTCTACTCTTAAATGTAACACCTGCAACAATTACCATCTTCATTTGGAACCAAACTCAGGGCTCAGGAGCTGTTCCTGGTACACTGTGCGCATCCAGGCTCCCGTTAGACAGTAAGTGTGGAAGTACATCTCTGGCCATCTGGAAAGCTGGGCCTGTGATTTATAGCTGTCATTCACCATGACAGCAGCTGGGGTGTGGGGGCACCTCGATCATGGTACACTATTGCTCATAACTGTAACATTCAACCCCAGAACACTCTGCAGAATAACAGAGGGAGACCTTCCACAACACCAAGACCACAAAGTCCCAGGCAGACAACCAGGCATGTTAGCAAGAGCTCCACAGGCACTTCTGGGAGCAGCACTGTGGTCTATAGGCCCAGAAGGCACTTTCTCGTGTACGTTCGAGACCCCACAGCCAGTGCTCTGTCCCCATCTGTGTTTCTTCCTTCCCCATATGCAGCCCACTCATAGGCAGGTACAAGCTGATCACACTTGAAGAACTCAGTCATCTCCCCCAGCAACGAGCCCCACTGTCCTGACTCCTACACCCCTTCACCAGGCCAACTCCAAGAGAACCCTCTGACCTGTCAGGTCACACAAAACTATCACTGCAGCAGCCAATGTCCTGTCCCTCGCAGCAGCTCCCAGGCCAGCAGGTGGCAGGTAGACCTTGTCTGCTCCCAGTGCAAACAGCACAGCACAGGAGGACGCAGCACAACCTCGGGGCTCACTGAAGTGCCACAGAGTCTGTACCTTGTAATTAGTCCATTGGCCCAGAGCAGGACAATGGCTTGGAAAAGCCAGCAAGTAGGATCCATGAACCCAAAATTGGCTCTCTGTGAAAAGCATGTGGCTTAATTACATAGCCCAGATATCCTCATCCCTCATGAACTCGTATCCCAGCCCAAGGATACAAAAGAGGGATTAAAGACTGCCTGCCAGGTCAGGGAGGCCAGATCTGCACCCCAAAGCTGAAAGCCTGCAGCAAGCCACACCCAGAGCCAAAAGGTGCCCTCCTCCCCAGAGATGAAGAAGGTGGACAGGGGTTTGGCAACTGTGACTGGCGTGAAATTCTGATTCTACTCTCACACCTTGCAGCAATGGTGGGCTTCCAGACAACCCTAGTGACAGCTTCCCCCTTGGCCCCTCAGGCCTTCTCTCTCTTGGATCATGGCCCCAGAAGATGGCACGACACCCCACACAGCCTGTCCACTCTCCAGCCACGACCAGGCTGCCTGGAAATTGCCCACTTCAACTTGGAAATTACCACTCAGCTAAGACATGACCTCACCACAAAACCCTCTAGGGTGCAAAAATCGCTTCTAGGGGAATTTGGGAAGACGAAACTGAGCAGGGAGTTGAACCGCAGGAAGCCCATCCATCCGAAGGGCTCTAAGGCCTCTTTAGGCTGTCCAAACCCAGCGGGGCCCTGAGATAATGCCATCTTGCCCTGCTGGAGGGAGTCATCTCCTAATATTTGCTAGCTCAAACATGGCAGTTCTATCTAATAATCAAATCCACCAATTACTCAGCAGGAGAAAGATGGCCTATTGTCTCCCATGTGATTTACAGCCTTCAAAGAGCATCAGCTATGACTGAGATCTGAGAGCAATAAGCTTCAGTGTTGAGAGTTCCCTTCCCAGACTAAGGAAGATTAAGACAGGGGCCACCTCACAGGTAGAGCAAAGTAATGGGAGCCTAAGTGAGGCTTACCTGGTCTCACTTACCAAGAGCAAAATCTCGTGGGGAAGGAGTCTCATCCTAAGCTGACCACCAAGTTCCTCCAACCACCTGCCTCAGGCCATGGCCCTCCTGCACCACATCCAGAGATAAACTCACAACCAACTCCTGACGCCTTAGAGCAGCAAGCCTCAGAGACATCGAGAAAAAACTTGCAGGGCTGCCTCTCACGGGCCACTGTAAGACGTGCAAGCCACAGGTGGCCACAGGGCAGGAGTGCAAAGGCAGTTGTTTCTGTGGACCGGGTGCTCCATGTACACAGTCTCACACAATGCTTTATAATGCCCCCTAACCCCAGCCAGCATGAGAAAGACAGATTCCAACCCAGAGGGTCTGGTCTAGTTTGGGAGAACCACAACAGAAGCAAAACTTTTAATTCCAAACAGGTGGTTCTGAGGATGAGTTGGGTTGCTCTGGTGGTATAGAAGAAAGAAGGTGTGCTGCCAACCTAAGGGCATATGGTTCAAATCCACCAGTTGCTCCTTGAAGAAAAAGATGGGCAATCTCCTACCATGCAACTTACAGCCTCTGAAAGCTAGCGAAAGGATCAGCTATGAGTCAATTCCAACTTGATGGTACACAACAACAATAACGAAGATGAGTTAGCAAAAATAAGAGAGCAAAATAAACCAGTCAGAAAAGATCTGTCAAGGCGGAGGGTCTCCTTTCATTGTGCCTACCCTGTCATGAAGAAGCAGATGAAGCCTAGGGACAGCAAGACTCAGAGTCACACATATATCCTCTCCTCCCCTATTTACCGCCCACAATGGGCATGGTGGTCTGTACATTGTGAGTGCTGAGGGTGGACAGCAACAGGGACTAACCTATTGATTTGAGCAAGAAGTCTCTTGACTAGTGGTAGGGTCCCCAGATACAGGAGAATTCTCACACTAAAGGCCTAGAACCCTCCACCCCTAAGCCCCACTTCTGGACCTCAACCACACCACCTTTATGCTGCCAAGTCGGTGGCCTGGCAACACAATATCATTGATTTCACATGCAAGCAAGATTCTACTGAAGATTATCCAAAAA
>NW_006399814.1:11253588-11262125 GCF_000299155.1 Elephantulus edwardii
ACGGCACATAACAACAACCTAGTCCTGCTGAAGTGCAGCCTATCACAATGGCTGGAGCCTGGCTGGGGTATAAGACAAGAGAGACCTCCTTTTCAGGTTGTGACAGGCATACCAAGCACCAGAGAGCTGAGACTTGCCATGCAATCACTTCTTTTTTTTTTAATTTATTATTAATTCCAATGAAAATTTACAGAGACTATGGATTTCCATTCATTCATTGTTGCACTTTTCTTCCTTCGCAACCCTCCCCTCTAGTACACTACCCTCTTGGAAAAGTAAAAGAAAAATTCTTTCATTGTTTTACAATCCCTCCCCCCCCCTTCCACTCCACTATGCAGCCTTCGCTCTGGACTCCTGTCATGACAGTAATACCTAATCACATATCCCTTTTAAACAGTTTTCTCCCTCATCTGTTTCATTGCAGTATACATTATTGAACCCATCTTTTTCAGTCTTCCCCTAACCCCGATGTCAGTCCTGTTTTACAACAGTAGTACCATGCAGTATTTGTCCTTTTGTGACTGAGATACTTCACTCAGCATAATGTCCTCCAGGGTCCCCCATTTTTAATAATACTGCATGAGTTCCTTGTTTTTCAATGCAGCATAGTATTCCATTGTGTGAAGATACCACAGCTTCTCTCTCCACTCCTTTGTTGATGGGCACTTAGGTTGTTTCCAACTCCTTGCTATTGTGAGCAAAGCCGTGCTAAACATGGGTGTGCATATATCTGCTTGGGTGGCAGTTATGGTCTCTTTCTGGTATATTCCCAGTAATGGAATTGCTGGGTCACATGGTATCTCTATTTGCAACTTTTTGAGTAAGCGCCATACCGCCTTCCACAGTGGTTGCACCATTTTGCAATCACTTCTTATCACTCCAAACACCGGTATCTACACATCCGATGGGCACCTGCACCCCTGGCAAGAGAAGCACTCTGAGCCCCCATCCCCCAGACAGGGTTTTCACCATCATACTGGAAAAGTGGCTGAACTTCCATGGCTTCAGTATTCTGAGCTCAGAAATGGGACTGATAGTAGCAAAGGCCTCCTGGGGTGAAGATGTGTGGGTAGAGAGACGGTCTGCAGAGCCTGCCGCACAGAGGCTGGTGAAGGCTGCCTCCTGCACCTGCGCCAGCATCCTTGCCGCTCACCGTGAAGAGCCAGTGCTGGGGCAGCAGCTCTCCAGACGGTGGTGGCCGTTCTGCAGCCCTCTCCCCATCCCTCCTGGGGCTTAGGGGCATAGCCACTGCCAGGTAAGGATGAGAATGCTGCCTTCCCTTGTTGCTCTGCTACTCCAATCCTAACGACTCCCCACTTGTGACTCTCCTGAGGCGTGAGAAGACAAACACAAAAAAACCAGAGAAGCAGAGATGAAACCCAGTCCTGTGTCAGAGCTCTAGAATTGTCACCACCACCAGATGATGGCAGGTTGAGAGGCCTGGGGCCTCCAGCAGAATGGGCCAAGGTCTAGAGGAGAGGAGCCAGCATTCCAAAGGAGATCATCCCAGATTACAGCACCCCTGGGTTAGTCTCTGTCCAGCCAAGAAGCAGCTATCCTAAGAGAAGGGCCCTGAATTTCCCAATGGAAGACTCCTTGAACAGACTCCAGAGACAGATGAAAGGCCTCAGTTACCTCACCTACAAAATGGGAATAATAGCTCCTCTCCCATCCCTTCTTCCCAGGTAATAGATTATAACAAAAGGGGTAACAAGGTACAGAGCCCTGGTGACCCATACAGTGCCCGCTCCCCAGCTGCATGGCCATTTCTCTGGATAGTAACAGAAGTTGTCCAGTCCTGCCCCAGAAAGCATCTTCATAGCCCACCCCAGCCCTCCAACAAGTGTGGAATCTAAGAGAAGAGCACTGGGTGCAAGAAAGTAAAGACAGAAGAGGGCCAGCCTTCTTAGGACATCAGAACCCAACCCAGAGGCACAAGAAAGGATGGAGGGACCAAACTCGTACTCAGAAACAGCCTTCAGACCCCACTGAGTAGCAGCTTGAAGATGACTCTGGACACATGGGCAGTACACCTGTGAGATAAACGGCAAACATGAGACGTGCTTCCAAGTGAGGTCAGGGAAACTCTGAAGACAGCATGTCAAGAGGATGCCTATTCACACTGTCTATTCTCTCCAAATTCCTGGCATCATCATGGGCTTATTTATTGAGTGCCGATCATATGCCAGATGCACACCATTCCGTTTAAGCCTCACACCAGTCCAGGAATGCAAGTATTATTATTACCCTCACCACCCAGAAGAAGAAACCAAAGCCCAGAGAGGGCAATGATTCACCCCAGGTCACAGCGCCAGGAGGTGGGAGGACTCTGGAGTCTGCACAGAGGCGGACACTCAGCATCTCACTGTAAGGACAAACAGGAAGGAGCCCTCAGGGCGTGAGTGGAAGAAACTGATGGCAGTTCAACACAAGCTGGACTCAGAGCCCACCACTGTCTGTCAGTTTGCAATGGCTCTCATGTTGCTAAGATGCTGGTAGCTAGCACACCAGGATTTAAAAAAAAAAAAACACTGGACAGGTTTCGGTGGAGCTTCCAGACTAAGATGCATAGGAAAGGCCTGGCAACTTACTGCCAAATATTAGCCAATAAAAACTGTACAGATCATAGCACGGCAGTGTCCAATTCACTTGTTTGGGGCATGTCATCAGGAGGAAGAAATTACTGGAGGAAGAGGAAGTCATGTTTGGTGAGGTAAAGGGCCAATACGTGCAAAGGAGACCATCAGTGAAATGGGCTGATGGTAAGTCACAATTACTCCAACAATGGCCTCAACCATGACAGCAACCATGAAGATGACGCAGGATCGAGCAATGCTCAGTGCTGTTGTGCACAAGGTTACCATGAGCCAGACCAGCTGATGGCAACTCTCCATCCATCCATCTAAACTCAGAGCACAAGCCTGAGCATTAGCCTAGAAGGAGACCTGGACTCAGATTCCAGGTCTGCCGCTCACACATTCTAACTGCTCTAAGCCTCCATGTCCATCTCTAACGTGGAGATGCTAACGGTCTCCGTTACAGCGCTGTTATGAGGTGTAGAGGACTTAGCACAACCCAGCACATAGTCAGTGGTCAATAAACACAGGTTTTATACCATTTTTCGAGAAACCTCCCTCCAGCCCCCTGCCTCAGTAAATCTCTCAAGGGGAAAGGTGGGTACTTTTGTATCTTCAAGTGTTGCACCAATCTATGTTCCATCAGGCCCCAAATGAGTCACCTGCATCATCCGCCATCCCCATGAAGCCACATACCCATGAATGCATCATGTCACAGACTCCACTTGGTAAAACCAGCACACACACGAGCCCATCCGTACTCAAGCCCATCCGTACTCATGAACACACACACACACACACACACACGTATTCTTCCCAAATCTGATCCTCTCTATCAGAAGAAAAGAGACACAGCTAAGGAAAACCACTCCCTGTATACCTGAGATCTGAAGATCAAGTGTCTCTCAAGTTAACTTTGCAACCAAATAACAGTTCAAGGCTTCTGACGTGCTCTGGATCTGATCTCCTTTTCCATGAAACAGGTGGCCAAGCAGGGCCAGGGCACGAGGGGGTGAGGGCTTCCTCAGAACTATGCTATAGAAAGATCTTGCAAACTCCAATGCAAGCCATATATGTCATTTTGCATTAGCTCCATAAAGTAAGAAAGGAACAAGTGAGATTAAGTTTAACAACATATTTTACTTAACCAGAGGTATTAAAAATATTATCATTTCAACATATAATCCATATAAAAATTATGGAGGTGTTTCAGAGCCCTTTTCACACTAAGTCTTTGAAACCCAGTGTGTGTTTTACCCTTAGAACATGTCTAAATTTGGACTAAACACCCTCAAGTTCTCAATAACCACCTGTGCTTCTAAATCGAGCAGGTCTGGCGAAAGCTGGAGCAGGTGCGACCAAAAGAGAGCTGTGCTCTGATCTGAAGGCGGCTCTTCTGATGGCTCCGCTGCACCATCCCATCTGCAGGACAAAGATGAGTAATCCCTCCTGTGTGATTTACAGCCTCGGAAAACCTGCTGGGAAGTCGGCTATGAGTCGTTTCTGACTTAACACTGATGACAGAGAAAGGGAGATATGAGAGCTGGTGTGGGGAGTCTGAGTCTCCTTAGCACAAGTCTCTCTCCCTCCAGTTCATTTTCCAAGCTTGGAACTTCAGCTAAGTGTCATGTTCCTTACTAAAAATGATGACAACAACTGAACATCAGTTAACAAACATGGTGGTCAACTGAATCCTTATGATGTGGTAGGCTCACGCTTCACAACAATCATATGAGACAGGATTTTACCAAGGAGAATGAGACACAGAGAGGGCAAATTACCTCCATAAGGTCACACAGCAATTAAACAGTAGAGATGGCTTTGGGACGCAGGCCATCTGTTCCTAGGACATTTGCTCCCATCTGCTGCTCTACAGTCTTTTCAACCCTACCTTTCCTCCCTGCTACTTCAGTCACACCTCAGACTGGCCAGCTGGTACAGGGACGTGCCAGTAGAAAACTCTAGTACGCTTCTTCCTTCCGCCTCGTGGCTCCCAGAGCTCGACAGTCCAGCCTGGGACCCAGGCCCAACCCCAGCCCACTTTCACCCACCACGACCTGGGAGAGCTGGCAGGCTCAGCCACAGGAGGGGCAAGGAGCACCTCCCTCCACAGCCTGGTAAAGGGGCTAATTAAATACCTGGCATGCCCCCCACCACGACTAGGGAACCCAGCCACCTCTTCGTCCTGCTGCCAGCCAAAAGGCTCGAGTAATGCCACACAGAATTCGGCAGCGGGCAAAGCAGGGTGAAATCCCTCTTTATAGAGTTATTTTTGCTGTGGAATTTTCACTGGCCTGTAAAATATTTTTATATTTATTACACGTTTAACGGGAGCTCCTAGAATCAACAGGGTGTAAATAATGAAAAGTAGGGCAGTAAAGGCCCCAATAAACCTCGCACCAGCCCTTTGATGCTCCCTGTGAGCTGCAGTTTCTCCTTCCTCCTCAGACCCTGTCCCCTTGCCCTGGAGCAAGCCCAGAAGGCCACGGGATCCTCAGGAAACTCATCCTCGGCTCTGAGAAGTTAGGCTCACCCACTGGCAGCTGCGCCTTTGGTAGAATTCATTGAACACGCAGACTGAGAAAAAGACTACTATGCACCGGGCCTGTCCAGTGTTCACGGAGCTGGACCAGGAAGAGATGGAAGACGGTGGTGAGGAAGAACTTGCACGTCACCTGGCCTGTGACCTCAGCTCTCTGCCATATTCCAGGCCCCACACTAGCACAGACACCCATTATAATGTGCTGTTCCCAGGGTTCACTGGAGATCCAGAGGGCTTAGGAGAACATGCCGTGCTCACAAACACTGATGTCACGGACTCTCTCTCATCACCTGGTTCTGTGTGTCTGCATTCTGTGCCAATAGAGGCTCTCAGAGCCCCTGTCTGCAATCCCATGCCTCCTTAGACCGTCCACAAAAGAAAACATCACAAAAGCACAGAGAGGAGAGACCTGCCCCGAGAGCAGGTGACAACAGCAGAGCCAAGACTATACACTCAGGGCTACAGACCCTGGGCCTTAGCGAAGACATCTGACGCCAACTTCTCCCCAGGCAGGAATTGTTCTCACCACTTGCCACTCTGCCTGTTAGGGACCCCCAAAGACTGGAACCTCAGTCCCTGACAACACAACACTTTCTACACTGGACTGTCTGCAGTCCTGGGAGCCCAAACATCCCCCTCCAGAACTAAATCCAGCCATCAGCTGCCCATCCCCATGTATGTTCATCACACACCTGGAAACAGGTAGATGTCGCCTTCCACACTATCCCCGTATTCCACAGTATCCTCCTTGGGACAAGGGACACTTGATCCTCACAGCTCCACGCTACCTCATCTCTCTCTTACAAAAAAGCACACACACCCGCCAAGGACAACACCCTGCCCACTCATGCAGCTGAGACAATCAATGTTTATTCACATAGCTCAAGGTGAGCTTTATAGCTTTTTTTAATGCTAAGCAATCATAGTCATGTGATTAGAACACCCCAACTTTGTAGCTCAACTCCCTACTGTTGCCTGGCCTGGCCCGCCAAGGACACACAGGAATCCATTTCTTGAGCCTAAATGCGGGACTTTGGTTTTATGCTGAATATGAAGCTCAGACTCTTCAGCTCCAGTCTCAGTCCAAGCCGCCCCTTCCCAACGCGGCAGCCTCGGCATGTCAACAAGACCACACAAAGCGCCTGTCCCTCTTCATAAGCGAACAACACCCAAGGCAGAATGACATTCGTGATCTGCCCCGCCAACGGGAGGGAGCCCGGCAGGGCCTTGCACAGAGCAAGGAATTCCTCGGGGCGCAGTCAGGACAAATGTGAGGGTGAAGGGTGTGCGGCCCCGCGGCTCTTCAGACACGAGTCAGACTGGAGCGGCTGCTCTCTGGGGACAGATCAGACGGCGGCTCTGCCTGCAGCTGCCACGCCACCAGGAGATTCTTGTCTCTCAACCCCCGATAATTATAGTCCCTGGTGCTCAGTTAACACCCGTGTCATCGCAGGGTGTTGGAACAAGCAGAGCCTGAGTGAAGAAAATTAAACAACAGCACTTGACAAGTGGCCCATCCCTTGTGGCAGGCACTGAGCCAGGCCAAAGGGGACAGACTCACTGGCCCACCCGGGAGAAGCCCTCCCTCAGGGCAGGTAAGAGCAAGTGGTTCCGGAGAGAAAGGGGAGCTGTGGTAAGGAGGGATAAGAACCCAATTTTTGCTTGAGGCAAGTCAGGAGGGGGAGAAGGGGAATTATAAGGGCCCCACTTCTGGAAAAGACATGCCAGAAACATTTGTCCCCAGAGGGAGGCCAGGCAAGGCCCCCACGGCTTCTGCACTTGACAGGGGCCACTGGAATGCTCACTCCCCTGACACTGACTCACCCAGAGTCAGGTTCAAGGTCACAGAGAAGCCTGGGGGTCCAGCCCTGTCTTGGGGTGCACAGGCCAGATCTTGTAGGTAAGAAGTTGCCTCTGCCTCTCCACACTTCCATGATAGTCTCGTCCAGGGAGAAACGGGGAATGGGGGTTTGGATCCAGAGACCCTCCCAAGTCAAGCTGTCTTAGCCTACCTCAGCCCTCTCATCTGGTTTCACAGCCCAGGCAGCTGGCAATCCATGATCTGATACCGACCCTCCCCCTTCCGCACCCCCATACCACCCCATGGAGAGTCCTCTCACCAGAGAGACTTGACTCACAAGCCAGAGTCCACGTCCACAAAGAACTCAAGCACTAAGCCTTCAGTCTCTAACTCGGCCTCACCCTCTGTGGCCATGCAGTCAATCAACAAACGATGACACATGCCAGCTGCATGGGAGCCACTCGAGACTGAGGATCTGCAGAATCCTAGACTTGGTGCCAGTCACCCACACTGTCCTGCCCCTCTCAATCTCCCCTTCTAACCACACTGAGGCCAGACGCACGACAGACTGAGCTACTAGGTCAGCAGTGCTAACCATGCTAATCTCTGCCAGCTCCCGTGCAAGGACTTTGTGCCATTCTCATCACCCAACCACGACCATCTTCACAAGGGAGAGGACCAAGGGAACTCCTGAGCAGCTTGTCAGAAGTAGCAGAGGTGGGATTGGAAAGCCAGCTCTAACCATCTCCCAATCCCATCTGTAGACTATACAAGGGACAGTTCAGAGAGAGCCCCAGAAAATCTCTCCGAGTCCATAGTTCCCAGCATAGAACCCGGCTGTCACTTATTCCTGTCCCCTGCTTCCAATGAAAATGGCTTCCCCAAGTACAGGCCCAAAAGTCAGGCCCTGAGCAACTCAGGCTCCTCGGCTCCCGCCATGAGACAGAACACATGTTTTCTGTGCTCCCTCCTTTCTCTGCTCCCCCAACATGCTGGAGATATTATTATTATTTATTATTTGCTGAGTGCTGACAGCATGCTGAACATTGGGCCCAGGAGCCTTGGCCTTGCCAACACGGCTCGCCGTCAGCCAGCACGACACTCCACACGCGCCCAAGCACCAGGCTGGCTGCTTGAGTCCTCATCCCAGAATGCTCCTCGCCTGTCCTCACTTCTCAACATCCCACACCCCCTCAGCACTCCCTACACACAGGAAGTGTCTTCAGTCGGGCAGCCAGATGTTCCAGGGCTGGGCCTCCATGGGGAAATGGAGGAAGATTCTGCCTGGGCTGAGGCAGACCCAGGAGAAGCCCCTGCCATCACAGCCTCTTCAGCTCAGCCCACACATTCAAGTCTGCTGGCAGCTGTGGCCCATACATACTAACATACTAAGAAACCAAGACGAATGGCCTTGTCACCAGCCACTCCTCTCTTCAGCACCTAGGCTCCCCCCACCTCACCCCATCCCCGTTCCCCTCAGGACGGAGGTTGGAGATCTGAATAAGCTTTCAGGGATATGGAGAATCCTAGAGGCCCTGACCTGCGAAGCAGAGCCAGGATGAGGATGAGGCAAGTGGAGCACACACCTCCAGGACAAAACTGAAGAAGTTGCAAAAAA
>NW_006399814.1:11262929-11270903 GCF_000299155.1 Elephantulus edwardii
AAATCACAGGAAGAGATCGCCAATCTTTCTCCCGGAGGCAGCTATAGATAGAGTCAAACTGCCAGAAACACCTGGCCTTGGGGTTAGCAGTGCAACTTGCTATGGGCTATGCCACCAGAGTTCCTTCAACTGAGACGGGACCTACTCACATGAGAGTAGGGAGGGAGAATAGGAAATGAATGGATAGATGATGAACACTGAATTGGAACAGATGGGGGGGGAACTGTCTGAGAGGAAGATGTGATTAGGCAATATTTGTATGACAACAGTCTGCATCAAAAGGTACATTGCAAAGTGGACTGGGGGAGGGGGGAGGGAGGAAAACATGCAAGAATGAATGAATGAATGAATGAATGAAACCCCAACCTTTCAGTAAAAGTTCATTAAAATCACAATTTAAAAAAACAAAAACAACGCAAAAAAGATGTCAAGATCTGCATGGGAGAAGGGGGGAAAAAGTAGAGACATGGGTGTTTAGGACGGAAAAGCCCAATTTCTTGAGACCTCACACACACTCTACATAAATGAGGGGAGATCTGCCATGAGCTGCTTATGCCACTGAGGACGCAACCTATGACCTACCGGGCTTACTGAAGAGACAGGGGGAGGACCTGCCGACTTGGGGCAGCAGCTCTGCCAGCGCATCCAAGGTCCTAGCCTGGGGCTTTCACGCAGCCATTCTATGGAAATGTTCTCAAACACCTACTATGCATCAGGCTCTCTCCCCCCAGCCAGGTTCCACCCACAATAGGCGCAGAATTCTGTTGGCTATTCCAGAAGCTGCTTTGCAGAAAATACCCAGGTTCAGGGAGTCCGTGGGAGCATCCTGGAGACCCCCTCGACTCAAGCCTTCACACGCGTGTGCGCCTTCATGCTCGAGCTGTGCGGGCCTGGCTGATAGCATCGCACACACACTGGGATCTGTGTAGCGCTTGGTGATTCACAGCCGGAGAGACGTCCCTCCTGGGGCTGCCGCAGAATTATCAGCCCCACCATCTTCAATTACGAGGCTTGTCACTCATCTCCAGCCATCAGAAGGAAGTGAGTGAAGAGATTAATGTCTTTTTAAAAACAGCTTTCATCCTTTAAAAGGATTCCTCCACAGATGTCATTTGCATTTCTAAGAGGAGAGGCTGGACTAAGGAGTCAGCTGCTTCCCCAACCCCCCAACATCTTTAATCATCCTCTCTCCTAGGGCTTAAGATGTTTGCAGGGAAGGGAGGGGGCCTTCCAGCTCCCCAAGAATTCAGGCAGCTCCCTCAGATTGATCAGTCTCACTTGATAAGGTACAAACAGTTCCCTAAGTCTATCATTTGGGATTGTTATGTGCTGTCTGGTGTCTAAGGAGTTGCGCAGTCAACTCAAAGGCAACCAGTTCGAACCCACCAGCAACTACTTCAGAGAAAGATGGGCAATCTCTTCTAATTCGATTTACAGCCTCTGAAAACCCACTGGACGGTTAGCTATGTCCAGCAACTACAAAACAGCAATTCCTCAGGGAATCTCTGACTAGACTCATTCATCTCATAAAGCCTGTCAAGTGTGCTGGGGAGTGGACATTGAAAACTGACCAGGAAAAACTCCATGAAAAGCTTCAAATACTTTCAAGCCCCTCCACTCACCAGTGCCCTTACAGCTGTTAACGTGAACTCATTAAAGAGTTGCTCCCACAGCTTCAACCCTCTAGCTTCAAATCAACCGTAGTGTTAACATATGTTCTTCAGAGATCTAATGTTGAATGTGTCAATCAATCAAAAGCCCCATCTTTTCATTTGTCCTGGTCAGTCTCTTGTTGTTGTTGTTATGTGCCGTCGAGTCGCCTGCGACTCATAGCGACCCTATGTACAACAGCCCTAAACTCCACTCTGTCCTGTGCCAATCGCACTGTCTCTGACACTTCCATCGCAATTATCTCAGTCACTGAATCAATCCACCTCATAGAGGGCCTTCCTCTCCTGCGCTGTCCCTCCACCCTCCCAAGCATGATGTCCCTCTCTAAGGACCAGTCTCTCCTCACAACATGTCCAAAGTATGTTAGACGGAGCCTCAGAATCCTTGCCTCCAGGGAGCCACCCGGTTTAACCCTTTCCAGGACAAATCTGTTTGTTTTCCTAGCAGTCCAGGGTATTCTCAATACTCTTCTCCAGCACCACAGCTCAAAGGCATCAATTCTCCTTCTATCCTCCTTGGTCATTGTCCAACTCTCTGATGCATAACAGGTGATTGCAAAGACCATGGCCTGTATCAGACGCACCTTAGTCTCCAAAGACATACCATTGCTCTTCAGCACTTTGGAGAGGTTCCTAACAGCAGACTTTCCCACGGCAATACGCCTTTTAATTTCCTGGCCAGTCTCTTAGTCTGTCCAAACAGAGCCCCAGATAGATGGAAAAGAATAAAGATATATGTTCTTAGAAACATTTGAGGGCTCAAGGTGAATACAAGCAGGAGATGACACCCACAGAATTTGTGTCAGGCCCCTACCAGTGGGATGGACATTAAAACCATACCAGTTGTCTCAACCACACTTCAAGAGAGCAGGGAATGCTGTACCACGACCACAGGATCAACCGGCTTAATAAAGAAACATATGTAAAGTGAAAATATCTTGCTGGAGGGAGGTGTACAGTTGAGTAGGAACCAACTCATAGCTGGCCCTCCAGTGGATTTTCAGAGGCAGTAAATCTCACAGAAGAAGATTTTCCATCTGTCTCCCAAGGAGCAGCTAGATGGTGGATGCAAATGTGCCTTTGCATTGGCAGTACAACTCCTTACCACTAAGCCAGCAGAGGTCCCTGCTGGAGAGAGTAGGAGAAGCAATTTCTACCTCCTTGCATGACTGCCAATGGGGAAAAAAGAAAAAGCATAAAAACATACAAAAAATGTGTCACTAACAGGAAAGCTGTCACTCTAAGGGAATCCCACACAACACACCACCTCTGAACCCAAGCAAGGTTGCAAACTGTCAGTTGTCTCAGAACCCAGCAGATCGTGGGCTGCCCTTCAATTTCCGGTGGGCAACCATCACCCACATGCCTGGGGAGGGGGGGAACAGGAGAGTATTGAGAGCCTTTCTGGATCTGTCCTACCTGTATGAACCCAAACAAGACTTACCTTTCCTGTGTCTCAGTTTCCTCACCTATAAAATGAGGTGAGAATAGCACAGTGGGTCATGGGAGGAATAAATGGGTTAATACATGGAAAGCTCTCAGTGCAGTGCCTGGCACATGGTAAGTGCTTGGTAAGTGTAAGCTGACACTGTTTGCTATCATTATCCTGTGTCCTTCTCCAAGGAAGAGATCCTCCCACTTGCTTCATGGCATTCGCTAACCACACTTCTCTATGTGACAACACCCAACCACTATTTACAGAGAATTATGGCTTGTGCCAGGAACACAGAGGAAAGTTACCAAGCCCCAGTGGGAAAAGCAGACACAACACTCTGAGAACATGAGACACAGGCATCATCAGTGGCTTGAGAGGTCATGCTGGTATCTCAACATGAGATAATTCCAGACCAAAGGGCATTTGGGTTTTGAAGGCTAGCTAGGAGTTTTAACAGGTGAATCTTGCCCAGCTCATAGCAGGTGCTCCAAAAATAGCTCATGACTGACCTAGCCAGAGTAGTAGAAGAGCATGCTAGCCAAAGGAACTGAGAATGTATGACTTATTCAAGAATGGAGGAGATGATAGGTACAGCTTGCCCAGAGCAGAGAGCATCTCGAGATCAAGGTAGGAAAGTAGCTGGAGCCAACTTGGGTATTGTTATTGAATGTCAAACTTAGAGATTTTACTCTGCTTTCATTCACAGAGCCAAATCAGAAAGGACAATGGCAAGCCAGTTTCATTTAGAAAGATGCAATCTTGAAAATCAGAAAAGTCTTACAAATCAGAAAGTATAAAATTAAACACAGATGACCAGGAGAAGGCTGTGGGAGTCCTGCTCCTCACACCGACTGAGGCCTGCTCCCCTTTTTTCCCAAGATTTTCATCCTGATAGACAGGTTTTCAAACTCATACCCTAGAGACCCCACATGCTCAGTTCCCCTCAGTTTAGGGCATGAAGCCCACAGCTGCCTGCTATCAGAAGAAGCCCTCAGTCAAGAACATTTTGGGGAAATGCCATATCTATATCCAAGTCCCCAACTGACAGACAGAAGTGGGTGCAGAGACAAGGTCAAGCCCTACATAAATTGGAAGCTTTGATGGTGAAATGGCCCCTGGAATACCAACTGACTTTCAGCACTTAGAGCTGCCTGCCCTTTCTTTCTTCTATTCACATTACCACCACCCCACCACCCCCACCTAAAGTGCCCCTTCCCCTCAGCTGAGTCCTGAGATGCTGGCTAGAGGATGTCTTTGCAAACACACGTTGTGATAGCCTACATTGAGAAGTCCCCTGTCTCTCTGTGAATGGCCCAGTTCAGCTCCCAAGCTGGGCTCTGACCTCATCGGCCCAGCCAAGATGCTGCCAACACTGCCCTGCCTGTCAGCCCAGCAGCTGGGGCCACACTCAGGCAGCTGCCCCAACAGGCACTAAAATTAGGTGACCCAATGGACCCAGGACACAGTGATCATGGGCAGGCCAGCAAAGCCGCCCCAGAGGGTTATTCTCTCAGCCCGGTTTTCTTACTTTGCCCAGGGAGACTGAGGACTGGAGAAGGGCAGAGATCACCAAAGAGGTGGAAACTTGGGATTTTGTTTACTCATTTAATAATTGTTCCTGAGGAGAAAACACAATACAACACATTCCTAGTAAAAATAATAAATGTTGTGAAGAGATGGGAGAGTTAAAACATCACACTCCGATCATCTGAGCTGACCTCCACTAATATTCTCCTGTGTTCCCCCTTCCCTGACATTTTGTTATACAGTCGAAAGTACATTCCATGGACAGTATAGGGTGAGGGGGAATTTCTAAATTGAATAACTTGGCAGCTTATAAAAAAATTCTACATATACATCAGTCTGAATCTGAAGATATGATAATCCATTAACAGTGTCCTATAATTAATGTCAGGAGCTGATTGTGGAACGGACCACCAACTACTCATATGCTAGTTCAAGCTAAAACTGAGGAAAATTAAACCAAATGCACAGGAGCCCAAATATTACTTTGATTTCATCCCACCTGAATTTCAGAATCATCTCAGGAACAGGTTTGAGGCCTTGAACACTAATGAGTGAAGACCAGATGAGTTGTGGGAGGATGTCAAATGTATCATCCAGGAAGAGTGCAAACGGTCATTACAAAGACAGAAGAGGAAGAAAAGACCAAAATGGATGTCAGAAGAAACTCTGAAGATTGCACTGGACCATAGAGAAGCCAAAGCACAAGGAAGAATTCAAGATATTAAAGAGCCGGACAAAAGATTCCAAAAGGCAGCTTGGAATGACAAAGCAAAATATTTCAATGAAAAGTGTGAGAAGCTAGAGTTCGAAAATCAAAAGGGCCGAACTCATTCAGCATTTCTTAAGCTCAAGGAACTGAAGAACAAATTCAAACCTAGAGTTGCTATAATCAAGGATGCTTTAGGCAGAATATTAAATGATCCAGGAAGTATTAAAAGAAGATGGAAGGAATATACTGAGTCATTGTATAGAAAGGAATTGGCAGACACAGAAGAATTTAATGAAATAACATATGAGCAAGAGCCTATGGTGATGAAGGAAGAAGTTCAAGCTGCTTTAAAGGAAATAGGAAAAAATAAGGACCCCGGAATAGATGGTATACCAGTTGACGTATTTCAGCTAACAGATGCTGCCCTGGATGTGCTCACCAAGTTGTACCAAGAAATCTGGAGAACAACCACTTGGCCAACTGACTGGAAGAGATCTATATTTGTTCCCAACCCAAAGAAGGGTGACACAACAGAGTGTGGAAACTACAGAACAATATCATTGATTTCACATGCAAGCAAGATTCTACTGAAGATTATCCAAAAACGACTGGAGCAGCACATCAGCAGAGAATTGCCAGAAGTCTAGGCTGGGTTTAGAAGGGGTCATGGTACTAGGGATATTGTAGCTGATGTTAGATGGATCTTAGCTGAAAGCAGGGAATACCAGAAGAATGTGTATCTGTGTTTCATTGATTATACAAAGGCATTTGACTGTGTGGATCATAACAAACTGTGGCTGACTCTGAGAAGAATGGAAATCCCAGAACACTTGATCATGCTAATGTGAAACCTATACTTGGACCAAGAGACAGTCGTCAGAACAGAGCAAGGAAACACTGCATGGTTCAAAGTTGGGAAGGGTGTAGCCAGGGTTGCATCCTGTCTCCATACCTTTTCAACCTGTATGCAGAGCAGATTATCTGGGAGGCTGGGCTCTATGACGAGAAGTGTGGTGTCAGGATTGGTGGAAGATCTATTAACAATCTGCGTTATGCAGATGGCACAACCCTGCTTGCCGAAACTGAGGCAGACCTCATGCACTTGCTGCAGAGGGTCAAGGACTGCAGCCTTCGGTATGGACTGAGGCTCAATGCCAAGAAGACAAAGATTCTCACCACTGGACCAATTGGTAACAACAGGATGGATGGTGAAGAGATAGAGATTGTTCACAGCTTCAGTTTGCTCGTGTCCACGTTCAACAGTCTTGGCACCAGCAGCCAGGAAATCAAAAAACGTATTGCGATGGGAAAGTGTGCTGTTAGGGACCTCTCTAAAGTACTCAAGAGCAACAGTGTCTCTCTGGAGACTAAGGTGCGCCTGATACAGGCCATGGTCTTTGCAATCACTTGTTATGCATCAGAGAGTTAGACAATGACTAGGGAGGACAGAAGGAGAATTGATGCCTTTGAGCTGTGGTGCTGGAGAAGAGTATTGAGTGTACCATGGACTGCCAAGAAAACAAACAGATTCGTCCTGGAGAGGGTTAAACCAAGCTACTCCTTGGAGGTAAGGATTCTGGGGCTTCGTCTAACATACTTTGGGCATGTTGCAAGGAGGTACAGGTCCTTGGAGAGGGACATCATGCTTGGGAGGGTGGAGGGACGGCACAGGAGGGGAAGACCCTCTATGAGATGGATTGATCCAGTGACTGGGGTAATAGGGATGGGTGTGTCAGAGGCAGTGCGATTGGCACAGGATAGAGCAGGGTTTAGGGCTGTTGTACATAGTGTCGCTGTGAGTCGCAAATGACTCGATGGCACATAACAACAACAACAGTAATTAATGTAATAAAATCCTGTCGTTAAAGGTTTATGACCCATATTTTGCTGTGCCAAAAAACACTGCAGTGAATATCAGGGTGCTTGACTCTTTGTTCACATCTATGATCGTTTCCTCTGGATGCATTTTCAGCAGCTGAATGAGTAGGTCACAAGAGAAACACATTTTTAAAATACCAAACCACAGACCAATCTCTGACAGCCACTCACCCTATAACTCTGCTCCTTCTGGCCTTGATACTTCACTGCAGTTGACTCATGCCTAGAGTAATTTCTGTGTATCTATAAAACATGTCCTTCTAGGTAGTAGTAGTGGGAGAGAAAAGAAAAAAACAAAATACTAGTTCAGCGGAGACTGGTGGGTTGATGGGTAGGGCACAGGGAAATACAAAGTCCAGTGAAGATTTGATGAGATGTAATAATGGCATTGGCCAATTGTAATGAATCTTATAAAACAAAATATGTATGAATGATGGAATGAAAACCAATTTTTAAAAATGCCCTTCCAGCACTACAGACATCCGCATCCCTTCTGTGTGAGGCTTACCAAGAGTCTTCCTCTCCTGAGCTAATAGGTTGTTGCTGTGGTGTAACATTGAGTTCACTTGAAGCTGACTCTCCAGCAGGTTTGTCCTAGAGGAGATTGCCCATGTTTCTTCCTCAGAGTAGCTGGTGGATATGTTTTTTTTAGGTATAGATTTCTTTTTTTAATTATTAAATTTTATTAGTTTTAATGAACATTTACAGAGATTTTGGGTTTTCATTCATTCATTGTTGCACTGTTTTCTCCACCC
>NW_006399814.1:11271813-11275649 GCF_000299155.1 Elephantulus edwardii
TTCTCCAGAGTCAACCATTTTGAATAATATTGCATGAGTTCCTTGTTTTTCAATGCAGCATAGTATTCCATTGTGCGAATATACCACAGCTTCTCTAACCATTCGTTTGTTGATGGGCACTTAGGTTGTTTCCAACTCCTTGCTATTGTGAACAAGTAGCTGGTGGATTTGAACCATGCGCCTTATCATTGGTAGTGCAACTTCTTAGCACTAGGCCACTAGAGCTCCTTGAGTTAACAGGTTGCTATTGTTATTTTCCATTGAGTCTGCACTGACACATAGCTCACCCTCTAGTGGGTGTTCAGAGGCAGTATATCATACAGGAAGAGATTGCCCATCTTTCTCCCTCAATGCAGCTGGTGGATTCGAAACGTGTGCCTACCGTGAGTTGGTAGCACAGCTCCTTATCACTAAGGCAATCAGAGCTCTTGGAACTAACAAGAGTCGGGGGAGCTCTGGTGGCCTAGTGGCAAGGAGCTGCAACTACAATCCCAGAGGCGCATGGTTCACAGAAAATCATTAAACTTAGGACCCAAGGACTCAGATTTGCTATTCCTGTCTATGAGGTCTTAACTTAGAAGTTAAAGTGAATCTTTAACATTGCTAAAGTTCTTCCAAAAAGCCCCAGGGGCCTCTCCCACCACTCACCCTTCTTCCCCAACACACACGAGCTACTACTGTACCTTCATTACACACCCAAGAAACAGCCCGGTGATGAGTACAATAGTACTGCTTCAAGACAACCCCAACAAGGTTAACAGATGACCTAAATTATGACACCAGACTTAAGACAGCACCCCATAAAGCAACTTGGCCAAGAGTCGAATTGCCTTTGCCGTTCCCAGCAGGGAAACTAAACTCCAGGCTCAGTGTAAATAGGTTGTCTCTGGTCTGACGTCAGCCACGCTCACCAGCAAGTTATGGATGGCACTGCTGTATTGCCGTCATAAATACAGCTCCTCGGCTAAACAAAGCCGACAGTTTTGTGCCAATAACCTTTGAACCACTCAAGCCCAGTGTCAATTGTATTTGTCTTCAAGCTGAGGTTTACTCTAGACTGTTTGCTAAACCAGGGCTCATCTGCAGAGATAATTCAAATATATTACAGGCCCTAGGCAGACATGAGGGCCTCCTCCCACGCTCCTTCTCCTCCCCCGCCTGGCCCCACAGGGGTCTGCACCACAGCGGCCTGGACACTGCACATCCCCTGACCGCTCAGCAAGTGATGCAGACCTCTGTTTCCTCAGCAACTGGGAAGCAACAAGGTACAAGAAGAGAGACTGAGGCCAAGATTACAACCCTGGCCCTGGTCCTCACTCTCTGGGTGACCTCATCACATTAACCCTGCGTAGTCCACAACAAAGAGCTCTGGTGGCCTAGTGGCAAGAAGCTGCACTGCAATCCTGAAAACTCACAGTTTGAGGCTACCAGCTGCTCCCCGGGAGAAGGATGGGCAATCTCCTCCCTTGTGATTAAATGCCTCTGAAAACCCACCAGAGGGTCTACTGTAGGTCGGGTCCGATTGGATGGTACACAACAACAACAAAGCCAAAACAATGGTCAGTGAAATGTGGTATTTTTAGAGGACTGTTCAAATAGAAAATGATGCCACATGAAAAAAAAATCAGTTATCAGTGAAAGTGAGAACTTAGGAAAGGAAAAATTGCAGAATGAGTTCCAGCTCCACAAAAGGAAAAGGGGGGGGGGAAGGACAGAAGAGCCAAGAGCAAATGCCGTTCTGCTGGGGTGGAGAGCAACCATCTGGAAACATGCTGACTTGATTGGTGCAAAATGGCAGTGGGGAGAGAGGAGACTCTGGAGGAGGCAAGGATACCAAACAGACGCAATAGAATACATGCTGTTGTTTTGTTGTGTGCTACCAAGTTGGAACCGGCCCGTAGCTGACCCTCCAGTGGCTTTCAGAGGCAGAAAGTCACCTGGGAGGAAATTGCTCATATTTCTCCCACGAAGCAGCTAGTGGCTTCAAACCACCTACGTTCCCTCTACCAAAAAGTGATAGCATAGAGAAGAAACCACTTGCCAAGCACTGGAGCAGTTACCACGGCATCTGAGGGGGGCTGGTTTCTGTGATTTGCATTTCCTGAGTGCGTGCTCAGTGCCAGCACAGCACTGCTGCCAGAGGGACATGGAACTGAGGTGCCCTCTCCGCCAGCGCCCAACCCACACCCATCTGACCACTCCCACCCATGCACCTGTTCAGTCTGTGGTCCTAGCAGTCCTCAGTGCCTCTCACCATGTGGGAAGCCCCAGCCGAAAACGTCCTGGAGACGTTAAAACAACCCTGAGACGTGTGACAGAGGCCCAGGAAGCAATGTCACTCTGTCATCTCATGACTCTGAAGGTCAGGAGGCTAAGGAGGTGCTGGTAGAACTGGTGTTTAGTGGTTGTGAGGGCTGTGTTTAGATTATGTCCTAGGATTCTCTCTTGAAAAATCAAGAAGAAAATTAGCAAGGAAAATTCTGTAAGGAATGCAAGGGAGCAAAGAACCAGTGCTGGTCTGCAAAGACTCTAGGGAATCTCTCTGCACAACCATTCACTTTATCTGCAAAATGGAAACGCTATTCTTTACCCTGTGAGTCACTGCAAAGATCAGATAAAAAGGGCAACATCAAAGCTCTCACAAGTTCCCCAAGCAGAAGAGATTCCTGCTGCTATGCTTCCCTCCAACTCAGTGAGGGGGCATAAGGTCCAGGTCCGGCTCTAATTTGCTGTGAGACCTATGTAAAGTGCTCCCTCACCTCATCATCCCTGGGCCTCCATAGAATAATCAGATTTGAACAGAGAAACTCCAAAGTCCTTTTAGCTCTGATACCATAAAAATGTATCAGTGATGTGGGTCAACTATTGACGTCCACCCGGGGGGGGGCGGTTGGCCCTGCCTCCTAGGTCCACCATTATACTCGCCAGTTGGAAGATGATGTTGGCAGAACCAGGGTTAAAAATGTCACCAACACTCACCTGTGGGAGCCTGGTCCCTCTGCAGGGGTTCCAGGGCTCCTAGGGCACACCTCTTCTCTGTTGGCACCTGGGAGGAGGGAGTGAGAGGTTACCCTGCTCAGCACCTGGACTCTCTCTTTTACCATCAGTAGGCAGGGAGGAAAAGTAACTGCAGAGTGGCAGCGCCTGTGCTGAGAAGGGAAAGCAGAGACTTTTATAAATTACCCTCTTAGCTGTTTACGAGACACCTTCTGAGAGAAAGCAGAGGAGGAGAAATAAACTTGAAGTAGGGAGACCTGGCTGGTGTCCGTGATGTGCTTTGATAAGACAGCTGCACTGGCGTTTCTTCTCTGTTTTTATGGCCACCTTTACAGCCCTGTGTTTGGGACTCTTTATCGGGGGCCGGAAGGAGAAATAGCAAGCAGGATCCAAGGCAAAGAGTCTTTCCCCCCAACTCCATGAGCAGAGCCCACCTCATCTGGAAATCGAGATAACCCCTGTCCCCGGGCCCCCAGCCCAGGCGCTGCCACGCAGACCAGCTCAGATCTGAGCTGGCCCAGGAATTCCTGGAGGACAGCAGTAAATCTACAGAGCCAGACCCTCTTGACACCACTGACTGTGCTGTAGCTATGCAAAAATGAGACCCATGAACAAATTGCCCTCAAACACTGGGAATCTCTTAATCTCGTACCTTAAAACCCACTAAAGTCAGGCAGGGTGTGGGTAGGGCTCTGCCATCCCACCCTCCTGAACTTGCCAGGATGGTGAAATGGTTAGAAACATGAGAGAGAGAGAGAGAGAGAGAAGAGAAGAGAAGAGAAGAGAAGAGAAGAGAAGAGAAGAGAAGAGAAGAGAAGAGAAGAGAAGAGAAGAGAAGA
>NW_006399814.1:11275749-11277563 GCF_000299155.1 Elephantulus edwardii
AGAAGAGAAGAGAAGAGAAGAGAAGAGAAGAGAAGAGAAGAGAAGAGAAGAGAAGAGAAGAGAAGAGAAGAGAAGAGAAGAGAAGAGAAGAGAAGAGAAGGAAAGGAAAGGAAAGGAAGCTCTTGCATCAGGCAGTCTATGTTTGAATTCCACTACTTCCCCTTTGCTGCTGCTCTAAGCCTTGATTTTCTCACCTATTAAATGGCCTTGCAGTCAGTCCCTAAACCTCACAGAACCCAACACATAGAAGACACTTGATGTGTCTGGGCAGTCCAGCTGCAAACGTATCCAAGATCAGAATTCTGTCCAAGAAGGTTTCACTGCCATATTCCTCGGAATGTCTGTACCCGTGAGGCCTGAAAGTTTTACTCCAGCCTCACGTGAATGACAGGGGCTCTCTCCCCAGCTCCTGTGAGGTAAACCTTGCTGGGCTCCTAAAGGAGAAAGGTGTGATTCCAGAGAACCCACCCACAGTCTACAGCCAGAATAAATCCACAAATACAGCATATAAACTCTGTCTTACTGTTGGTCAGAATAAATTCCTACCTAACTCTCCAGGGGGCTTTTGGAAGGTGTAAATCGACCTGGTAGGAAATTGTCCATCTTTGTTCTTCAGTGGAGCCTCTGGGGGATTCAAATCATCAGAGAGGCACCACCTTCAGGTTAGCTGTGCAACTCCCCAGAAGAAGCTAAATGCCTTATATCTTAAACTGTCCCAAGGCAGCAGCAGAAGAGGAGATATGATTATGGTCAGGAGAGGGAGTCGGAAGAAGGCTTCTCAGAAAAGAGATCTCAGGATGGGATCAGCAGACATAAGAGTGTGTCAAAACCAGAAAGAGGAAGAACAGAAGGAAGAAGTCATTCTCGGCAGATTCTGTTGGACTGGTGTTGGGGGAGCCCCGCAGAGCTGAGACAGAGGGATTCCTGTGCTCCCACTGCTGAGAATGAGCAGAAACTGCAGAGCAAGAGCCTTGAATTCAGGCTGGGCTGCTCCCTCCCGCCTTGTGCTCAAAGCGTTCAATGTGGAGTCCAGAGCCTTAGAGGGAATAGGGGTGAGCAGGAGCCATCAGTTTAGATTCACTTTCCCAGGAATGCCTCTTGGAGAGCGACAGAGGAACTCCACTGATAAGGGACTGCCCGAGACTAGACGCCCGCCCGGGATCGGGGAGCTGGGTCGCCTGGTTGCCTGAACTGTGGGTTCACAGGGCCTGCAGTCCAATGAGGACAGAGACGGGTTTGCCCCCAGCCCGGCGCTTCACAGCGCAGCCGCGCTTTTAGAGGGCAACCGAGAGGTGGGAGCCCGAGCCCAGGGTGCGGGCCTGGCAGCTCTGCGAGGCCCCACTTCGGGCCTGTACGCGGGAACCTGCTGCCAGGCGCCGCGCGGTGGGACAACCAGGAGGCGCAAAAACCCGCGTGCGCCTCTCCTCCACTCCGACGACCTGGGGCCCTCACTGGTCCTTGCTCTTCTGGCCCTTGCTCAGTCTGAACCTCTGGAGGCACAACCTACTCGTTTTCTCCTCTTTCTGTTTCTCTGGGGCACAGATCAACCCCGGCTGCCACCACACCCCCAACCTCCCTAGGGCAAGAACCCCTGACCCTTGTCGCTTCCCCAGAGACTTCCGACCTCTGCCTCCCATCGCCCAAGTCCACCTCTCTTCTCCTTACCAGGGGTCCTCTCAAGAACGTCTGTGGAGATCCCTCAGGGGAACGCTCTTCACTCCCCAGCAAAACCTCACACTAACATCCTGCTGTTAACTTTTCTTTTTATTTAGTTTGTTTATTTTTCATTTCAATGAACATCTACAGAGATTTTG
>NW_006399814.1:11277948-11297807 GCF_000299155.1 Elephantulus edwardii
GGATGAAATATGTTTACGGCATTGAAGTCTATGGGGGAGAGAATAGTCTAAAAGTATTATATTTTAGGGCATTATTTTTATCGTAGGAGTATGCTGTTAACTTTTAACATCTTATTTTGAAATAATACACTCACAGAAATTTGCAAGGACTAACCAGACTACTACTGTCCCCTTTGCTGTCCATATCCTGCACTTTCCTCCCCACCATCTCTAACTACTTATTGGCAACCACTCATCTGCTCTCCATCCATATAATTTTCCCATTTTAAGAATATTATATAAATAAATGCATACAAAATGTGGCCTTTTGAGATTGGCTTTTCTCACTAAGCATTTGAGTTATTAGGAGTACCAAGAGTGCATTACTTTTTATTCTTGCATAATTTCCATGGTTACCTACTGTAAGATTTTTTTTCTCATTTTTAACTATTAGAAGACATCGAGGATTTGCCTCATATTTTATTTAATTTCTTTAATCCTGGTTTGTATGACAGTTACAAAGCAAATTGCTTTCCATTCTATCATGTATACATTTTATAATATTAATTACAATACTCACAACACCACTCTTCCCACTCCCTCCCTGACAATCTCATTTCCATTAATCCTTTTACCCTACTCCTTCCTGCCTTCTGAGTGTTATCTTTGAGCAAATGCTTTGACTTTGTATGATTGACTGTTCCAGATAGTGAATGTATCTGCAGTGTTATCTGTTCATGTTATAGGCCTATGATTTGACTGAAAGTTGCCCCAAGGTGAGTTTTCTTACAAATTTGAAGGGTAACTGAAGGTCACAGTCCTGGGGGTTCCACCTGTGTCTATTAGAAAAGCAAAACTGGCCTTCTTGTGGCTTTTGTTTGTTGGTTGGTTTGCTTTCTTTTGCTTTTGTCTTTGTTTCATATTTTTCAGTCCCCTCTCTCATCTGAGGCCTGGCTCTACTGCCAAGCCAGGAACTTGCACTGTGGTCACTTTTGGAGTTGGCATAATTTTTTAATAAAATTTTTATTTTATATTTACAAAATCCACCATATACATTGTTTTTCACACTGGATCTTTTCCATGTCCTTTACCCATTCCTCCCCATCAAATTGTGCGACCCTATGATTACCCCCCTCCTCAGCCTCACCCTCTGCTCCTCCCTTCCACCCCTTGGATCCTCACACACGTTTTACTAGCTCTCTTTCTATTTCTACAATGAAGGTCTCATACAGTATTTGCCTTATGGGATTGAGTTAGTTCTCTTAGCATAATACTCTCCAGTCCCTCCCAAGTTAGGTAGTGATTTTTTAAAATCATGGTTCCTGCATGCTGCATAGTATTCCATCATGTGAATGTACTATAATTTCTCAATCCATTCGATTGTGGTTGGACTTTTGGGATGTTTCCATGTTTTTGCAATGGTGAATAACACTGCTATGAACATTAGTATACAAATCTCCATTTGTGCCTCAGTTCTAATTTTCTCAGGTTATATTCCAAGCAGTAGAATATCTGAGTCATGTGGAATTTCCATGGTAAGCATTTTGAGGAAGTGCCAAACGGTCTTCCAGAATGGTTGTAACATATTGCAATCCTACCAACAATGTATAAGAGTTCCTATCTCTCCACATCCTCTCCAACATTTATTACTTGATGCACTGCTAAACTTTGCCACTGCTCCTGGAGTGAGATGGTATCTCGTTGTGGTTTTGATTTACATCTCTCTTATTGCCAGTGATTTTGAGCATTTCTTCACGTGTCTCTTGGCCATCTAAATGTCTTCCTCTGTGAAAAACCTTTCTATGTCTTTTGCTCATTTTGTAATTGTATTGTCAGTCTTTTTCTTGTGGAAGCTCTGTAGGATTCTGTAAACTTTTATATGAAACCCTTGTCTAAAATGATATTGCCAAAAGTTTTTCCCCAGTTGGTAGGTTTTCTTCATCTACCCCATTTTTAACACTGTCCAAATGTTTCCTCAAGTCAAGGGAGAGGTAATATTCAATTAAGGGATGATCATTATAACATCATCAAAGAGAGGGAAGCCACAGAGGTATAGAAGAACTAATGGAAATCAAAATTACATGTAGGAAGTGGGAAATATGCGGTTACGTTGTAGGTATTGAAATGAATGTCACTGAACAAAAGATGTATGAATGAAAAAGTCATTTGCAGAGGAGCTCTGGTGGCCTAGTGGCAAGAAGCTGCAACTACAATCCCAGAGGTTCACGGTTCGAATCCACCAGATGCTCTGCCGGGGAAGGAGGGACAATCTCCTCCTGTACCAGTCAGATCTGATTTGACGGTACATGCACACAAAAACAATAAAATAAATTTAAAAAATTAAAAAAAAAGAAAAAGTCATTTGCTTTATAAACCTTCACTCAAATCACAATTTTTAAAATCCAGCACAATTGATCAATAAAAAAGGCATTTTCTGTAAAGGTAATATGTTTGTTTGTTTGTTTGTTTGTTATCTTTTACTTTATACTGGTTTATTTATACATTCATATGCATTGTTTTTCACATCAGAGCTTTCCGTCTCCATCCACCCATCAAATTGAGTGACCCTATGATTATCAGGCCCCTCCATCCTCAGCCCTCTGCTCACCAACCCCCACCCCCCGCCTTGGATCCTCATCCACTTTCTACAATAACGGTCTTATCCAGTATTTGTCCTTGTGGGACTGAGTTAGTTCACTTAGCATAATGCTCTCCAATCCCTCCCAAGTTTGGTAGTAATGTATAAAAGCATTGCTCCTGCGTGCTGCATAGTATTTCATCACGTGAATGTAAAAGGCAATCTTTTTAAAAGTTAGCTGCAACTTTTGATTTATTCACACACAGTTATACCCACTTCCTCTCATAGGTTTTGAGATGACCCCTTTTTAATATACATACATAAGACTTCAATAAAACAAATGTTAATTTAGGATGGCAACTGGAGAGTGAACCCAAATGATTTCGCATCAGACACTCTTGCCAAATCATCCACACTTGAGCAAAGAGATGACTGGGCACAGGGCCTGGGGACCGGAGCTGTGGCCAGGGAGGTTGGGGGCAGATTTGAGCATCTAGAGAACCTTTCTTCCCTCTCTCCATTCTCCACTCCCATCATCCAACCCCCTCCCAGGCCTGCTAGGAGTGAAGGGCAATCCAGAAGTGTGGACAGAAAGAGGGAAGACTGAAATCCAGCAGGAAGTTCCCCAAGGCCAGGGCCCTGCATTCCTCCGAACAGGACATGCTGCTGCACCTAGAGGAGTCTCTGCTCCTCCCCAGAGGCAGCTCCCTATACACACTTGTAACCCATCTACCACCCTTTCAGTGGGTTCCTCATGAGTCCTGGCTGGACCACGAGCTAGGCAGTGTTCTCAGGGTTACTGAATGAAAGATGTGTACATGACGCTGAGTATCTTCCTCTCTCGGGATCTGAGGTATCTTGGGCATCTGGTAAGAGCTTCCATGGGTTTGCCTATTCTGTGTACCTTCTCTAAACATTCTCCCCATCTCCTCTTAAGGAAATCTTGCCCATATCTCTATATCTAATACAAAAGATTCCTCTTTTAGGAAGCCTTTTCTGAACCCCAAGCCCATTGCTCCCTCACCAGAGATTCACAGTAACCCTAAGTCACGATAAGGATCCCATAGGAGAACTAATAAGGAAACTGAGACTCAAATATGGAAAGTATCTTGCTTTGCTACTCTCCACCTCATTTTGCTCTGTACTCTTTCCCTGCAGAGTTAATTGATCATATTTATCTGGATTGTAGGCAGAGAGGGGGCAGTCACCTTAAGTTCCTTAATGAGGAAAGGTGGTCAGACTCCCTCTGAGCGTGAGTTTATCCAGCAGTTCCTGGGCCCTGGTACCAGACCAGCTTGCCTCCTTGGAAGCTCTGTCACTGTGGACGTTAGCAAAGCTTCCTGTTTCCTAGAAGAAGATGGGCCTTGACCTCCTAACCCAGCCAGAGGATGGCCCAGGACCAGGGAAGCTGCCACCAGCATGGATCAGAAGCTGGTGCAAAGCACAGGAGGATGGTGGTGTGCTTCAGCAGAGGGCCACCCCTGGGGACAAGGTCTTCTGGAGCCTTCAGCTGTACTACTCTTCCTGCCTCCTTATTTATGGCCCCTTGCAGGCTCTTCTCCCCTTTGTTCCACCAAACAAGCTCCCTCCTGAGTCCCAAGTCAGTCCAGAACTTGGCAAACATTTGTTAAGACTCATCCCTTGACCTTGTGTTCCCAGTATTTGTCTACTCAGCAAGATCTGGGCTCTGTGCACAGACAGGCCTCTCCCCTAAGGCTCATCAGAGAGCCCTCATCCTCTGTGGTGCCCCTGAAGTTTCAACTGCAGGTAAACCAAGGTGAGGATCTCTCTTTGCCCCAAAAGCACAGCCTCTCTCAACCCCGCCTGAAATGTCACCATTGTCCTGCAGTATCATGCAGTTCCCCAGGGCAAGAATCACATCCAGGTGGTTGTCAGTCTGTCAATCTGTTAGTCACACCTCAATGGCAGTGAGTTTGAGCAAGCTTTAGAGAAGAGGGGTAGTCTGTGAGGACTGTAGGCTTTGGATAGGGGGTGAATGTAAGTGAAAACACAACAGGAGAAGGACAGGGGTTGTAGCATCCCCCGAGGCTTTGGTCTCCACTGGAGGGCCTGATCCCATCCTGTGTCCTGGACTCTCCCCAGGTAAGCCAGCTCAGCTACTCAGGGTTAACATGCCTTTATCAAAGCTGCAGGCTGAAGGATGGTCTCCAGAAAGGCAATAACTTTTGGGACATGCCAGACTCCTACTGTCTAGCTCACACCAGATCAAAGTCCCAGAGGGCAGAGACATTGTGGGGAGTTAGGACTATCAAGGCTCCAGTATCCTTATTTGCACAATGGGAACACAGAGGAAGCTTACTCCCCTAGAGGGCACAGAAGCAGCTGCCTCAGACTCCACAGCACAACAGGCAAGGCAGAGAGAGAGGCCCACGTGCAGAGGCCAGGGGCAGGGCCCAGGCAGAGCCCCTTCAACTCCGTAAGTCTTTTCAAAAATATATCTTTATTTTAATTTTCCTTTTATATTGCTTTGCATACAAAATTCATATACATTACGTTTCACATTTTCCTTCATTTACATTGTGCTTCATACAATCATTCCCATACATTGTGCTTTATAAAATTAACCTCCATTGAATTATTCCCATTATTACTCCATCTCAAACTCCTTAAGCCTCAGTGTCTTTGATCCTTGAGAATCAAAACAGTCCCTGCTTTACAGGGTTGCTTTGAGAACTAAAGAGGATCATGCATGGGAGATGTTACATACCACTGACACACCTCTAGGTGCCTAATCCGTGATGGTTTAGTGGTAAGGAGTTGCACTGCCAAACTCAAAGGCACACAGTTCAAATCCAACAGCTGTTCCAAGGAGGAAACAGTCGCTTCCTCCTGTGCAATTTATAGCCTCTGAAAACTTACTAGAGGATCAGGGATGAGTCAGTTCCAACCTGACTGCACATAACAACGACAATCTTGGGCAAGTCACTGAATTTCGCTCAGCGTGGGTTCCCCATCTGTAAAATTGGACTTCAGTTGGTTGAAATGAGGAAAAGTGATGATACAGAGAGCCCAGCACAGTCGTTGTACACAGCTGGTGCTCATAAATGTCAGCTCCTCAGCACTCATCCCCACGAAACCCAAACCCATTGCCATTGAACTGATTCTAATTCACAGATACCCCCTATAGGGCAGCATGGTACCACCTGTACTGATTGTGGATCCAAGTTAAGATGAAGTGGTTGACAGTCTCTACCCTTTTTCCACCCATCATAATGTTGCCTGTTGGTCCAGTGGCGAGGATATTTGTTATCTTGACATTGAAATGCAATCTGTATTGAAGGCTGAAGTGTTTAACCTTCTACAGCAAGTGCGTCAAGTCCTCCTCACTTTTAGCAAGCAAGGTTGTGTCATCTGAGTAACAGTCAAGAGATCAGGAGACATATTGCACTGGAAAAAGTCTGCAGTCAGGGACCTCTGCAAATTATTGAGGAGTAATGATGTCAGTTTGAGGACAAAGATGTGCCTGATTTAAGCCATGGTCTTTTCAATCATTTACTGTGCATCTGACAGCTGGACAAGGAGTAAGAATGACAAAAGAATTGGTGTCTTTGAGGTGTGGTGCTGGAAAAGAGTACTGAATATTCATTCCATGGACATCCAAAAGAACAAACATGTATGTCGTGGAGAAGCTTCAGCCAGAGTCCTCCTTAGAGGCAAAGATGATAAAGCTTAATCTCACCTCTTTGGACATGTTGCTAGGAGAGTTTACTCCTTGGAGAGGGACATCATGCTTGAAAAGGTGGAGGGTCAGCAAAAGAGAGAAAGACCCTCAACCAGATGGGGTGACACATTGACTGTGGCAATGGATGGGCTTAAGTGTGTCAGAAATTGTGAAGATGATCTAGAATAGAACAATATTCAGATTGGTTTTTCATAGGGTCATCATGAGTCATACTCAACCCAATACCACCAACAACTATAGGGCAGAGTAGAATTCCTTAATTTAGGATTTTAATATTATCATTTTCACAGAAGTAGACTAGCAGTCAGGAAATAAAAAGACAAATTGCATTGAGGAAGGCTGCTGTCAGGGACCTCTCCAAAGTGCTAAAGAGCAACGATGTCAGTCTAGAGACTAAGGTGTGCCTAATCCAGGCCATAGTCTTTGCAATTACTTGCTATGCATCAGAGAGTTGGACAGTAACTAAGGATAACACAAATAATTGATGCCTTTGAGTTGTGGTGCTGGAGAAGAGTATTGAACATACTACTGACTGCCAGGAGAAAAAAAAATAGGTCTATTTTGGAGAGGGTGAAACCAAGTTTCTCCTTGAAGGCTAGCATTTTGAAACTCTGTCTCACATACTTTGGGAACATGGCAAGGAAGGACCAGTTTTTGGAGAAGGACATCAGGTTTGGAAGGATGGAGGGACAGTGCAGGAGAGAAAGAACTGGGATGACATGGATTGACTCAGTAACTGGGGCAATGGGATTAGGTGTCTCAGAGTCAGTGAGACTCTGGGGCAGAGTTCAAAGCTATTGTACATAGGGTCACTATGAGTCGCAGACTACTCAGTGACACATAACAATACAACATACCACCTCATTTTTCTCCTATAGAGGGGTTCAAAAACTACAGATCTTTTCTGTTAAACATTAAGAGATTAAATACAGCATCACCAGGGCCCCTTTTACACAAATCCAGCAGGATATAAAAGATGTGTGCTGACCGGACTCACCAGTGACTAACAGGAAATTTTTAAGGAAAAGGAACAAAAGAACAGTGGAATCTTTCCATTAGGATTGAGAGGTGGGCTGCCCTGGCCACCCCCCAGGGTCCAGGTTGGAGCTGCCCATCGGAGGCTCTTTGCTTTGCTTGCATCAGGACTCAGGGAACACGAGGATCCTCAAGGAGTGTCTTCAGAAGAGCCTCTACCTTCAGCAGGAGCTTCTCTGCCTTTATCTATAGGGGTCCTACTAAGATAACAATTTTTCTTTAATTCATTGTTGCATATTTTCTTCCCCTCTTTCCTGTCCCCTAGCCCACCCTACAATGCACTCCTTGTTCCAGATTGTTCTTATATATGTAATGCATAATCATATAGTCCTTTCAGACAGTTCTTTCCCTCATCTGTTCTAATGCAGCAGTGTTTATTATCTATCCACTCTTTCTCCTCTTTCCCCAAGCCTCATCCTGTCCGTCCTATTTTATAATAGCGGTGTTATACAATGTTTATCCTTTTGTTACAGAGATATTTCACTCAGCATAATGTCCTCCAGGGTTACCCATGTTGTATAACATTTTACAAGTTCCTTGTTTTTCAATGTTGCATAATATTCCATTATGTGAATGTACCATAGGTTTTTCTATCCATTGATTTGTTGATGGGCACTTAAATTGCTTCCATCTCTTTGCTATTGTGAATAATGTTGCAGTAAACATGGGTGTACATGCATCTGTTTGAGCTGTAGCTCTTGTGTCTTTAGGGTTATTCCCAGTAGTGGACTTGCTGCATCAAATGGTATTTCTATTTCTAACTTTTTGAGAAAGCACCAGACCACCTTCCATCGTAGCTGTACCATTTACACTCCCACCTGCAGTGAGTAAGTGTTCCAATCTCTCTACGACCTCACCAGCATTTGTTGTTTGTTGTTTCCTGCCTTGTTGAACTTTGCTATTGTTGCTGGGAAAGACATCATTAAAAAAAAATTCTAGTGCTAAGAAATTCCACTTCTTGTCTTTTCAAATAAATAATATAAGGTCCATGGAACTGAACACCTTGGAGGCCCTTCTAGAGTCACTCAGTGCCTTGTTAGCTCTTCTCCATGGGACAAGAGAAGCAGGATCCAGAGTGATCCAGTGAGCACTGGAGGATCCAGCCCCACGTGGATAAGAACACAAGCTGAACCTGGTCTTTGTCAGCCATGCAAGGCCTTGCCCTTCACCCAGCTCCAAGCAAACTCATGTCCCTTCTTAAGACTCAGCAGGAAGATTCCTTCCTCCAGGAAGCCCACAAAGATCTCAAGGGTTAGTTTTACTATCGCTTCTCTCTGCTCCTACGACTCTCAACCTATTCCTCCACCTACTTTGACAGCTGCATTCATGTTTAGATCCAATCTCCTGTGAAGGGCTGGTGACTATCTATTTATCATCTCTGAGTCCTCAGCACCCCACCCAGTGCCAGAACATGGAACAAGTACCTGCTGAATGAAGGAATGAAGCATGACCTACGTGATCCTCATCTATAAAACAGATGCCCAAAACGGTGCAACAATGAATGAATGGAAATCCAAAATCTCTCTAAATGTTCATGAAAATAAATAAAATTAAATTTTAAAAAAAACACAGGTGTCCAGTCTACTTTCCAAAGTGAGGAAAAGGAGCATTCACAGTGGCTGGTCAGTTAGGCAGAGAGCCTCCTGCTGTCCTGGGTGGGTTCTGAGGGCAGACAGGCAGCAAACTTTATCCACCAGCTTCCTCTGCCATCTTGGAGCTTCACTTCAATGAGCAAAGACCTGAGCTGGGCACGTAGGGTCCCTGACCAAAACCAAGGGCAATACCACCCACTAGAGGTGCCTGCCAGGCCAGCACACACCCTGTTGATAAAATTTTTTTGAGATTTGTAGATAAGGGGAAAACACAAAGTATTTCAAATTATTCTTTGCTTGCACAGAAAGGGCTGGACGTCAAGGGGGAGCTACTAGAGCAGCCTTGTCCTGCCCCCAGGACCTCCTAGGAGCAGCTCATGACAAGTTCATAAGACTGTACGTAAGATCCTCCCAACCTCATAGCAGCCCTGAGAGGCTGGAACCCTTAGCATCGTCCATTGAATGGCTGAACTTATCAAAGCCCACAGTGCTGGGGGAACACAGCTGATATTCACACTCTGACTCCAGATGAGATTTGAATGCCAAGGACAATCTGGACCAAATGAACATCCCTATTTCCAAACTCTATCCTGCTTTATCCCCAAACTCTGCCCCTGACACTGGACAGTGAGGCTGGTGCACTGTGGGGCAGAGCATGGAATGAACAGGTTTTCAAACTAGCCACACAGCCATTCACAAAAAACATGCCTATCCTCCTGCAGAAGATCCTGGAGCAAACGGTGGACTCTGCAAAGACAGGGGCCCTATGCATCCAGGGTTCCCACAATAAGGGGAAGAAGACTCACAACACCAAAGAAGTATGAATATTTCATGGGTAGCTCCCTCCTGGCCTCCAATCCTGTTTTCAATTGTCATAAAACAATTCAAAATTTCCAACTCAGGCCTAATGGGCTGCTGTCAGCCAGTCAGCCTGCACAGGCGGGGTAATTATTTTAAAAGCTTCCGACAAGGCTGTTCGCTGTGACGGCTCCCACATCATCTGTCTGCAGTAGTGGCTGTGCCCCGTCAGGCCCCGAGCGCCCTGTCTCCCTGTGCAATAAGCAGACAGCTGGCAAGGCTGTGAAACACTGACCACAAGAGCCTGTGAGGGTTAGGGAGCCAGGAGGCCTCACCTACAGACAGGTAAACTAAGGCCCTGGAAGAAGGCCATTTCAGAAAAGCAGAGATCATGCCTCACCCCCATGTCTCCCCTGCCATTTATGCTCCTGGTAGATAGATGGATAAACAGGAGGATGGATGGAGTGGCTGAGTAAATGATGTTGCAGTAACGGCTCCCATCTCACTTTCTCAAATCTCCACTCTCCAGTCAGAGTGATCGTTCTCAAATATAAATCCTACCAGCTCTCCCACTCTTGAAACCCTCTTTTCTTCAGAATAACAAGTCACTCTTCTACCAAGGATTATGAAGTCTTGCAGTACCTGGTGCCCACTTAATTCTCTAACCTCTCCTCCCTCTCACTGTCTTCCCACGTGCCCTCAGAGATAAGGCCACGATGCTTTTTTTTTACCCCTCTCCCCAAATTCTCAAGAATATCACACTTTCTTTTGTCTCAGGACCTTTGTACATGTTGTTTTCCCAGGCTGGGACAGGAGGATAGAGTTGGAAATACTGTTCCAGACATCGTACATCATTCAAGATCTTTCAACGCCAGGCTGCAAATTTCTTCTCAGGCATTGTGCTCTATCTAAATATGGTTATGGGTTTGTACCTCAGCTCACCCTCCACATAAGCAGGAACTATTCACTCTATATCTCTGTGGTCACGGGTACAAAGTGTGACTTCTCTAAACCTGAGAGACCAGTTCAGGAGAGCTCCAGAGCAAGGTTCCCCCCGCCCCCCACTATTCATTCCTTGCAGATGCTAACAGATCTACAATGGGGGGAGTCCTTGAGATACCCCAAAAAAATCCTCTTTTTTTTCTTTGGCTCCGAGGAAGCTCAGAGTGTACTATGATCAATGTGCAAGTATACTAGTGCCTTTCTGGATCCTAGGAAAAATCTCCTTTCAGATTCCTCAGTTCCCTCCTTCTAATGAAAAAAATTGTGGGTTGTGGTGTGTCAACTGCCACAAGGGTTATACAGGGTGGGCAGCTTTCAGCAGAGCTCCCAGATTAAGTCAGACTAGGAAGCAGGATTGGCCATCCACTTCTTAAATAACAGGCCTCAGGAAACCCTATGATAGCTACAGTATTAGAAGTAGAGCCCAGATTTGAAGTCAGTCAAAAAGAGGCCTCAGAAAGGGACCAGATGCTTGGAAAGGCGGTACTCTCAACCAAGTGGATTGACCCAGTGACTGCAATGATGGACTCCGGTGTATCTGATTCAGGTCATTGTCTTTCAGATCACTTGTTATGCATCTGAGAGTTAGACCATGAATAAGGATGACAGGAGTAGAATTTGATGCCTTTGAGCTGTGATGTTGGAGAAAAGCACCCAACAGCCCATGGATGGCCAAAAGAACAAATAAGTCTTGGAGAGAGTGCAACCAGAGTGCTTCACATACTTTGGACATGTTGTTAGGAGGTGCTATTCCGTGGAGAGGGACATGATACTGAGAAGGGTTGAAGGTCTGCGAAGGAGAAGAAGACCCTAACCAGGGGGATTGACTCGGTGACTGCCACAAGGGGCTCTTGTGTATCAGGAAGCGTGAGGATGGCACAGGACAGAGTTCAGATTTGTGTATAGAGTTGCTATGGGTCGTACTTGATTTGATGACACCAACAAACAAAGGATAAACAAGGAAGTGCAAATGAATAACCTCCCTTGTTCTGTAGGTCCATCCCTATGAGTGTATCCATAGGCTCTGAGGCTCTCCTCAGGCTCTCTGGCACGCCCATCTCTCCTTCATACTTGAGTGGCAGAACAATCCTAATGCTCTTGTTCCTAAAAGAATCTTCCAAAAGAGCCAATACTTTCCCATCACATTAGAGTAGACTGCTTACCCTATCAGCAGCTCTCTGAGAACCCTTCCAACCCAGACATTTCTATGGAAACTAACCTCTTTCTTGCCACCTTCACTTAGAACTTGTCCAAGATTTTGTGTGGAATGTGATGAGAATTCCTTATGATTAGTGGAATCCCCCCTCCCCCTCCAATCCGTTTAGGGTTGAACCTGTGGCCCTAGCCTGACCAACTACAATTCTAACCCACTCTTTCCCATAAAGTGACTATTTCCAGAAAGGGCATGTGAGCTGTACCCAGCCTATCAGTATGATCAATGCCCTCTGACAGCTCACTCTAGCAAGGGTCCTATTGTGGGCCAGAGAGGTGGGGACAACAGATTTTAAGCAATCATTATACAAGTAATTATTTCAACACTGTGGCAGTCAGTCATGAAAGAAAAACCCTGTCCCTATTTTTCACTGGATATTAAGATAAGAAACACCACATGACTGTGGCTGTGAAATCATTTGTACATTACATTTTTCAGTGTGGACCCATGACAATGCATTTGAGAGTCTTGTACTATGGAGAAAGTCTTCTTCTGTTTAGAAGAACCATGTCCCTTTGAAAGGAGAGATAAACAAAGGTATCAAGTAATCCTGTTGTGCTTTTTTTTCTTAGGTACCAGGAAGCTCAAAGCTAATATAATATTCAGGGAGGTCCAGGGGCTTCCGTTCCTAGTGAATCCAGTCCCACACTGCCTTCTCTCCGATTTCCAATTTCTCTGTCTTTACCGCAAAAATATGTGTGTTCAAAGTTGTTTAAAAAAAAACCCAAAAAATAAAAACAAAAACCAATGCACCTTCCCCCCCCAAAAAAAAAAACACCCTTAGGAAGAGTTGTGGAAAACAATTTTTGAAAGAAGGGAAAATAAAATAATTCATGGCATAGTCGACCCACAAAAAATTGTCACAACCAGTTCAGGCTTCCAAGAAGCTGAGCAAGGAAGGAAGGGACACCACTAGGTAAACAGAAGGGTTCCTCTACTGCTGATGTAACCAATGTGACCTCGCTAGGGAAAGGCAGAAACAAAATTAAGAGCAAACTTTTAAGGAGCAAAGTGAACTGGCACGTGTTACCTTTGGCATTCAGTTATGTACAGAACATAATGAATGCTATGTGCCTCACCTACATCTTCTCAGAGATTCCTCAACTACCTTTTGAAGTCAACATCCTTATTCTCCCATTTCACTGACAGATAGATTGAGGCTGGAAGATCCCTAGGGTAAGCAGCTACTATAAGATACAGACAAGAGCCCAGCACAGTCTCTCAGGCTCTGAGGCTGTCTTCTTGACAGCACAGGCTGCCTGAGCAACGACAACGCTACAATCCTTCTCCTACTGGGAGCAAAACTAGAAAAATGCCCATGTCCAAGGCTAGAAGAATGCAATTTTCTAACGTTGATGCCTCAGTTGAAAGCCACCTCAGTCAGGTGCCTTCACAGTAAGGGTCCTGAGGTTGTGTTTATACCCGAATGTGACACTTGGGGTGGGAGGAAAGGCTTCAGAGACAAGACTAATGGGATCAAACTTGCCAACAAGGCCCTTTCACACATAAAACAGACAACGTATGGCAGGGAATGAGGCAGGGGTTATAATCTCGGCATCCGCATAGCAGTAGCAAGCCACCAGATTCCGTTTCCGCTGGGCCGGCTCTACATGCAGGTTCCAAGCGTGCGGTCCCAAGTGCCTCTGGAGGACCCCATGACCCGGACCCCTGAGTACAGTGATCCCCATGCGCCCCTGGAGAGGGGTTGTGCCTGTGGAGAGTGGGGAGGGTGCCGCCGTGTCCCTGACCTGCAAGGCAGAGTGCACGGGCCCCCGAGTGCCCGGACACTCGGAGTTCGTGCCGGGATGTCTTCCGGCTCTGGGGGTCGGGGCGGGGGTCCCCGCTCTGCGCATTGCCAGGCCCCGCCGGCGCGGAGGTGCAGCGCCCAGGCGGCGTCGGGGCCGCGGCCTCTTCCGCAGCAGCTGTTGGCGGGAACCGAGCAGGAAGGCGCTGCCAGCGATGGCACCTCGTAGGACACTGCGCGGCCATCGCCAGGCACCTCGCGCCCAAGCGGCCACCCCTGAACGACTGAGCCTGGACCAACAGTCACAGGCGGGCACGTGTGCCGTCTCAACACCCCGAAGTCAGTGGTTCAGACTGAACACTGGGAAAGTCCGACCTGGTCTGGCGAACCGCTCTGCCCCATAAGGCTCCATATCTGGCCCCGGACAAAGCTGGGGGACCCCGAGGCCTTGAGTGGGTGAGGGGTGTCCCCAGTGACAGTCAGGAAGAGGCCTGCGGGGCCACAAGGGTAGAGGCCTCCCACGTGTGGCGACCGCGGGCGGGTGTGGGGACAAGGGACTGGACAAGGGGTAGCTGAAGTGCCTGACCTTATGGGGTCTGCCTCCCCTTTATTCCCTAAACCAGTCCAGGAAGAGAGAGATGGGGAAAGTCCCCCTCCCTCCAGTGCAGGCCGGGCAGCTGCCCCTCCCCAGTGCTCCCCTACTCCGAGAAGCTGGGGGTCTGTTGTCCAGCCCCCCCCCGCCCCCGCCTGCCTAGGTCCGCGCAGCTCTCTCGGCCAGCATGCCAGCCCCGCACCCTCCCGCAGGCCGGGCCCACAAGCAGAGGGGGACCCCCGCGTCATCGGCTGGACAGCCACCAGCAAGACCCTGGAGACCTCCCGCCAGACCCGGACTAAACGGAAGCCAGCCGGCCCCTCGCGTGCCAGGTGGGAAACTGAGCCCCTGGAGAGGAAGGACGCTGGGCTAAGCTGGGACCCCCTCAGCTTCGACCACTGGCCACGGGGGGCCCCTCCCACGCGCGCGCGCCGTCCGGGGTGCGCTCCCAGCCTCGGACTCTTAAGGAGAGCTGTGCGACCCCAGCCAGCGCCCAAGGGGACAGTGGGGTCCCCGGACCTCGGGACCGCGCGCCGCCCCCTCCCCGCCAGCCTCGGCCAGCACCTCGCTTCCCCTCCCCCCTTCCCGCCTCCCCGGCCGGTGTCCCCGCCTTCCCCGCGGGCGACGGGCGGCGGCGGCGGGAGGAGCGGGCCGCCCGAGCACCCCGACCCTGCGCGCTGGGATGTAGCGAACAGCAGGGCCCCGAGCAGCGCGCGGAGCCGGACACCGAGCTGGAGCGGGGCCCGGCCGGAGCCGAAGCCCAAGCAGAGTCGGCCGCGGGCGAGCCCGGAGCCGACGAGCGGCGGCCGAAGCACAGCCCAGGTGGGGTAAGCGACGCTGGACCTGAGAGCGTGGAGGGGTGCGGGGAGAGGGTGCCGGCCAGGGCGAGTGGGGTTCGGGCCGGCAGGGCGGGCAGAGCGCAGCGCGCGGAAGGCCGGGCGTCATCGAGGCAAGAGCGAGGAGGTGGCTCCTGTATCCAGCGCGCGGTCTCCACCGCGGCTCTGGGCACTACTTCACTTAACTGGTGGGCCCACCTTGCGCTTTGGTCCTGGGAACCCCAAGGAGGCGGCAGCCCCGGGGGAGCGCACCTCGGCCTGTCGAAGGACATCCTGGATGCCCCGAGCAGACACCCCAGGGGGCGCGGGGTGCAGGGGACCCCGCAGGAGTAAAGGGCAGGCAGAAGGCCGGCTGTCTTTTCCCGTGGCGCCCGGGAATGGGGCCCCCCGCACGGGTGCAAACGCTAGCTCCTCTCCGCGGCCCCCGACTCCGGTCATAGCTTCGCGTCAAGAGGGTATTTGCCCTAAACGAAACCGCTTCGCTCGTTCGTTCGTTTGAGCAATGACACAGCAGACAAGCAGCGGGCATCGGCCCCGTCAGGTCCCCTCCAATCGCCCAGCCCGACGTCCTGCCGCAGCGCCGGGAGGCACCCCGGCCCAGGGCGGCCCGGGCCCGTGAGGACGGGCTTCATCTTCCCCCAAAAAGAAATCCCAGATTATTTCCGCGAAGTCCAATAAAGACCTTCCCACGGTTTCCCGGACTCTGGTTGTTGATGACGGTTCCCGAGCGCACAGCCGCTTCTCTAGAGCCGGGTTTTAAAATTCTGAAATTGACGGGCCACGAAAGTAGGAGCCCTAGCAAAGCGAAGGCTCCCAGGCTCATGGGGGCGGAAAAGGGAATCTCGGGGAACCAGGAATCCTGGTTCCATTGTTTTCTGATTCAGGAATTCTCTGGATCTGAAAATACTAAATCTACTCAGTAAAACTAAGTCCCTGGTATGCTCACAAGACAGCGGCCGCTGACAGGCCCCGTAGCAAGGAAGACCCACTGCTGTCCACTTAGCGGTGGGTGCAGGTCTAAGGGAATGGCAAAGGCCATGATAATGCCAACAGGCAGCAGCTAACAGAGCCAGGCAGCACAGGACGACTTGCAGGCCCCTACCCTTCTCCATTCCACTTTGAGACTCTCTGTCTCTGCTTATGGAGAGAAAAGGTGGTCGAGAATGCTGGGCAACCTGAACTCAAATTGGTAGTTGTTTGCTCGTTGGCCTCTGGGCCAGCCTCAGAATGCTCTACTAGGAAAGTAGAGTAGTAGTTGGAAAGATAAGGCTTGGATGCAGGGAAATTGAGTCCTCTACACCAGTTGTGTGGCCAGCCACTGACACTTTCCTGGTATTCTTTTCCCCTCAGCAGGAACCAAACTTTTTTCCTGTTTTATGAGAGAGATGAGCCCTACCATCGGCTGGCACAAGCAACCCCACATGCATGGAGACAGCTTGGTGCTAGCTCCCGTTGGTGGGCCACACTAGCCAGCCTACCAGCCAGCCATGCTCATCCCAGCTCTCACCACCATAAGAGTCTGGGGAGCCCCAGATTGCAGAAAGACACAGGTTAGGGTCCTGGCAGGCCAAAAGGATCCAGTGAGATCATTCCCAGCCCCTACCTGAGCACCTCTTTCTCCTTCACCCTATAATTGCTTGTGTTCAAAGAAACAAACGCTTTTATTGGGGAGGGGGTGCTAAGTCAAGCAGAAGGAGGTAGGTGGTCCCGACTGCACTCCTAAAACTGGGTTTTCTAGTTTGAACTTCTCCTCGGCCTAAGAGGCTTAGGGCTGGAATGTCCCAGAGAGTCGTGGATGGCCCCAGGGGCAAGCCATGGCACATTCCTTCCCTTTTCCTAAAATCCCTTATTCAGGGGCAAAGATTAGAGCAGAGTACCCCATGGATGAGTGAAAGGATGTCCTCCCCAAGGGCCCTCCAACCACCCTTACCAAATTAAATTACCATTCTTCAACACAAAATTTGTTTTGCGTGAGCCCCGCCTTGGAAAGGGCCCACACTTTCAGCCCTCACAACAGCCCACTCTTCAGGGCCCACTCAGGACTTCAAGTGCCAAGTTTCCAAAAAGTCACAGAATCACAACTGATTTTGTGTGGCCTGGAAGGAATAGGGAATTAGAACACATGGTTCCAGCTCCAGTAAGCCCCTTCCCCTCCTCTCCCATCCTATCCTTACGTGACCTGGCTCCTGAAGCTGCAGGCGGCCAGGATTGCTGTGTTCCGTGTCAGACTTGGGAACTGAGGCACAGTGCAGGCGAAGCCTTGCCCAAGGTTACAGTTGCTTCAAGGGAACAGTGAATGTCTGCTTCTTGCTGCCTCCTGCCCTGTATATGTGTCTGTGACATGACTATGAGTGAGCAAGATGTCCTCACCCTGATGGACTGTGGTCAGCCATACACTGTGGCTGGGAGAATGCAGGGAGATAACATCAAGTACCCTACCCTTAGCCAGAAAACACCAGGATCAGGCCACAAGCCCCTCTTTCCTCCAGAACTGCCTCCAGTCCTGTCATTCAGTGCTGCCAAGGCCCTGGAGAACATACACCCCTGTGGGTTCCCACTAGTTTCATCGTCTCTATGGGACTCTGAGCCCCTGGGAACACAATTCTTTACCCTAAAAAGTCTGAAAACCTCTCCATCCACATGTCAGGCTTCAAGATTTCCAAATAAAGGGACTGTTATGCCTGTCTGTAGCACTGCCAGAGGCCTGAGTCCAACAAGGTACACAGCAGGTGCTCAATAACGGCATTAAATGCACGGACAGTCAGGGACACAAGCCCCTGCATGGCTGGATAGCTGGAGCTGCAGTTCACAGAGCAGCCCCAGCGCCCATCCACAAACAGCTGAAGACAATTTTTCAGGGTGGAGGTGGGGGTGTGGGCTTCAACTCCAGGTCTCTGATGTCCACCATTCTTTTCCATGGCCCTACCCAGAGGTGCATTGTACTTCCTACTTTAGGCAGCTTAGAATAGACCTATCTGCTACTAGGAGGGGCTGAATCCCTGAGACACATACAGTGGAATGGCTTTGTGTACACATAAATGCCTGGGTGCAGTGGTCTGCGTGTGCTCATGAAAATGGCACACTTGTGTGGCTGTGTGGTTTGTAGGGATGTGTGTATGTTCACAAATCCTATCTGTACCCAGTCAGGCTGAGTGGCACACTGCTGGGGGAAGGCAGCTGCGTAGAGGGCATGGGGCACTGTGTAGAGGGGCACTCCCTGGCATGCTGCACCTCCTAGATATCTATGTGAAAGCTGCTGCCAAGAACTGTGCCAAAAAAGCGGGGCTGAGGGCATATGCTGGGCAGTCATACTTCCTTATACTCCCCTACCCCCACCCCTCCTTCAATAAGCAAAACTAATTTCCTCTCAGGATTCTCTGAACTTGGAGAAACTTACCTTGGGGAGAAAAGGGCAAGATGTGCTTAGCCCTCATAACCTAAACTCAGGAAGTGTCCTTCTTCTGACCTCAGACCCTAACTCCTGTGGTTGCAGGCACCCCCTGGGAGCTGGCCAGGCCCTAAGGCCCTCTCCCTATGGCCCAGAGCTGTGGGTCTTGGGCTGAGGCCGAAAGAGTGGGAGGTGGGCCTGGTTCCTGGAGCCTATTGCCTCCCTCTGATAGAGGAGTCAGGAGGAGAACACAAAGGCAGTGCCTCCAGATTCTGACAGTCTGTGAGGGCAGTCCCCAGCAGAGACCCCCAGGAAGAGATGAGATGCCCTGGGCCTAGTGAAGGTGCTGGACATGGTCTAGGCCCAGCCAGCAGCGCTCCCTTGGGTTGCCGTTTTTCAGTGGAGCAGAAAAGCAGGTGAGGGGCAGAGGGCAGCTTACTGCTCCATGTTGCCTGTTTGCTCAAGATGCTGAGGTCTCAGGGTCAGTTAACAATTGTTGAATAAAATCTCTCAACAAACTTCACTGAAGCTAGAGGATTCAAAGAGGGAAAGAAGGAGAAGTTCTTGGAGGTGGAGAAGGTAACATCTTCGGAAGGGCCCATTGGTTCATGCTGCATAGCTCCTGTGGTGTGGGAGAGCAGCTGGATGGTAGACAGAAGTCACCAGGTAGCCCAGAGAAGCCAGAAATTAAGTCCCAGGCTGGCAAAACTGCCCTGCAGGGGGCAGAGACAGACCCTGTGCCTCGCTGGGCCAGGTCAGTTTGGACAGGCCTTGGAAGGTGTAACGCACAGGAAGGCTGTGAGGCCTGCCCCGCACTGGTCCTGCCAGCAGCCTGGAGCGGATAGAAACGTTTCGTCTGATTAGAAGCCATCCTTTCTATCTCAATCCCGGAAAATTGACTGCGGTATAGAGGGGGAGGCCTGAGAAGCAGCCTTTGGGGAGAGGGTCTAGGCTAATTAGGAGGCAGCATCCGGGGGCCCATTAAAGCTCAAGCTGCTGTCACTCAGCGGGGCTCAGGTCCCCGGAGAAGAGGCCTGGGGAGGGAGGGGCCCACGGCCCCTAGACGTGGACAAGAGGACACCATTGGGAGCTGCAGAAACGAGCCCTGGGCTCTGCCCCCTTCCCGGTGCTCGCTCGGAGGCGCGGCTCTGTGTGATCCTCCCCTGCGAACATTCACTCTTTCTGGGGCTGTTCTCGCTGGGGCGAGGGACTTTGTGGCAGCCCAGACAGAAGCTAATTTTGAGTGAAACAAGTCATTTGGGGCCTGGGGTGGGCGCAAGCCGCGCGGGACTTGCAGGCCAGATGCGTTTCTTTTGTGCGGCCGAGGGAGAACGCGGTGTGTCACCGGGGAAGGAGGGAGCGGCGCGGCGAGGCCGCGGGGGGGCGGGGAGGCGGCGGG
>NW_006399814.1:11298271-11303556 GCF_000299155.1 Elephantulus edwardii
TAGGCACTGCGCTCTTGTCCCCGCAGGTCTCAGCCAGGGCGGCGGGGCGCGCCCAGCTCCAGCTCCTGGAGCGTCCGCCTCAGTCCCCGCCTCCATGGACGCCTTCAAGGGGGGCATGAGCCTGGAGCGGCTGCCGGAGGGGCTCCGGCCACCGCCGCCACCGCCACACGACATTGGGCCCACCTTCCACTTGGCCCGTGCCACTGACCACCGCGAGCCACTTGAGAACTCGGCCAGCGAGTCGTCGGACACGGAGCTGCCAGGTAAGAGTGGCTCCTCGCGCTGAGCACACAGGACGCGGAGAGCCACGAGCAGGGCCTGGCGCGCGGGACACTCCGGCTCCCCTTCCGCCCCGTGAATGTTCCCTTTCCCGTTGTCGACTTGACGAGTGAATGCGGAAATTCACATAGATGCACACACGAAGGTACTTGCATGAAGTCCCCACGCACCAAGAAACAGGCAGATGCAAAGACTTAACGACCAGAAGGTCAGACTGACAGCTTCTCTAGAACAGAACAAACTGAGCGAAAAGAGATTCGGGCTTCCACAGCTGGGTGCTGCGAGGCCGCTCAGAGAGAACAGGGAAAGTACCCGGAGAGTCGGATAGGGGCAGAGTAATAGGGAAAGATCAAAAAGAAGGGAGAGGTCCCGGAGGGAAATCAGCAAAACAAACAGTAGGGGAGAAAATGTCAAAAGGAAGAGCCTGGGAGGGCAGCGAGTGTGAGCGGGCCACGAAGCGCCTGGCACCCTGCGCGACCCAGAGCTCGAAGCCTCGGGGCGGCCGTGCCACGGCCCCGGGGAGGATCGGCACGTCGTCCCGCGCTGACTTTCTGTCGAGCACGCACTTTTTTTCCCTTCGCCGCGAGCAGAATCGGGGGAGCAGGGCTGCGGATCGATTTTATACAGTGGCGGGTAGTCCCAAACCAATCCTGGGTTCTCCACGGATCCGGAGTCCCTGCGCCCTCAGCCCTTACTGCGCGCTGCTCCAGGCTGTCCACAGCCACAGCGCCTTTCCCTGCGTTTACTCCTTAATCCGCCGCTGAGTGTTTCTCTCCGCATTTTTAAGCTCTTATTTGTTTCTGTTTTGCATCCCTAAGTGTCTTTTTCTGAAGAGTTTTGTTTTGTTTGCTCGGTTAAGAAACAATCTATACTGGACTCGGCTTTTGTTTTCAAAAGTTTTAAAGCGTGGTCTCTGGCTAGTTTTCTTTTTAAAACCAGAAAAATATGGATTGATTTTAAGACAATGAAGATTAATTTAAAACATTTTTATGAAAAAGAATTAATATTTCTCTGGAATTTAACGTATCTATATGCGACAATAGTAAAAAACTTTTTAAAAAAAAGTCAATCCAAAATGGCGTATTTCTTTGAGGTACTCTTAAAATACATTTATAGCGGTGTTATTATGGAGATTTAAATAATGTAATTGCAGTCTATTTCTCTGTTATTTCAATTTTATCGTCACTGTTACTGAGAATGAGCGAAAAGTCTTCTCTACGGTAATACATTTTTTTTTTTAAGTTCCAGCAAAAGAAATACCGATGTCTACCTAGGTGTAAGCACGCACAGCTCTGTATGTAGTTGTGTGTTTGGACTCAGTTTCTTGCTTTTTAATATACATTTGTCCCATGTTCCTTCCTGCTTGTATCTAAGCATTTGTGGACGTCCTTGTGTTTTAAGGCACAGAACTGTGATCTTTTGCGGCCTCCTCTGTTTTGCTTTATGTTCTTTTTTTCACGTTTCGGTATGTCTGTATCTATGTGGTTTGTATAGTTTCAAAGAGAAAGAACAAGAAATGAGGGTGCAGACTATGGAGGCTCAACAGGGTCTCTTTCCTTAAACTGGGCTGCTGTTAGGTTTTCTAGGCCTTGGGGACAGGAGGCCTGGAACTAAGGCAGAGAATCAGCTATGTTTTGCCTGCCCGGCCTGACTGAAGCCTCCCACAACCTTAGGGCAAAAAAAGTAGGAACTGTAGGCAGATAGCCGTAGTTCTTACCTCACGTAGCACAGCGTTAAGAGAAAAATATCTGAACCAAACTAAATTCTAGTTCAGGCAACCAGAGACCCCCTCAGATTTAGAGCCCCAAGAGCCTACGAAACCGTGTACATTGACCAGTGACAGATCAACGTGGCCCCTGCTTGAACTGGGCTTCAGAAACAGGCCCTGCCAGACCAGAGGCTCAGCTCCTAACTCTACATACTCACTTGAACGCCAGATGAGAATTGCTTTCTAATGACTGGGGTGGGTTCTTCGCAATCCGACAGTTCCAAGGCCCCTGGTAGGAGGGGAGGGCCACCAACACTGTGGAGGGGGCTTCGATAGAGCCGGGACAGGAGGTAATGGGTAACGGGCATAAGCTCCAGGTGACCATCGCCCTGTCCTGCCTGCCACAGAAAAGGAGCGTGGCGGGGAACCCAAAGGGCCAGAGGACAGCAGTGCAGGCGGTGCAGGCTGCGGTGGCTCAGAGGACCCTGCTAAGAAGAAGAAGCAGAGGCGGCAACGAACGCACTTCACAAGCCAACAATTGCAAGAGCTGGAAGCCACGTTCCAGAGGAACCGCTACCCAGACATGAGCATGCGGGAGGAGATTGCAGTGTGGACCAACCTCACCGAGCCTCGAGTGAGGGTGAGCCCGGGTATGGGCCTAAGGGGACAGACAGCTCACTTAGGGGGGACCTTTCCAAAGCTCTGGACAGCTTTGACTCATGTTTAGGCAATCAGCCTAAATTCTACCACTCAGATTTGATCCTTCCCTCCATTGAGGGAACTTGTTAACTGTTAAGACCTAGGCTGCTAGGTACTCTGGCCTCTCCACAGGCATCCCACCCACTTCTGTGACCTATGTCCAGCCTTACCCTTGGTTCTGCCAAAGTCTCAGCCCAAAGACCTGTAGCCCCAGGGAACTCTCCCATGGCCTCTAAGGCCCAGGGTCCACTCAGATAGAAGTTTGCAGGGCACCCTAAGCAGACTCTCTGGACAGAGGATTCTCCATTGCTGGGGGTCTCTGGAGCAACTGCCCCCCCCCTCTGGTTCCCTAAATGGGGAAGGGAGTGGGGAAACAAATGAAAAGAAGAAACATATCCTGCCTGGCTGGTTCTGCAATTTGAAGGATGCATGGGTTTGTGATCTCAAAACTTCCTAAGGCAATGATCACGTTCTAAATGCTAACTCTAAAATCCTGGGATCTTTCCCACCTGACTTTTCCCAGCCATTCAGCCACTAAACTAAACCCTTTTCCTGATGCCCTTTCCTGTGGTGGGTCAGGTGATGAGGGTTCTGTAGGTCAGGTGGCCAAGTAACCAAGTCAGTCCCTTTTCAGATGGATGTGAGGTCTCAGGTTAAGACCAGACTGCACCTCCCTCTCCTCACCCTTTGTTTTCCATTAAAAGCAAGGCTTTCTAGCCAGGGCAGCAAAAGAATCATTTCTTCCCTGGGTGCGCAAATATTTAATCAGATATTGGGAGCACCTCCCTGGCTAGACCAAAGTCCCACCTGGCTGACGGACTCCCTCCTAAGCCCCAGCTCTCGCCCCTCCTCAGTCAGGTTGGCTAGCCAGGTGAGTTTTGAGGTGAAGACACAAGAGTCACTATGCCACAATTCATGAATCCTACCTTAATTTATAGTGGTGGCAGTGAGGGGTGGAATCAGTACTGAGGAGGGAGATGCTGTGATGCAGGGGTCCAGGAACCAGCTAGAGAAACAGCCAAAGCTGGAGGGAGGGTGGAGGTGGACAGGAGATACTTGTTGGGAGGATCGGTGAGGACAGGCATAGGCAAAGGCAGGCTTCTCACAAAATTTTTAAAGACAAAGTGAAGGGGGCAATTAGAAAAATAGTAAGACATAAAAGGAAATGAAATATGTGTCGAAAAAATCTATCTGGCATATAATTAAGTGGCAGAGAGAAATTAAATTAAGTAAGGGAGAAGGAAAGGATTGCGCTTTGGGGGGGAGGAATTACTTTTTTTAAAATGAAAAAGTCAAATGTTGCAAATGAATTAAAAAAGTATTTGGAAAGAATTTTTTTTAAAGATAAAAAACTGAGGGCCAAAACGAATAAAAATACCCCTTTAGAGGGAGATAAAGGGGAGAAGAGGGTCAAAAGATAGTGAGCTGTACCAAATTAATCTTTTGAGGCAGAAACAAAAATATAGAATTGCCAATACAGATGAAAACACCATTTGCAGAATTAAAAAAATGTAGGTTGAAAAATTGGAGAAATAAGAGGATCGTCTGTTTAAGGGAAGAAAATAGGTTTATATTTGAGCGAGAAAAAATATTTAAAAGTTGGAGATCTGTTGGGAAGAGACGGTGGACTAAGTGGGAGAGGAAGAAAGAAAACGAATATTTGTTAGAACAAAATAAGATTCCTATTCAGGAGAGGAAAACGAGTTTAATTTGAGAAAGCAGCTACAAATTTTAAAAAGGTAAAGACATTTTCTGACGACAGGAAAGGAATCATTATGGAGAGTCGGCAAGGGCGGAAATATCGGTAGAGGAAACAAAATTCTAAGAGAAGGAAGCGGGTGAGGGTTCAGGGTGGCGGGCGGTGGGGACGGGGTCGCCTTCCCGCCCTGGACAACCCTGACCCTTTTCCCGCGCCCTCCCCAGGTCTGGTTCAAGAACCGGCGGGCCAAGTGGCGGAAGCGCGAGCGCAACCAGCAGCTGGACCTGTGCAAGGGCGGCTACGTGCCGCAGTTCAGCGGCTTGGTGCAGCCTTACGAGGACGTGTATGCCGCCGGCTACTCCTACAACAACTGGGCCGCCAAAAGCCTGGCGCCGGCGCCGCTCTCCACCAAAAGCTTCACCTTCTTCAACTCCATGAGCCCGCTGTCTTCGCAGTCCATGTTCTCGGCACCCAGCTCCATCTCCTCCATGACCATGCCGTCGAGCATGGGCCCTGGCGCCGTGCCCGGCATGCCCAACTCGGGCCTCAACAACATCAACAACCTCACCGGCTCTTCACTAAACTCGGCCATGTCGCCGGGCGCCTGCCCGTACGGCACTCCCGCCTCGCCCTACAGTGTCTACCGGGACACGTGCAACTCGAGCCTCGCCAGCCTGCGGCTCAAGTCCAAGCAGCACTCGTCGTTTGGTTATGGCGGCCTGCAGGGCCCGGCCTCGGGTCTCAACGCTTGCCAGTACAACAGCTGACCGCCCAGCCCGGCCACGCAGTCGGCGGCCGGCAAGGCGCCGAGGCTGCGCGGGGCCCCAGGACGCTCGCCGCGCCGCGCGCGCCTGCGCAGCCCCCCGACTCCCTGACTCCCCCGCCTCCCGGTTGGTTTTG
>NW_006399814.1:11303656-11319932 GCF_000299155.1 Elephantulus edwardii
CCAAAAAGACGTCGGAGAAAATATCGCAAAAAAAAAAAAATCGGATGAGTTGCAATTTCCCTCGGGATGATGCGGAGGTTGTGTGTTCGCTCCCAGGGGCCCCGGCAAGGCAGCCCGGCGGAGGGGCTGCAGTGCGGGAGGGCGCGTGTGGCCGCCGGGAAAGGACGTCCTTGTGGCCGCGATCCCGCCGCGCGGGGCCGGGACTGGATGTCACCGGCCGTGTTGACCACGCCAGGGAACTGATTGTGCGGAGCCCGGGGGTCCTCGGGTCTCGCTAGCCAGGCTTGAGAGCCCGTGCGAGCCGAGGTGCCTCTCCGAACCAGGCCCGGCTGGGCGCCTCCGCTCCGTTCTGATCGGAGCTGGAGTGGGCGTTGGGCCGGAGTGGTGGTGGCCAGCCTGGGACCCGGGACCTGCGGGTCGCTGCGCACGCCCCTGCGTGCCGTGTAGCCCGGTGTAAAGGCCACCGAGCCGTGGCTGGCGGTGCTGGTGTGACGGGAGGCTTGGTGGGGGCTCGCTTCAGAGCACCCCAGTTCCCGAGCTCAGCCGCGCGTCCAGGCCCCGCTACGTTCCCGGACAAGGAGGTGGCTCACGTCCCCCAACGGCTCCGCCACCTCGCCCGCTGTGCAAGAGCCGAGCTGGGAAGGCGCAGAGTGAGGCGAGAGCTCCGCGCCGCGCTCATTTGCACACCCGCTCCCTGGCCCGCGCCCCTGTTTACAGCGTCCCTGTGTATGTCGGACTGACTGTATAAAATTATAAATCTGTCTATATCGACTTGTCCATGTACGTCTATTAAAACCATAGTCCGAGCGTGCTGACCACTGCCGAGCCCTGACTACTTCATTCCGCCGAGAAGGGAAATGGGTAGGCCGAGATTCGCACCAGCCAAGCCCCGCGTGTAGGAGGAAAAGGCAGAACGCCTCTCATTGGGTCTCCATCCTCCAACTATCCCAACACCATTTCTGACCATCTCGGTCCAGGCGGATGCAGTCAGGCATCCAGAGCCCCGATTCCAGGCCTGTCCTGCCGGCTGCTGCGCACCGGGCCTGCCAGAGTCTGAACTCCATCCGCACTCACTCTACACACAGCGCTGCCTACCCAACACACCCCTATCAATCCTACTCTCTCTCTCACATACCCTTGGTGGGTCTGCGGTGGCCCTCTAGGCTCAGTGTTAAGGGGGTCAAGATTGCTGAGAGCGTCTTTAGACTTGTACAAGCTTTACTTCTATGGACTGATACCCGCCCTTCCAAGACTCAGTCCTTGCTTTTCAGGAGAAAGACGCTAGGTCCGAAGCACTCTTGCCAGGCCCTCCTGCCTCCTAGTGCCTGTGTTATTCCACCCAAGGGCATGTGGCTGTACGAGAGAAAGTGTCTGCAACACAGGACTCATTTTTCACTTCCCTTCTATCCCCAAGTTATCAGAGGCTGCCGGCAGCTTCCACCCTCCTTCGACTTTTGAAAACTACTGCAAAAGGCAAGCCTGTAAACTGCCTGTAAAATTCTGCTTTTCTTAAGTAAGTCTATTCTAATGGCAAAACAAAATGTTTGCAGCTGCAGACAGGAAGGAGGGGCGGGTATTGAGCTTTAGAATCACCTCATGAGGGAGACTGGCACAGCCCTAGAAGCAAACCCAGGCAAAGCCCTGGCTGGGAGTAGGACAGAGCCTTGAGTGTAATCATGAACTAATAGCTGGAGAGCCTTGTGCGTGTAGTCTCAAACCAGGTCAACTCTGGCTCTGAGGTCAGGAGAATTACCCCTATTTTACAGATGGTGGAAAGTAAGGCTCCAGGAGACTATGTAACTGAGCCAAGGTCATAAGGAGCCGGTAAGTCTTGAGATTGCAAAGCCGGGCCTCTTTCTATTGGTCTTCTCACCTTAAGATGAGGAGTGGTCCTCCTGGAGGATGGCTCAGCTTGATGCTGTGAGACTTGGAGTGTGTGGTTCTGAGAGGGAGAGGGCTAGAGGAAGGAGATGGGAGGAGGGAAGGCTGTGGCAAGGGGCTGGAGCCAGACCACCCCTCCCCCCAAAGGCTCCAGTCCAGAGTGCCGACCCCTCACTCTGGAAACATAAACACAATCACATCTGGATTCAGGATGCCTCCCCCAACCTCACACATCTGCCAAGGCCAGAGGCCCCTGGTCTCAGTGGAGGGCAGGAGGCAGGGGGAACTGAAATGGATGTGGGGGCTGGAGAAAAGTGGGAGGCTGGGACGTGGTCTGTCCTAAAGTCCATCCTACCCCAGGTGAGAGGGGGCCAGAGCATGTTTCTGGAGACCTAGTGTGGCTGTAGGACCACAGGCTAGACAACTGCAGACCCATGGCAGGCAGAAGCAGGTCCAGAATGACCCCACCATTCATCAAAAACCTAGAGCCATGCCCCACAGGTGAGTGTAAGGCCAGCTTTGGCCTCACCAACCACTCATACCCAGCTCCTCTGTGGCTGGCACAGAAGGGAGGACCAGCCCTTCTGCACGACACCAGCAGGACCATATCTAGAGGGGACTGGGGAAGATGGAGGGCTCTGAGAGTCAGGTCCTTTGAGAAGCCAGGGAAAGGCCAGCCCTGCCATGTCTGAGGACTGGGGAGGGGGCATCATTCATTCATTCCACATTTCTAGTTCTCCTGCTCTTGGCACTGGAGATTGGAGATTGAGCAGAGGAAAACAGACACAGTCCCTGCTCTTGTGGACAAGTAAACAAACACATGTGTAATTACAAACTGGGCTGAGTGCTTTTGAAGAAAAAGAACAGGGTGCCATAAGGGGGGAAAAAAAGGAAGACCTATTTTAAACAGCATAGTTAGGCAAGGCTGCTCTGTGGAGGGGCTGTCACCTCTGTCTTCAATAGCAAACACTAACATCTACTCAGGGCCCAAGCTAAGTGTGTATACTCTTCATTCGGCAGCACCTCTCTCTGCACTCTAACCCTATAAGGAAGGGTTCCTTATTACCTGTTTTCCCTGAAGAAGTCAGCCTGCTCACACCACAGGAAGTCATAAGGGAAGCTTCAAATCGTATCATGACCCTGGGCTACCCCATGCCAGGCACCATGAGCAACACAGAAAAGAATCTTTGAGTGCAACAATAGCAAAATTTCTACCAGAAATATAGGACTAACTCTCAAGAACCAGTCAGGCACATTTGCTCTTACTTGGTCCTGATGAAGTGAGTCTTAAGGTCTGCTGCAGGTGCAGACAGGGCAGAAATAGGAGGGTAAGGAAGCTGGCACCCAACCATTTGTGAGTACTAGGGACACGAAAAGAATCTGAAATAAGATGCTGAACTACCTCCTGGAAGGCCTGATCATCGTCGAGGCAAATGTATCAAGACAGCCTAGCTTTTTGGTCCCAGCCGGGCTGCAGCCTCCTTAGGTCACACATCCCTGAGCCCCACTCTTGAGGCGGTGGAGCATAGGCACAACTGGAAGATCTAGCTTGGAGAAAGCATTCAAGGTCCCCGAAAGAAGTGCTGTGTTAATCAGCTCCATAATCTTTGGCCGTCTGCTCTCCTGAGAGAGATTAGCAAGACCTCAGTCACCCAGAAGGCAAATCTGGGAAATGGATTGAGGATGGTGTTATGCCTGTAACCTTTCTCATTTCCAGGGCCCCTGAAGGAAGCTTTGCTGTTGTCTCTGAGAACAAGGTGGCAGTGGAAAGATTTGACTTCTGTCTCCTTCCTAAGTTACCTGGAACCAAGAGACTTCTCTGAGCCTCTGTTTCCTCTTCTACAAAAGGGAATAGCAGCTACTTCACACAGTTGTTTAAATAAAGAGTGAAATGTGATAATGCACGCCAAGTTGTGGTGCTGGTCTATAAATAGTTACTACTGATATTATTAATGTGGAGAGTTCTGGCTGTCCTCTGGAGGGCCCTGTTTTGCCACTGTCTGCATTAGTAGGAAGCTCTGGTGGCCTAGTGGGTTGGGAGTTGTGCTGCCAACCCAAAAGCAAGTGGTTCAAATTCACCAGCTGCCCAAAAGAAAGACCGCCTCTTTCAGTGTAATTTACAGCCCCCCCCCAAAAAAAAACCCTTGGCATGGGCCAGGTATGTGTATGTATACTAGATATGATTGGGTTCTGACCCAACAGCGATTAAGTTGAGGTCTATCTAAATTTCTCCCCACAGCACCCTCCACAGACAGGAGCCGCTTGTCCTCACTTACAAAGGAAGAAGTAGAAGCTGAGAAAGGTTAAGCAACTTGCCCGATCATGTACATCATGATTGGGGTCAAGATTGGAACTCAAGCCCTCCCATTAGAATGTGTGCTCCTTCTGCACTATGCATTGCCTTTATTTATTTATAACCGACGTGAGCCACAATTGTATTGGGGAGGGATAAAAATGAAATATAATTTACTTCAAGAGGCTGTGTTCAGCTATGTCCTAGGAGAGATGAAAAAAAAAGAAAAGCAGCAGGTCCTGGAATTTTCCCTGGAAGATTCAAAACTGTGTTTGAGAGCAGCAAAGAGCTCAGGTGACAGCAGGTATGAGGGAAACATTGGTGGGGATGGATGGCTGGGACACAGAGAAGCTTCCTGGTGAATGAAGGCAAGGCCTTAAAGCTGACAGGACTTGAGTAGTAACTATCTCCCAGGTGAGTGTTTCTGGTCTCTGCTTCCCCTGACAAGCTCACCCAGACCTCCTGCCAGTTCTGCTGGCTCCTCTCATCAATGTCATTGCCTTTCCACATGGCTGGCTCCTGCCTTTTGATGGGCTGGTGTCTCCCAGGGCAAGTCTGTGCTTCTTACAGGGCTGCAGGAAGCAGAGCCGTGAGACGCCCAGCCAGGTTGGAGGGCATGGATTCCATGAGTTGGGGACCTGGAGCAAGTGCAGGAAGGGGCAGTTGGAGCGGATAGAGAGGCAGAGGGCAGATGACCTCGAGGAGGATGATGAGCGCTGAGCTGTCATCTGTCGCATTCTGCACCATCCGCTGCTGTGTCCTTTACCTGTTTTCTCTTATGTGCCTCATTTTACAGATAGGAAAGCTGAAGCTTAGAAGGTGAAGTAATCTGTGCAACTCAGGGAATTCAAGCCCTACCTAGCCTGTCTGAATTGCAGGGTTCATGGGCTTAAATCCTGTGAGCACTGCCTCCTAGAGGCCAGGCACTGCACCTGTGCAGGTTTGCCCCAAGCACAGAGAATCAGAAGAGTACACTAAGTCAAACAGGCATAGACTGCAGCACAGGAAGTGCTCAATCAGTGTTTGCTGATGTAGAGAGTCAAGAGAAGGGTCTTACCTCACTCATTTACTCCACAAAATATGTCTTGACCCTTCCTCCTTTCTCCCCTCCTTCCCCTCATCTCTCTTGCTGCTTCTCCTTCCTCCCTCACTTTTTCAACACTGTTTTTAAAGGCATATCTGAATTTATTCCAAACGAGCTCTAAGAGGCTGAAACCCAGGACACCCAGAAGCTGAGCCCACTGCCAGAGGTGGTTCCATTGGATATACCTTGTCTGACCAGAAGCCCCCTTGCAGACCCAGTGACAGGTGACCTTAAGAGTCCCTCTCTAATTTGCCATCCCTCTGTGCAGCACAGCAGTGCAGCCCCATCGAGGACACGTCCTAATCCAAGTGCCTGCTACCTGACCTGGAGAGAGCTACCCCCAGTGGTTGACTTTTAGGTGATGAGTGTAGCATAAAATTAAATAGATTTGGCATTGAATGCATTTGTTGTTTTCTTTTTATTCTTCCACTCAGCTTCTCTGCCATAAAATTAAACAAGGTGTACTACAAAACACTGTGTAAGCACAATGACATTGTTATATGTGCATGGAGGAGTGTCTAGCTGTGCATACCAGCTACTTTTGGGTAAGAGAAAATGAGATATTTTTTTTTCTCCTTTCATTTATTCTTGTTTTTTGGGTTAGGTTTGGTTTTGTGAGAAGTTAATATTTCAATAATTATAAACAAAACCATTATTATTTTTAAAACTATTATCTTCAGGGTGGAGCATGGCTCTGTCCTGCAGGCTCCCTGCTGTCACCCCAGAGGTTCTGGTTGTCACCTCCTGGGATATGGGGTTCAGCTTCTTTTAGGAGAGATCTTTGTGACTGGTGTCATGTAAACATTACAGATTTTTCCCCCCTACATAAATAAAATTTGTTTATAAATCTATTTCTTAAGTGAAGGTCAAACCAGTAAGCACTTAATAGGAATGTTCAGAGAGAAAGAGAATTTTTTTTTGAGAAAAAGAATATTTAGTGTTTGTCTTTTATTTCTAAGAATCCACAAGCTGACTGGCTGTTCTGAGGAAGAAAGATGGAGAGTCTCCTCCCATTACAGTCCAAAACCTCAGAAACCAAATGAAGGGTCACTGAGTCTGAACCTACCTGAAGGCAATGAGGAAGAGGAGGAGTAATAAAGAGATAGGATTCTCTTCACTAGAGGGGTTTCTCCCTCTCATCTGTGTCATTTTACTCACACTCTCATCTGACAGAGCAAGTATTTGCCCTCTGCCTTGCACTGTCCCCCACCACACCCCAAAATACACACATACACACGCCCCACATCACACCAGGACATGCATCGGCATACCTGTACAGATGCACATACCATACGAACACAAACACACAAAAACACAGAGACACCACACACAGACACATCCCACACCTATATATACACACACACACACACCTCACACATACACACACACACACCCACACACACAGAGATTACACACATCCCACACATACACATATGCACACAGACACACACCACACACAGTCTGCAGGCCAGAAGCACGATCATGGAATCTTTATTAGAGACGTCCAAATTACCAGGGTTTTACTACACTACTAAAAATAGTCATGCTTACTTAGCCTGTTTAATAAGCACACCATTTCTAATTTTTCTGCCTGAGTAAACTAAAACATCGTTCCAGAAATACATTCTTACTAAAACAAGGCTTGGATATTTTTCTCCTGTGCACATACACGTTTCTCCTTCTTTCCCTACTTCCTTGTCTGTCTGTCCCCTGGGTCCTCCATGGCCCCCACCCACCCCAACTCTTTTCTAAGCTTCGAAACATAAAGGGAAAGAAAAGTAACAGTAATTTGGACTTGGCTTTCACGAAAAATGGACCAATTTTTTTTAAGTGTTGGTAATTTGTCCCGAAAATGGATATAGGGAGTTGGGCTAGAAAAGGCTTTGAAGAATGGGGTTTTATGAGTGGAAAATGAGGGCTGAGGGTGCGGGAATGTCCGACACACCGCCCCTCCATGCCCAGAATGGTGCGGACGCGTGTGATAATCACAGCTAATAGCACTATTATTGCCATTATCACATTATATTATTATTACTCATCAGAATCAGACAAAGCTTATTAACCCATTTAATTGAACCAAGGGCTTAACGTCCCAGTGACTTCACGGAAAGTGCTTTGCTAAGCCTTCAAGACATTGCAGCCACAAGGCGGCTGGCCACTGCGCTGGCTGCCAGGCTGTGGCAGGGCCCGGTAAGGGTTTCCCCAAACTGTTCCCGCCTGTGGCCTGCCTGGGAACTTTCCAGGACACAGTGGGTGGATGCTCATCCCCACCCATACTCCAGCTCTTTCAAGCCAGCACATGCTCACACGAGTCTGTGCACACACCTCTCTCTGGCTGTAGGTAATTCTGATTTAATAAAGGATATGGTTACACAAAAGAGCCCCTAGATGTGACCACGAACCCCTCCTGCACCCCCAAGTGGCTCTTGAACCACTATGACTGATAGTGAGTACACAGCATGCACAATTAACGGTGATAATATGGCCTATCCCAAACTCAGTGCCAGTCCCGCCAAAGCTTCTCCACTCTTCCGGAGTCCAGAGTGGTGCCAGCGAAGCCTACACAGTCTCCAGGCTCACAGAGACTCACTCAGCCACTTGAGGCATAGCCACCCGCAGAGTTAAGGTCAGAAGACCTGAGTCCTAGTCTGTGGCCTAAGCTCTTCTTCAACCTGACCATCCCTTCATGTAGGCTGAGTTTTCCCCTTTTGTGAAATAGGTAACCGGGCCTGTCTGCCTCTCAGAGGTCAGTGTAAGGCTTTAACAGACCCTGGGTGTGACAGGTTGTTAGCAGCTCAGGCCCTGAATGGTGTGCAGAAGTGGAAGCAAGACTGAGCTCGAAAGAGAGATGTGTGGAATATGGGTAGAAATGGGGAAGACTGAATAGGAGAGCCTTAAGTACCGAGTGAAGGAGATGCTGTAGGAATCAGGTGTGGCTGACGCACTGCCCACTGACTGTCCTGTGGCTCCCATCCCTGAAGCTCACACCTCCAAGCTGAGCGAGCACTCAGGGCCCCCAATATATGCTCCTACCTGCCCTCTGGCCCCACCCCACACTGCCAACATCTCAGCACTACTGACATTGCCTGCAGGCTCTTGCCCCTTCCCTTTCCCCCACGTGGTTCCTTCCCCTGGCATGTGCTTCTAGTACATTGTGTACACCCAGTGTGCACATAACTTACACACATACACACACTCACACACAGAGCGAGAGAGCGTAATATTTTCTCACAGTGAAAATTCTGCTCTTATTTTTAAAGTACAAATGCATTCTTAAAAACTCAGGTTTATAAAGGTGTGAGGACAAAAACATCTAAGCCACTGCTAATATTTTGAGGACGGTCTTCCCGACATCCCTCTGCATATTACTTGCTGCCCATATCTGTAGTGATGGGTTTGGTATTTTTTTTTTCCACTCCATAAAATGACAAAAGCATCTATGCTTATCAAAGCATCTTTATTTTTAATGGCCACCTGCACAGATTCATCATCATTTTGCCAGTTTCCTTACCAATAGGCATTTAGGTCATTCCCTGCTTTGGTTTGTTATAACAAGCTGCAATAAATATTCTTATCTATTCATCTCTGTGCCTTTGTCATTTGATTCCTTAGAGAAATTTTGAGAAGCAGAACTGGGAACACCTATAAAACTCAAAGCATGCTCCCTTCTGGGCTGGTCACACCAACTGCAAGTGCCCAGTTACACAAGGCTCCCACTCCCTCATACTCCTGCCAGTACTGGCTTTGTCTATCATCTTTGCCACCTGGAAAGGAGGGAAATATCTGCCATTTGTGGATGTGGTTATATTTATCCCCCTTTTTTCCTCCCTTTTTTAATACAGACAGTGTCATCTATGCATGGTTCTGCAACTGATTTCTCCCACTGGACAATTTTTCACTCCTTTCTTGCTTGCTCATTCAAGGATCAGGCAAAAAAACACACACATGAACAAGCATCTCCTTCCAGGTTCCCACAGTGCCCACCATTGCTGAATTTGCTAACAGTGTATGTGAGAGTAGACAGAGGGCCAGAAAAGACTGGCCATATCATCACCAGCACAGAAATCAATCCTCTCAGACTTGGGGACAGCCCCTCAGGAACATTGACAAGCCAGCAAGTTCTGCCTGCTGAACCCCATTCAATGTCCGCTCAGCACACCATCTTCCAGCCAAGCCTTCATGTAGGCCTGCGTTACTGAATTCACCCAGGGAAGGGCAGCATCTAGCCAAACCCCTCTCTCTGCCCAGGCTGTAATTTCCTGATTAGACACCGCAGTCACCACCCCATCTGCACACACTGATTGCTTCCGGCCGTCGTGGTCTCAATCTCTCTTGCTCTAGCATTCCCAGGGCTGAGCCAGGAGCCACTGGGCCCACAGACTTCAGAGGCTCAACTGGGTGGTAACAAGGTACCAAGGAAAGCAGGCCAATTTGGGGGCTCTCTCCTGCCTCTTAGGGTCAAATCCTGCTTGGAAAAGAAGTTCAAGAAGCAGCTTTGATAAGAGCAAAGTTGCTGTGAGAAAGTGGAGCAGAGGGGTGTAAATGTGACCTGCATTCAAATACTGACTCTGCCTTTTAATGACTCTTGCCTTTGGCCAAGACAGTCTCTAGGAGTGCCAATTACCCACCTGAAATAGGGTCATAATTTCCTTCAAAAGACTGTGTTGCAGAGTGGTTGAAGAGCTAGAGGAACTTGGTTATGAAGCCTGATTCTTCTTGTTTTAGTCGTGCAACTTTAGATAAATTGCATCACTTTTTTGAACCTCAGTTTTACCATCCATGTAATGGGAATAATGAAAATACCTACTAAGAGTATTGCTATGAGACTCAAATCATGCATGTGGAATTATCTTGTACACAGAAATGCTGACAAGACAAAAGACAGTATGTCCATGGTCAAACAAGGAGAACTTTGGAGCCCAGGCCTAGCCTCTGCTTGGCCCCCTCTTCTCTAACCTACTGACAGTTTTTTGAGATGGTTTTTTAATCTCAGGTTCCAATTCTAAGAGGCAGTGGTCTTCTTAGGATGCTGAACTAGGGGTCCACTGTGTTTACACAGTGATCGCACTCTGGTTTCTTTCATCCCAGAATTTTAGCACTAGTTCTTCATCCCCCTCTATCAACACTTTTCCCTTTGAAACTTGAGCTTCATTTTGCAAAAGCTCATCACACTTGTTGCCACACTCTGACCTCCAATCCTAGCTGAGGAGCTCAGTGCAGGACAGGTAAAGCCTTCTTTGATTCGAATCCACCAGCTGCTCCTGGACAGAAGGATGGGTAATCTCCTTCTGTGCAATTTACAGCCTCTGAAAACCCTCAGCCTAAGAGGTCTCCATTACACAGAGTGATCCTTCATGTAACCTCAAAGGATGATCCAAACGTCACATGCTCTAATGTATTCCTGGGGTTCCATTTTTAAAAGGCACAGTATAACAAATGAAAGAAAACGAAAAATATTTACAGACATTATGCGTCTCTCTCAAAGAACATTAAAAGGGAGCCAATTCTTAAACTACAAGGACACTTTCAATCCCTGTCTCTCTCTTTTCATATTTTATACCAGAATCTCACTCCAAAAGTTTCTGACACCCAGTGCTCACCCTCTGTGCCGTCCGCCTGCTGTTTTGTTCATTACCTGCTTATCCACTGCAGAGAACACAAGGGCAGACCTGTGGAGCGGGGATAGTGCCTTTTCCTTCTTCTAACTCTCCAGTCCTGTCTCCCCACGTCTTCATACTCTATCACAAAAAGCCTAAAATATAAGCTGTCAAAACAGAACTCGTGGGAGGGGAAGCATGGGACAGACCAAGCAGAGGCCACATTCTTTCTAGCAGCATGAGGGTAAGAGCAAAGACCCTCTTTGTCATAAACCTGCCTCCATGACACTTAACCTCTTTGCCTCATGAGTCCAACCCTCTGGCTTAGAAGGAGCGACAACCACTTCTCCAGTCTGAGTAGCCTTGTGAGGACTGAAGAGTCATCTTTTCTCTCAAGAGTCTGTGGGGCAGTGGAGCAGGCCCAGGCAATGTGGGACCTTTGAAAGAGATCAAAACAGGTGGGGGAGCCACTGAGAGCAACACGAGAGCTGCTGAAGGGCACATTGTTTGTGGAGGTGTCCTGTCTATCCTGCATTAGAAAACATCAAGGCGTTCAGTTTCCAGTCTCCCAGCACTGGCTTTCCTGGGTCTGCAGGAATAAATGTGAGTTTATATTCTCAGTCTCTGCCTGGGTCCCAATAACGTGAAGACAGCTTCCTGCTGGGGAAATCAACAAGCAGTTTAAAAAACTCAAAACAAACCCCAGCCACCTTCCAAACACCTCCAGCCTTACCCTGCAGGTCCCTCCCACAGAAGCTGGGGGAGGACTGGGTGTGAGCAGAGGAAGACCCAGACCAGGGGAACCTGCAGCCCCCGAACCACCACGAGACTGGCAGGCTGACAATGAACTGAGCCATTTGGGAATAGCCCTGCTGGAACCTAGGGTGGGAGATGGGAGGAGAGCCCTTTTTTTCACAGCCCAGCCTGGGCAAGCAGAGCCACTTCTGCCCCAGGCAAATCAATTGAAAGTCTTGGCCAAGCCTGTTTGAGTTGGGGAGAGCCCAAGTGGGAATTCCAATCTGCCAGTGTTTGCTCTGCAGGCGAATAGAGCCAAACAGAAATGCTACTTCGGGACTTTGCGCCAAATAGCCATAGACTTGTTCTGCCAGAAGGGCTGGGCCAGCCCCCTGCACGTCATCCCCTCCCAGCTCTGTGACAGCCTGTTGGCTTCTGCCCTTTAAAGGCACTTGCCCTCCTCACCACCCTCGGAGGCCATGCCCAGGGCTGCTGTGCTGGGCCCAGGACCCAGCCCAACCAGGGTTGAAGTGCCACCAGGTCCATGTGGGGACCCACTCATGCCCATTTCTGCTCCTGGCTTCTGTTTCCTGCTCTCACATCCATATTTCCTTCCTGCTGCCTTGATGTTGGCCAGGTCTGACTGGGAAATAGAGACCTGCACAACCCCTGACAGCAGCCCTCTAGTGGTGGGGTAGAAGCCTGATGGCTGAGAAGCAGGTTGAGCCTCACAGCTTTATATAGATTTTATCAGCTGACTTCTCAGGAGGAATGCCTGAGGCCTCAAAAGAGCAGGCATTTTTCCTAAGGTCTCCCAGTTAAGGAATATAAGTTTCCTGACACCCCAAACCACAGCTCTTTCTACCTTGTTTCCCTTGAGGTATATTTTATATTTCCTTCATTCCCGGATACCTGGAGACAATTCTTAGGATCCTTAGTGAAAGTGGATGGGTGAGTGGGTGTATTTTACCACTTCTCTGAGCAGCCTGGTACACTCAGTGTGAGCAATCTGCAACATGTGCCCTGCCTAGCCCTGCGAGGTGAGCTGGATCCATTTCCTGGGCTCATGCTTACAACTATACCAAAACCAAGAAGCAGTTGTCTGAGCAGAACAAGGGAATGCCACATGGCTTAAAATAAGGAAAGGTGTGTGCCAAGGTTGTATTTTTTTTCCTCCATACCTATTCACTATGTATGCTGAGCAAATCATTCAAGAAGCTAGCCTATATGGATCATAAGAAGACTCATCAACAACCTGCATGATTCAGATGGCACAACCTTGTTTACTGAAAGTGAAGACGATTTCATGCACTTACTGCCGGAGATCAAAGACTACAGCCATCAATATGGGTTACACTGCACCATCAAGAAAACAAAACTCACCACTGGGCCAACAGGCATCATCATGATAGATGGAGAAAAGATTGAAGTTGTAAAAAAAAAGAAAGAAAGAAGAAAGATTGAAGTTGTTAACAATTTGATTTTACTTGGACCTTCAATCAGCACCCATAGTAACAGCATTGAAGAAATCCAAAGCCTAATGCACTGAGGAAAAGCTGCTGTCAGGGACCTAACCACAAAAGAAGAAGAACTGGTGTCTTTGAAGTGTGGTTGTTGGAGATGATTACCCATGAATATCCCATGGACTGCCATAAGAACAAGTAAGTCTGTGTTGGAGGAGGTGTAACCAGGGTGATCCTTAGAGGAGCAAAACTTTTGTCGCACATATTTAGTGTGTGTTTTCACATATTTAGAGTACATTTATGCTGGGAAGGTAGAGAGTCAGCAAAAGAGAAGAAGACCCTCAACAACAAGATAGGTTGACACAGTGAGTGTAAGATGGGCTTGAGCATATCAGATACTTTGAGGATGGTGCTGGATAGGGCAAGGTTCACATCTGTTGTTCATAGCATTGCTCTGAGTCTCTGTCTACTCAATGGCCCTAGCATCAACCACACCCACCTCACGGAGCTGTACACTCAAACACATCATAAACCCACTTACCTGAGCATCCTATGATTACCAGCCTGGAGTTGGCTCCTTCATATCAGGCATGATGCCTGAAGCCCTGAGCTTCTCCCCTGAGCCAGAGGAGCACAAATACCTTACCGACATCAGCCCTTTTCTGGACAATCCTTCTGAGTATCATTGTCACAATTCTCCATTTGGCCCTGAAAAGTGCATGTGAACATTTGCAAATGGAAAACTGGTTGTAGTTTCTTAGAAGACATGTGCTCTCTTCCTTCTATGATTGTCATTTCCTTAGGGAAACTTTCTCCTGTTGCGTCTGACTGGCTGGCTGTGTCCCCTATTCAACTGTGAGCTCAAGAAGGTCAGGTCTGGGGATTCCAAGATGGTGGTGGTAGAGAGTGCAGTGTGAAGAGCCAGAGTAATAGCAAGCTGCAGAGAGATGAGCCACTTTCACGTTTCACAGAGAGACCAACACAGCACAACGTGGACAGTAGGAATTTGAATCAGAACTTTTATTGGAACAATTAGTTTCAGAGCTACAGGAACATAAAGTCAAGCCATGCTCTGCACCACGGACCCAGCCAAAGCTGGAAGCTGCCAGCCAAGCTGCTGTGGGACCCATCTGACAGGAGAAAGGTTGGAGGGATACTAGCTGAGTTCTCTTGAGCCCCACTAAGACCCAGTGGATCTGTTGGAATTGGACTGAAATTTTCTGTGCCCTCACTGTCCGCCAGTGATCAGGCAGGCTGGTAGGATCCTGACTGGGTTTTCTTGGGCACCACCGATTGACTGGGAGAGCACCCAATAACGAGCCCACTGGTGGGAATTTGGCTGAGTTCTCTTGGGCCACCCTGACTGCCCAGGAATGAGAGTCAGTGGGAATTTGACTGAGTCTTCTCAGGTCATGCTGGACCCAGGACCCTGCGCAGGCAGGGACCACTGTGTGAAGGCACCTGGGTAAGGGGCTCTGGGCAGGAACCACTGAGTGAGAACTGCTGGGTGAGAGACGGACAGCTGGAATTTGAGTAGGGATCCCAATTGTGAGTACACCCAGATTAGCTTAGGTCTGAGTGAGGTCCTGCAAGTTCTTGACTGCCCCAGTGGTTGCCCTGTTCCCATGCCTGCCCCACCCTTATTCAGCTCCACACCTGTGCCTACATGTCCAGTCAATCAGCTTGCCTTTAATCTGGAGCACCTTGATCTGACTTACCTACAAGAGGCTGCTCTCACAGCCACTGAACTGACCTTTCCCTTGAGTCAGAAGTTCAGAGAAAAACACAAGTGGTGTAGCTGCCCAACTGATTTCTAGAGCATTGTCTTCAGATCAAGAACAAATCGATGTCTCAAAGAAAGCAAGTTATCCCCGCACACTACACAAGTGCAAAGCAAGATGTCACCCCCAAAAGGTGAAACACTATCAATTGATTTTATGAAACCAGAAAGTCTGATGGAACTTTCTGACACAGAATTCAAAAGAACAATGATTGAATATTTTCAATGGAAGAAAGACAAACTTGAAGGAATACAGGATACTACAAGCAAAAACCAGGAGGAGCTAAAAAAAACTAATCTAGAACAATTCATAGAAAACAAATGAGGCATTAGTGGCACTGGAAAAACAAGAAATCATAATCCAAAATACGAGGTCCAACGTTTCAGATGCTGTCAACATGACGGAGGGACACATGAGCAGAGTTGAAGAGATGCAACACAGAACCAGTGAAATAGAAGATAGAATTGTTACCACTGATCTGCTAAAGCAAAAAGAGAATCAAAAAGGAAGGAAAAAGAAGAAAACCTAAGAATAATGTGGGACATCATCAAGAGAAATAACTTGCATCATTGGAATCCCCGAACAGGAAGAAGCAAGTAAAGGCACTGGAAAAAGGTGTGGAAGAATTACTAGAGGAAAACTTCCCAGGCATAAAGAAGAATGAGAGAATATATATTCAAGAAACCGAATGAACACTATATAGAATAGACCCCAAAATAAAAATACTAAGGCATATCATAGTAAAATTTGCCAGAACCAAAGATAAGGAGAGAATCCTAAAAGCAGTGAGGGAGAAACAAAGAGTAACCTGTAAGGGAGAGCAGATAAAATTAAGTGCCGATTTCTCAGCAGAAACCATGAGACCAAAAAGACAGTGGAAGGACATATATCAAACACTCAAAAGAACATAACTGTCAACCAAGAGTACTGTACCCAGCAAAATTATCCATCAAATATGAGGAAGAGATCAAGATATTCCCAGAAAAACAGAAACTAAAGAGAGTTTGTAAAAACAAGACCAGCATTGCAGGAAACATGGAGAGATGTCCTTCTTACAGAGGTACCACAGAAAGCAGGATGGACCAAAGTAACTAGCAACAACATCAAAAAGAGCTCAACAAAATGATAGCAATAAAATCCTGCCTGTCAATAATCACACTGAATGTGAATGGTTTGAATGCACCACTGAAAAGAAGAGTAGCAGACTGGATAAAAAAACCAATATGTCTATAAGAGACACAACTCAAAAATGAAGATAAAGAAAGACTAAAAATAAAAGGTTGGGAAAAATATACCAAGCAAATGGGAACCAGAAAAGAGCAGGAATAGCAATATTAATCTCTGATAAAATAAATTGCAATGAAAAAAACCATCACAAAGGACAAGGAAGGTCACTACATAATGCTTAAAGGGTCAATAGAACAAGAGGACATAACAATAAT
>NW_006399814.1:11325997-11335936 GCF_000299155.1 Elephantulus edwardii
GCAAGCGACTTGACGGCACATAACAACAAACCTAACCAGAAACACAAAGGATCTATTCAAAGAAAATTACAGAACATTATTACAAGAAACAAAAAGAGAGAACTGGAGAGATGGAAGAATATCCCTTGCTCATGGATAGGAAGACTCAATATTGTGAAAATGACACTATCAAAGGCAATTTACACATTCAATGCCATCCCAATACAAATACCAATTCCATTTTTCAATGAGATGGAAAAGGCAATCTCCCATTTCATTTGGAATGGAAAGAGGCTCAGAATTTCAATTCCTACTACACTGCCCTGGTGGTCAAGACAGCATGGTACTGGTACAATGACAGACACATAGATCAATGAAATAGAACTGAGAATCCATAAATCAGCCCATCTACGTATGGTCAATTGATTTTTGACAAGGAGATGAAATTAGTTAAGTGGGGAACGACAGCCTTTTTAACAAAAGGTGCTGGCAAGATTGGAAAACTACCTGCAGAAGGCTCAAGCAAGATCCACACCTCACTCCATACACAAAAACCAATTCAAAGTGCATTATGCACCGAGGAATAAAACCAAAGACTATAAACTTCATTAAAGAAAAGCTTGGAAGAACTGTAGAAGTCCTAATCCACAACATAAACAGTCTTCCAAGCATCCTGGAAAATCTACAACCACAAGAGGATAAAAAAAGATGAATAGGACCTTCTAAGAATTAAATTTCTATGCACATCCAAAAACTTCTCCAACAGGGTAAAAAGGGAAGCCACAGATTGAGAAAAAATATTCAGTAATGACATGTCAGACAAAGGACTTACATATAGAATTTATAAAATACTTGAGCACCACAACAAGATAAATAACCCAATTGAAAAATGGGCACAGGATATGAACAGACACTTCACCAAAGAAGACATTGAGATGGCCAACAAGCACATGAAGAAATGTTCAAAATCCCTAGCTCTAAAAGAGATTCAAATAAAAACAACTATGAGATGTCATCTCACCCCAGTAAGAATATCAAAATTTAACAGAACAGAAAACATCAAATGCTGGTGAGGTTGTGGAGAAACTGGAACCCTTATTCACTGTTAGTGGGAGTGTAAAATGTTGCAACCACTATGGAAAGCTGTATGGTGCTTTCTCAGAAAGTTGGAAATAGAAATACCATTTAGCCCAGCAATTCCACTGCTGGGAATTTACCCTAAAGAAACCGTAACTGCCACCCAAGCAGATATATGCACACTCATGTTTATAGTGGTTTTGTTCACAATAGCAAAGAGCTGGAAACAACCCAAGTGCCCATCAACAAACGAATGGATAGAGAAGCTCTGGTATATTCACACAATGGAATACTGTGCATCATTGAAAAACAGGGAACTCATGAAATATTATGCAAAATGGATGAGCCTGGAGGACATTATGCTCAGTGAAATATCTCAGTCACAAAAGGACAAATATTGCATAGGGCCATTGTTCTAAAATGGGACTGACATCAGGATTGAGGGAAGACAGAAAAGGAGGGGAAGAATTATGTATACTGCAGTGAAACAGATTAGGGAGACAATTATTTTAAAGGGATATATGGTTGGGTATTATGGTTATTAAAGAAGTCCAGGATGAAGGCTGCATAATGGAGTGAACTTGGGGGAAGGAATTATATAACAATGAGTTTTTCTTTTATTTTTCAAGGAGAAAAGTAAAGTGGGGGAAGGGGTGGGCAGGGAGAAAAGTGCAACAATGAGTGAGTGGAATCCCTAGTCTCTGTAAACTTTCATTAAAATTTAAAAAGAAAAAAACGAAGAAGTTCAGGTCTGGACTAGGAGTCCCTCATCACAGCATTCCCAGCCTGGTTAGACAGCAAGAAACGGGGGGATGGGGGAGCCCTTAGGGGGGCGAAGGAGGGTGAGTAACTGTCAGGCAGATTCCCGGAATCCCAGAGGGTCTCTGCTGCTGAGGTCAAGAGCAGCTAAGTCACGGTGGCCACTAACTGTGACCTCTGGTCGGAGTGTCAACCTTCCTTTGTCTCCCCACCCCCTTGCTCTGGCTATGTCTTCTGGGTGGAGGTAGATATGCACTAAGAAGTCAGACTTCTTGGACATCTAATCAAGCCCAGTCACCAAATATGTAAAACACCGTGATCCGCACAGCTTCAGAGAGGCCATTCAGAAGGCTTGTGTTTAATGGGGGCCTGCTGCAACATGGGATGCTTTCGGCACTGAGGGGCCCTAAGACCCACCTATTTCCAAAGGCTGGGACAGCTGTTTCTTGGGTAAGTCTACTTCAAGCATCAGGTTCAGCACATTCACAATCTCATAATACAGCTCCTGAAGCCTGGAGAGAGGAGCAGAAGGAGCTGAGTGAACCGAGGGAGGGCTTCGTGCTTCCACCCTCACCCACCCTCTCTCTGCACACTTGTTCCCATGAAGGCATTATGCTTGGCAGGTGTGGGGTCAGGGAAAGGCACCCTGCTGAAAAGGATCTGTCCCTTTCCCTGTGGGCTCGTGGAGTGATCACCACAATAGAAATAACAAATCCCTAGTCTCCAGTGAGGTGCTTGTGGAGTGCCCAGACGGCATCCAGCCCATTCCTGGACCAGATGGAGGGGTTTCTTGGTCTTCCTCTTTAGTGTCTCCAGTCTAGAAGCCTTCGGGGTAGGGTGGGGGGCTTGTGTTAGAAGCCAGACTTAACCACACCCTTCTTATTCAAGAGTCCCCTGTGACTCCCTAGGGTCCGCTGCCTTCTTTACATCCTTGCTCAGTAAAGGCCAGGTACAGTCACAGCTAACTAACCCAGTGCCCAGGTCCTGGGCAGGCCAGCCTAATTGCTGGACAGGCATTATTTTCATTATATCAGCCCAGAAAGCCTTCACGTGTTGAGGGTAAGGGAGAAGAGACTTGCCCAGGGCCATACAGGAAGGTGGTGGCAGACCTGGGCCAGGCTCCCAGGCTCCTGCATTCCCTGGGGCACTCCTTTACCTTCTCCTTCAAAATAGATCCAAGAGGCACTGGGCCTGTAAGGCCAGGATGGGCCATTGAAACAAGAACCAAGGTTGTCTGGCAGGGAGAGGCCTTGGGAGCAGCCCAGCTGGTGGAAGCAGAGGTCTGAGCTGTATCCCACTCTATACCCTGTTCCTCCAAAAAGGGCTTCAAGCTATTCCAACCACTTTGCCCATCTGCCAGCTCCCCCTACTCCCGAGTGGATCACCCAGCATGATCTCCTCATCATGGGTGGCAGAGGGGACTGACTTGTAGATAGTAGTATCCTGGCTGTCAAGAGTGGATAAGTAGATGTCGATGAAGGGTAGGCTAGTGCCAAAGTCATCCAAGACCATGGGGTCAGTGTGCCGCAGGGTCTTCTTGAAATTCTCCACCAGCTCACCAAAGTTTTCATAGGCAACGTTTTGCTGGAGAAGGAAGCATAGGGCAAAAGCCATGATGAGGTAGAAGTGAATGACGATCTGGATTTCCAACATAGGGCTCAAAGTGAGTCCGAACGGAAACACAGATTTATCCCTGGCACCTTTGGGCCTGGACTCGTGCCCCAGCTGAGCTGAGTCGCGAACGCCATCATTGTCCATGGGAAAGGGAGCTCAGAAGGAATAGGTTAAGATACAAGTGTGGCTCAGCATGGTCTCAGCCCACCCTAGACAAAGCTCGGGCATAGGCAAAATAGGCAGCAGGACAGTCTCAAGAGCAGATGTCTCAGACTTAGAGAACAGGCTGCTGGGGGACAGCCTGGGCGGAGGAAGGAGAGAAAACAGTAGTGCAGTCAGAACCCAGCAGGGTACCCAGTGCTTGGCATGGGCAGGTTAGCATGGCACGAGCACTGAGCTGAAATGAGAAGGCTTCCCACAGTGCCACACGACAGTGCCAGGCGTCAGACTGCGTCCTTCCTTTTGTGCTCATTCTGGGCCTGGGTGTAGAAACAACATGATGGAACTGAGGATGAGCATGTTAACCTCTGAGAGTCCCAATGTCCTCACTCGATGGACCACTGCCATTCCTGGCTGGCACTAGTGTGCTCTGGACGGTCCAGCCCGTAATTCCTAACCCCGAAGACCTGCAAACAGCAGAATACAAAATCTGGCTCTGGGAAATACAGAGACAACTTTCTGCCTTTCCTAAGGCCACAGTGTCTGAGGCCGCTAGCCCTCAACATGGGCCTTATGATCCTTCTTCCTGACCATTTTTCAGTCTTAACTATCCACCATCTATCTTTCTGTCTGTCTGTCTGTCTGTCTGAATGGTGGTGCCAAGCACCTACCTGGGTGCGCATCAGTTGGCTGACATCTTCTTGCTGCCGCTTCAGAATCACCTGCTTCTCTTCCATGAGTGTATTGTGCCTCTCCACTCTTAGGTCCCGCTTGAACTTTTTGATGCAGTCCTAGAGAGTCAACGGGTAAGACTGAGCCATAGGCCCTTGCTCCATGCTTACCCCATGCCTTGTTCTAGCCTTGCAGCTACTGTGCCTTCTCGATCCCTAGTAGCTTGTTGGCCACTATCCTTGTGAGGGGAAAGTGCACTGGCTCAGGAAGAGAGTTAGGCTGGGATAAAGCAAAATCATTGCGCCACCTCCTGTCCATCTCACCACCTGTACACCTCTTGCAGCCTTTATTTCCCGTTCATCTCCACCTCCTGTCCACCCCCCCTACTGTGCACCCCACCTCCTGTCCATTTCTACCTGCTGTCCACCCCACCTCTTGTCCACCCCTACCTCCTGTCCACCCCATCTTCTGTCTACCCCACCCCATGTCCACCCCACCTCCTATCTACCCCACCCTCCTGTCCACTCCTCCTCCTCTCCACCTTCACCTCCTGTCCACCTCCACTTCCTCTCCACCTCCAAGGGGAGACACTGCTTATGGTCCTCCCTGCAGCCGTGGCCCCAGCCCTGGCTGCCACACCTTTCCTGACCGCTAACCTTGTGTGTACAACCTCACCTCAGTGTGGATGATCATCACGCCCACAAACATGCTGAGGAAGATGAAGGAGGCGAGCAGGATGAAGGCAATGGTGAATGTCCTGCTCAGCATAAAATTCCTTTTATCTAACCTCTCCTGCAGAGCTGTCCAGCCATCCACCTGCTCGGGCAGGGCAGAGAATGCTGAGTGCCAAGACCTGATGGAGCAGAATCCCTTCTGCACACTCCTAGTCCAAGCGGTGCTTCCTGCCGGCCCACCAAGGAAGAGGCTGGCCCTGCCTCCGTGTCAGTCCACTGGACTCTCATTGACTTCAGGAGGCCAGTTCCTAGTGTCCCTGGGCCCAGGTGAGTGGGTGAGTGTCCGAACATGGAGGAAGGCCTCACATGAGGCTCTGCTTGCTTACAAGCCCACACCATCTGGGCACCTTTTCAAGGTCCCAGCCCACCCCACCACCAAGCCCAAACACAGTACCGTGGCCAAGCTGAAGAGGGTAAAGAAGGACACAGCCAGGTTCCCCCAGTTATCCAAGTCACCCGTTCCCGAAGCTCCAAACAGGCAGAAGCCCAAAATAGCGAAGATGTACATCAAGAGGAAGAAGAGGATGAGCACTGAGGCCACGGTGTAGGCTGTCTCCCCGAGGGCGATGATGAGCGTCTACAGGGGCAGGAAGACCACGTCTAGTGAGGACCCTGGGCTGAGGCCGTCCAGAGACAAAATCGTGTCTCCAGCATCTGTTTGCTTTCACAACTTTATCACTCGGGAATTGCAACTAATGTTACGGAACAAAATGTATATAAATTGGTGGATGAAAAACCAATTTGTTCTACAAACCTTCCCCCAAACCACAATTCAAAAGCAAATGAAAATTTTATCAACCAAACATAAACTCTGCATCCACTAAGCAATAATTCTTCTTTCCCTGCTTTTTCTAGCCCCTGATATCCACTAGACTTTGTCACTACACACTTAACTTTTCCAGATAATCCCTGTAAATGGGGTAATCTCTAAAGTTTTGTCATTTTAAGAAGTAGATTGACAGGCCTTTCTTCCTAATCTGTCTTGGGCTGGAACTGCCACTGCTGGCATTTGAAATACCTGTGCCATAGTTTCCAGAGTCATCGTAACACACAAGCCATCACTGTAAAGAAACTGATGGATGGTGGACTTCAGGTTAAGTCAGTGTTGTTCTCATTTTAAGGATCAGAGGTTCAAATATGAAATGTCGAAGCTGAAACTGCCTTCCAAGCCCTTTGTCTTACATCACTACCCTTAAGCACTCCCATCCCAAAGTACAAAACACTGGCTTAACACTAGAAAAGAGTCACTATCTGAATTGAGACCCAGTTTGAGGCAATTTGGGAAGCAGGGAGACAGCCTGAGAGCCCTAGAGCTGTCCCACATGTAGGCTGACTTGGCAGCTGCCTGCAGAAGGTGAATTCACACCAGATGCCACGCTCTTTGCCTTGGGTAAAGAAAATCAGGTTTGAGGTTAATTCCAAAATAGTCAAGATAAGCAAATGTGCCCCATTCTCTGTGAAACGGAGACAGAACACCTCTCCCAAGAATAATTAAGACTCAAGAGCCAAGTCCTCAGAGAAAGGCTGTCATCAAACACAGTCGTCGGACCAGGTCTGCGCAGTGCAGTGAGGGGTGTACTGAGTGTGAGAACCTGAGGTGCACATAGAAAAGTGAGAAGGAGGTTCCAGCTATGTCTCCTGCTTCCTGGCTAGCCCACCCAAAGGGACCAGTAAGTAGCATCCAAAGCCAAAGTTGCTACAGTATGAGATTGGCAGTGGAAAGGAGCCACTCCCGCTCTGCAGGAAGCCACACATGGCTCCATTGCTGGTGTGGCCGTGTGTACTAAGCACAGTGCAGACGTGCAGTTCTTGTTATGGCAACCCAAATTCCACACACAGGAGGTCTTGCCTAGTCCTTTACTTTGTTCCAAGGGCTGAAGCCTGACCCACCCCCACCCCCTATAGGTGCCTGATTTTGAAATCCAAAATTCTTTTGAGAGATAAAGACCATTGTGCTGGGATCCTGCAGTCTGTGTATGGAGAAGACCACCAGAGAGGGCAGCCACTCAGATGTGCAGAATGTTGTCCAGCCCCGAGAGGAAGCAGGAAGAAGGAGAGGCTGGCATTTGTAGGTTGTTATTCAAGCTGAAATGCACAAAATGAGCAGTGGAACTCCTGTGTATCCAGCTAAGAGAAGGTCTCTGTGTACAACACAATAAGAAAGGGTTTCCTCATGGTGCAGATTTATTACTACGAGGTGGAAACAGAACGTCGTTTTATTTAATCAGAGATCAAGAGCCAAGATTGTGCCAGCATGTGGGCCCTGAGCCCTTGGGTTTCAGTTCTTTTAAGGGCACATTTAGATTTTTCCAATCACTGCAAATCAGCACAGAGGTGTAGTTCGTAGCCATCAGGTCAGGCCAGTGCAAGGGGCCATTTAACTGAAGTCTGCTCCCATAGGGATCAAGGTCCTGTGATATCCTCAAAGCTACAGGAGAGCTGGAGCCAGTGAGTGATAGGGAAGAGGGGACATGTGGAGGACAAGTCACTGGGGATGCTGTCTGTCAGTATCAATGGAAGGAATAAATATCATAAACATGCTAATTCAAACTTCCAGACTCCAGAACTATGAGACAGTAAATTTCTCCTCTTTAAAGCCATCCAACTGGTACTACTTTGTTACTGCAGCCCTAGGTTGCTCAGGCTCACCTCTCTCTTGGCCTCACCTGAAAATCTTCTCTTACCCGATGTCACCACTTCACATGTAGCCTAATGAGGGTTCTGCATTTCGCCCAGTGGCCTCAGGTGTAAGAGGTCGACTTCTGCTCTATCTGAAGCCCTGACTTTGTGGACAAAGTCCTTGCCAAAGTCCTTGCCCCCAGGTAGAACCACCTTCTAGCTTTGGCACACCTCCTGTCTTTGAGACTCTGCCACTAACGTCTCCTTTCCTTTTTCTATCTGATACTGCTGTCTTCGGGGGCTTCAGTATCTTTATGAAAGACCACTACCTCCGAGGTCTCTTTGTCCCTTTTGTTTTGTTTGCAGTTACTCATTTAATTTATTGCAATGTAGTCATGACAAGATATACAATTATAACCTCAAAACATTGATCTAACATTAGAGAATTACAATAATTGCAATATTCATTTAATTGTTAGAGTCTAAATCTTTAGACTAGGCTATTGTTGTGATTTCAGTGAAGTTAACAGAGCAAGTTAGTTCTCCCCCCAACCCTCCATAAACAGTCTGATTTATGACATTAATTAAAATCCCCACATTGTAACCACTTTCTCCCAGTAATTCTTGTTTCTGCTCATTCTTCTATCACATCTCTTCTTGTCTTCTGGCTTTATTCTTTGGCAAACATTGTCCTTTTTTGATCTTGGATGGTCAGTTGTTCTGAAAAGTCAGTCCCTTCATGGTGTTATTGTTACAGGCATGTATGTTGTTTGGCTGAAAGCTGAGCCACAGAGATGAGTTTAATTTCAAACTCCAAGGGTGACTAAGAACCATAGTCTTGGGGCTCCAAGAATCTCTATTTGACTAGAAAGCTTGGCCATTTTGATGACTTTTCCTTTTGTTCTCTCATTTCCTCCCACTCTGTCCATAGCCTTCTATCATGATTCCTTTCACAGCAGTGGTGGCTGGGCACCATCTAGTTCTTCTGGTCTCAGAGTCCTGGAGGTTGTGGTTCACAAGATCCATTAGTCCTGCTGACTAGTAGTTTCTATTGTTGTTGTTGTTGTTGTTGTTGTTAAGTGCCATCAAGTAGAACATGACTCAGCAAACCCATGAATGAATGACCTGAATCCTGTTCTGTAACTATTACCATTTTTCTAAGTTCACAGAGTTTCCAGAGGCCTGACTAGTTTCTACACATCTTTGCTTTTCTTCCTTATTCATCTCAGACAGAGAAAGCCCTCTAGTTGCATTTTTTTTTAATGTGTGTACTGTCAAATTGGATCCGACTGGTACAGGAGGCAGTTGTTCCTCCTTCTTCAGCAGAGCATCTGGTGGATTTGAACTTCACACCTCTGGGATTGCAGTACAGCTCCTTGCCACTAGACCATTAGAGCTCACCTCTAGTTGCATTTTAGATAGCTGCTAGCAAACTTTATGACCCAGTCTCTCCTCACCAAAATAGGAGGTAGAACGTTGTCTTCATGGACTGTGTTACATCAGTTGACTTTGATGTCCCTAGAGAATATGAGTCCTGAGGCCTTAGGATCAGAAACGCAATTTTTCAGGGTATTTGGTTATGATTAAGGAGTTCACATACCTTTGATCCCCATTGACTCTATTGTCTATATGGATGTTGTTGTTGTTGTTGTTATATGCTGTACGGATAGATTTACATTTATTATAACACAAGGTGCAAAGGAAAGAACTGAAGAATAAATTCAAGCCTCAAGTTGCAACACTGAAGGATTCTATGGGCAAAATCTTGAATAATACAGAAAGTATTAAAGAAAGGTGGGAGGAATACACAGAGTCACTGTACCAAAAAGAATTGGTCAATCAATTCCACTGTGGTTGGACATCTGGGCTGTTTCCATGTTCTTGTTATGGTAAATAATGCTGCTATGTACAATAGTGTACAAGTCTCTGCTAGTGTGTCAGTTCTCTTTTCTCAGGGTATATTCCAAGCAGTGGAATAGATAGATTGAGAAATTATGGTACATTCACACAATGGAATACTATGCAGCATGCAAGAGCAACGATTTTGTAAATTACTACCTAACTTTGAAGGGACTAGAGAGCATTATGCAAAGTGACATAACTCAGTCTCATAAAGACAAATACTGTCTAAGATCACTGTTGCAGAACGAATATGAGGATCCGGGGGTGGGGAGGGGAGCTGAGGAATGAGAAGTGGAAGGGCGCTTAATCATAGAGTCATACAATTTGAATGGTGGAGGGACAGGTGGGGAAAGAAAAAGAAAGGAAAGGAAAGGGAAGGGAAGGGAAGGGAAGGGAAGGGAAGGGAAGGAAAGGAAAGGAAAGG
>NW_006399814.1:11336658-11341894 GCF_000299155.1 Elephantulus edwardii
TTCAGGACTTTGGAAAGGTCCCTAACAGCAGACTTTGCCATGCCAATATGTCTTTTAATTTCCTGGCTACTGGTGCCAAGAGTGTTGACCATGGAGCCAAGCAGACTAAAGTTAACAATCTCAATCTCTTCACCATCCACCCTGATGCTGCCAATTGGTCCAGTGGTGAGAATCTTTGTCTTCTTGACATTTAGCCTCAATCCATACTGAAGACTGCAGTCTTTGACCCTCTGCAGCAAGCGTTTCAGGTCCTCCTAAGTTTCAGCAAGCAAGGTTGCGTCATCTGCATAATTCAGATTGTTGATAGCTCTTCCACCAATCCTGACCCCACACTTCTTCTTACAGAGCCCAGCCTCCCTGATAATCTGTTCTGCATACAGGTTGAAAAGGTATGAAGACAGGACACATCCATAGCATACACCCTTCCCAATTTTGAATGATGCAGTGTTTCCTTGCTCTGTTCTGATGACTGCCTCTTGGTCCAAGTATAGGTTTTGCATTAGAACGATCTCTGGGATTCCCATTCTTCTCAGAGTCAGCCACAGTTTGTTATGATCCTCACAGTCAAATGTCTTTGCATAATCAATGAAACACAGATAGAAATTCTTCTGGTATTCCCTAATCCATCTAACATCAGCTACAATATCCCTAGTACCACAATCACTTCTAAACCCACCCAAGGTGGAGGGTTAGCAAAAGACAGAAAGACCCTCAGCAGGATGGATTGACAAGGTGACTGCTGCAATGGGCTCAAATGCTTCAGAGATGGTGAGGATTGAACAGGATAAGACAGGATTCAGACCTGTTATTCATAGGGTTGCTATGAGTTGTACTAAGCTCTACAGCACCTAACAACAACAACAATTAAAGAATGTCAACAAACAGATGCAGCCCTGACCATTCTTATTAGCTTACATGCCAAGAAATTAAGAAGACAGCTACTTGGCCAACTGACTGGAAGAGATCCATATTTGTTCTCATCCCAAAATAAACCAATATGCTTAATATTACATGCAAATTAAGATCTTGCTGAAGGGTATTTTAAAATGGCTGGAACATTACATTAACAGGGAACTGCTAAACACATTCAAACTGGATTCAGAAGAGACTGTGTAATATGAGGGATATCATTGCTGTTATCAGCTATATCTTGACTAAAAGTAAAGACTACTGGAAAGATGCCTACTTATGTTTTTTCCACTATGTAAAGGCATTTATCTGTGCGAATAATAACAAAATATGGTTAATATTATAAAGAATTGAGCTCATGCAAAAACCTATACATAGAGCACGAAGTAGTTGCCCAGACAGAACAAGGGATCCCTGTACGGTTTAAAAACAGGAAAGGTGACCATCAGAGTTGTACCTTTTCTCCATATCTATTCAATCTGCATGTTGAGCAAATCATTTGAGAACCTGGACTATATAAGGAAGAGTGTGACATTAGGAATGGAAGAAGACTCATCAACAATCTGTGTTATGCAGATGACATAATCTTGCTTGCAGAAGGTGAGGGCTTGATACACTTACTGCAGAAGCTGAAATATTACAGCCTTCAATATGGATTGAAGCTAAACACCAAGGGGAAAAAAGTCTCATGGTTGGACCAATAGGCAGCACCATGATAAACAAGAAAAGACTGACATTGCCAACAATTTTATTTCACTCAGATCCACAATCAGCCTCCCTGGTAGCAGCAGTCATGAAGTAAAAGACACATCACACTGAGAAATTCTGCTGCTGGGGACTTATCAGGGTGCTATAAACAAGGATATCCATTTGAAGACTAAAGTGAACTTAATTCAAATCATGGTATTTTCAATTACTTCCTATGCATCTGAAAATTGGACAATGAATAAGGATAGCCGAAGAAGAATGCATGCCTTTGAATGAACTGTGGTGTTGCCAAGAGGACTGAATAACCTACGAACTGTGAAAAGAACAAACAAGTCTGTCTTGGAGGAAGTATAACCAGAGTGCTCCTTAGAGGTAAGGAAGGTGAAACTTTGTCTCACAGATACTTTGACCATGTTATCAGGAAGGGCAAGTCTTTGGAAAACAGGCATCATGCTAGGAAAATGGAGGGTTAGAGAAAGAGAGGAAGACCCTCAACAATAGGGATTGACAGTGACGGTAACAGTGGGCATGTTGGAGCTTGTTAGGATAGCTCAGGGTAGATTAAGTTTCCAAATGGTTGTTCGTTCACAGTGTCACTATGAGTCGTAGTCAATGGTATAAAGCTACTTATGTAGAAATATTGTTTGCCAGACCTATGTATGAATCATGGATCTATCTCTTTCACCTGCCTGTATATAGCCATCGTGCTTCCCTGTCCATGTACACAACTGTAGATTAACATATGTTTTTACTAACAATGCGAGATTGTGTAGGTAAGTGTTTAGTTTTGTTGTCTGGATCTCTCTTGCACCTCACCCTGTCTTCCCTTTCCTTAGTGATATTGTTCTGATTGTCCCCTTATTGTATATTGCTTTTCTTTTCATAAAACTTAATGCTTGTCTGTTATCTCACTATCTTTTCTCCCCTCTGCTCAACTTTCTCTCCTATCCCTGGTAATCATCAAAGAATGCTTCTGTTTGCACATCTTAAATCTTTTAATAATGGACACATAAATATTTGTCCTTTTTGAAATATTTTATGTCACTCAGTATAATACCTTTCAGAACTACCCATGTTATAAAATGTGCTTTAAAAACACTTCATTACACACAGGACAGCCAAAAGACACCAGCCAAGCCGCTGTGGAATCCACCCACCAGGAGTAAGTAGGGAACAACCGCTTGCCACCCTGTGACTCCGGAGGAGCAACAGACGACCTCCAGCTTCTGAGAGACCCTGGAGGAGCAACAGTCAGCCAGCCACCGCACAACCCCAGAGGAGCCACCACCACCGACCGTGTGACCCCAGAGGAGCGACGACTACCTGCCACTTAATGACCCGCAGCCTGCGCCTGGTGACCCCACCACACAGGGTGCCACTGCATAAACCCCCAGCAGCGCCCAAGCCCCGCCCCCTACCTCCTGGTGGTAGTGTCCAAGCCCTGTGCTTCCATGCCGCCCCAGCCCCTTTCTGCCTCTGCCTTCCCCCCCCTTGCAGCTCCACAAACAGACACTTCAGCCCCTGATACAGCCTTGTGACCCCAGGGCACCGATGCGGATCCAGCCATCACCCGGAGCAACTAGCCGAGCTGCTGTGGAACTAATCTGGCAGGAGAAAGGCCGGTAGGATACTGACTGGGTTTTCTGGGGCACCGCTGATTACCTGGGTGAGCACCCAAGGGCATGCCCACTGGTGAGGAATTTGGCCAAGCTCTCTTGGGCCACACCGACTGCCCAGAAAGAGCCAGCCACTGGTTGACTTTTGTGGACTCTGCAGACCAGCCAGAGGCTAGTGGGTCGTGGGAATTTGACCTTGACTTTTCGGGTCCTGTTGGATCAAGGACCCTGCTGGGGCAGGGGCTTTTGTGTGAGGGCACCTATGTAAGTGCCACCAGGCAGGAAACACTGAGAAAACCACTGGGTGGGAAATAGACAGTGGGAATTTGAGTAGGGACCACAATCGTGAGCACACTCAGACAGCAGAGGTTTGAGCAAGGTCCCCCAAGTGTTTGACCTGCCCTTGCGATCACCCCAACCCTGTGCCTGCCTCACCCCATTTGGATCCACACTGGTGCCTACACGTCTGGGCAATTAACTTGCCTTTAATCGGGAGCACCTTGACCTGTCTTACCAACAAGAGATTGCCCTCACAAGCTCTGAACTGACATTTCTCTGAAGTCAGTTCAGAGAAATGCACAAGTGGGGTAGCTGCCCAATTGATCTCTAGAGCATTGTCTTCAGATCAAGAGCATATCAATCTATCAAAGAAAGCAAGCTATCCCACACAATACATAAGAGCAAAGCAAGATGTCACACCCCCCCTGCAAAGGTTGACACAGTATCAGTGGATTTCCTGAAGCCAGAAAGTCTGATGGAACTTTCTGACACAGAATTTAAAAGAGGAGGGATTGAATATATCCAATTGATGAATTACAGGACACTACAAGCAAAAACCAGGAGGAGCTCAAAAAAAAAATACAGGATATTGCAGAGAAAACAAATGAGTCATTAGCAGCACTGGAAAACCAAGAATCCACTATTCAAAATATAAGGTCCAATGTTTCAGAGGCTGTCAGCATGATGGAAGGACACATGAACAGAGTTAAAGAGGCGGAACACAGAACCAGTGAAATTGAAGACAGAATTGTCACCACTGATCTGCCTGATCAAAAAGGAGACTCAGAAAAGAAGGAAAAAGAAGAAAAGCTAAGAATAATGTGGGACACCATCAAGAGAAATAACGTACACATCATTGGAATCCCAGAAAAGGAAGAAGCAAGTAAAGGCACTTAAAAAAAGTTATGGAAGAATTACTAGAGGAAAACTTCCCAGGCATAATGAAGAATGAGAGAATGTGTATTCAGGAAGCTCAGAGAGCACCATATAGATTAGACCCCAAAAGAAAAACATCAAGGCATATCATAGTTAAATTTGCCAGAACCAAAGATAAGGAGAGAATTCTGAAAGCAGCAACAGAGAAATAAAGAGTAACCAATAAGGGAGAACAGATAAGATTAAGTGCCAATTTCTCAGCAGAAACCATGCAAGCAAGAACAGAGTGGAAGGACATATATCAAACACTCAAAGAACACAAATGTCAACGAAGAATACTGTTGTTGTTGTTGTTGTTGTTATGTGCCATCGAGTCGTTTGCAACCCATAGCGACCCTATGTACAACAGCCCTAAACCCTGCTCTATTCTGTGCCAATCGCAGCAAAATTATCCATCAGATATGAAGGACAGATCAAGATATTCTCAGAAAAGCAGAACCTAAGAGAGTTTGTAAAAACAAGACCAGCGTTGCAGGAGAGACTTAGAGATGTCCTTCTTACAGACATACCACAGAAAGCTGATTGGTCCAAAGTAACTAGCAACAACACCAAAAAGAACACAATGGTAGCAATAAAACCTAGCCTTTCAATAGTCACACTGAACGTGAATGGTTTAAATGCATCACTGAAGAAAAAGAGAGTAGCAGATTGGATAAAAAAACAAAATCCATCAAGATGTTGTCTACAGGAGACACACCTGAAAAATGAAGATAAAGACAGGCTAAAAATAAAAGGGTGGGGGAAAATATACCAAGAAAACGGCAACCGGAAAAAAGCAGGAGCGGCGA
>NW_006399814.1:11344932-11345661 GCF_000299155.1 Elephantulus edwardii
CCCTCTACTCTACCCAGCATGATGTCCCTCTCCAAAGACCTGCCTCTCCTTGCAACATGTCAAAAGTATGTCAGACAAAGCCCCAGAATCTTTGTCCCCAAGGAGTAGCCTGGTTTAACCCTCTCTAGGATGAATCTGTTTGTTTTCTTAGCAGTCCATGGTACATTCAATACTCTTCTCCCCCACCACAGCTCAAAGGCGTCAATTCTCCTTCTGTCCTCCCTAGCCAGCAAGAATAGCAAAATTTAATAGAACAGCAAGCAACAAATGTTGGCAAGGGTGTGGAGAAACTGGAACCCTTATTCACTGTTGATGGGAGTGTAAAATGGTGCAACCACTGTGCAAGGTGGTATGATGCTTTCTCAAAAAGTTGCAAATATAGATATCACTTGACCCAGCAATTCCACTGCTGGGAATATATCCCCAAGAGACCATAACCATCACCAAAGCAGATATATGCACACCCGTGTTTATTGTGGCTTTGTTCAAAATAGCAAGGAGTTGGAAACAACCTAAGTGCCCATCAATAAATGAATGGATAGAGAAGCTGTGGTATATTCACACAATGGAATATTGTGCTGCGTTGAAAAACAAGGAACTCATGCAATATTATTCAAAATGGGTGACTCTGGAGGACATTACGCTGAGTGAAGTATCCCAGTCACAAAAGGACAAACACTGCATAGTGCCAATGCTGTAAAACAGGACTGACCTTGGGGTTGGGGAGAG